>NW_015164182.1:1784746-1809686 GCF_001447785.1 Gekko japonicus
CTTCATATTCCCTTTTTGCCTGCCTGACCACAGACTTGCATTTTATTTGGCCTAGCCTGTGTTCCGTTTTATCAGCCTCACTGTGACTAGCTTTCCACTGCTTAAAGAAATCCTTTTTACCCTTTACAACTTCCATTACTTTGTTTGTTAACCATGCAGGCTTTTTCCTATACCTGTTTGTGCCTTTCCTAACCTGCGGAATATATATTTTTTTGAGCTTCTAGGATCGTAGTTTTAAATAGTTTCCACGCTTCCCTTTCTACTTTTCCTTTCAGTTTCCTCCCCACATGTCCTCTCATATCAGAGAAGTTACCCCTTTTAAAGTTAAAAGTGGTTGTGTCAGTCTTTTTGGCCAATTCCCTATTTATACAAATGTTGAACTCAACATTATGATCACTGTTCCCAAGTGGTGCAATCACTTTTACATCTCTCACCAGGTCTTGAGTGTTACTTAGGACCAAATCAAGGATCACCTCTCCCCTGGTAGGTTCTGTGGCCATCTGCTCCATAGCACAGTCATTTAGTGTCTAGAACCTCAATCTCTTTTTCTCGACTACAACACTTATTGACCCAATCAATATGTGGGTAGTTAAAATCACCTATTACAACACAGTTTTTTTGTCTAGCTGCTATCTTTAATTTATTCATCATTTTATAATCCTCTATCTTTTGATCTGGTGGGCAATAACAAACTCCCAGTGTTAAGCCTCCTTTTGGCCCTTTTGGCCCCCCTATTTCAACCCATAGAATCTCCAGAAGCGAATCCAATTCTCTTAGCCTCTTAGTCTTTCTGGACTTTGTACCCTCTCTGACATACAGAGCCACCCCACCTCCAACCCCCCCCCCCCCGATATAATATATAACCGGGAATCACTGACTTTGAGTTCTGTTCTGTTGGGTGTGGGGTGTGGGGTTGGCTAAGCCTTACTCTTTTACAGTTAATAATTTTGAGGGAAAGTTTTAAAAGTTTGGTTTGCATTTAAAAGTATTTCTGTTGGATTGTTTTCTAAAGTAATTGTGGTAATTGCTTGTTGGTGTGGTGGTGGGGGGTTGCTCAGTGTTTTTAATTTTGTGATTCAACTTTTGTTATTGTTGTTGTTTAAATATCGTAATTTTTGGGTTGGTTTTTAAATATATTTCTTGAGACTGTACTGCTGTGTGCCTCAAAGAGTGCCAAATTCTTCATAGTCTGCAGAAGTTATGCAAATGGAGCACATTTAATGGGAAGAGCCAAGGATTGCAGATTCTGACTCCGTTGCACTTGGGTTTGTGAGATTCACTGAGATTTGGTTGCATGCTTTGAAGCAGGACTTTGCAGCTGGGAAGCCAGAAGTTAAAGTGGAAGTTCTTGAGAAGCTTCTCTTTCTATTTGGGACAGCCATCTGATTGCTAAATTGGGAAAACTGCATTCTGTTGGTGAAAAACTAATTCTACCAGTTATAAGTGAATACACACCATGCTACACAAGCCAGCATCTGATATTATCAAGAAAATTTATTTAAGTAATAATACAGTGCAACAAAGAATTGATGAAATGGCTCAAGATGTTGAAGACTCATTATGTGAATATTTAAAAACATCTCAGTTCTCTATACAGCTTGATGAGTCAACTTTGCCAGGAAATGAAGCTTTGCTTTTAGCATACGTGCGATTCATAAAAGAAGGAAAAATTTGCCAAGAATTATTATTTGCTAAAAACTTGCAAACTGATACCAAAGGAGAATCAATATTAGAAATTCCCCTGAGTAATATATTGTCAATTGCTACTGATGGTGCTCCAGCAATGATGGGGTGCTACAAGGGGTTTCTTGCATATTTGAAAAAAAGTGGTTCCAAATGTATTCACTATACACTGTGTCATTCATCGTCAACATCTAGTTGCCAAAAATCTGAGTGAACGCCTACATAAGTCATTATATTATGTCATTAAAGTGGTCACCAAAAACAGAAGCAATTCACTGAATGACAGATTGTTTGGACAACTTTGTATTGAAAACGATGAAGATTCAATCGCTTGCCGCTTCATACAGAAGTTCATTGGCTATCAAAAGGTGCCTGTTTGGATCGGCTAGAGTTCCTAGAAAACTAAGATGATGCTTTACGAGCCAACTTAATTGATTCCAAATAAGACATAGCTTATTTGACAGACCTGTTTAATAAATTTAATGAAACAAATCTACAGCTCCAAGGCGATGAGCTGAATTTAATCAAAACAAAAACTGTCATTTCTGCATTTGTGGCAAAACTTCTTCTGAACAAATGAAATTTAGGACGAGGGGAATTCAGCCAGTTTCCAAATTTATCAACAGTAGAAAAACATGATGAAGACTTGCTTACCTATTGTCAGCACTTGGAGGCTCTCTATTCTGACTTTAATCAACTTGAAGATATTCTTAAAATGAACATACCCTACTGAGTTTTGGACCCTTTTTCAAGGACAGACACAGAAGAACCTCCAGAATTACAAGAAGAACTTATAGAAGTAACAACAAATGAGGAATTGAAATGAAACCAACAGTTCTGGCTGCAAAAGCAGATACCTACATTTTATCATGGATTATGGGCTATAGTACAAAAGTTTCTAATTGCATTTCTTTCAACATATTTTGTGGAACGTGGATTCAGTGCAGTCACAAATCTGTTAACTAAAAAAAAGAAACCGACTGCAAATAGCTAATCGTGGTGATTTAAGATTGCTGCTGACAAAAATAGAGCCAAACATTAATAAATTGATAGCAGTGCACCAGGTTCATCCTTCTCATTAGAATTATTTTAATGTCATTTGTGGTTTTTATTTTAATATTATCCTTTGTTATCTTAATTTTCTGTGTGTATGCAAATGTTGCTATGGTTGATTTTATAAAATACTTTTATGATTTCGAGCTTCAAAGTGTTTAATTTACAAGAACATCTTTCTTTACTATGTGCAAATTTGTCACTGCATCTTTTTGTCCACTTCTTGAAGGTAGATTTCCAGGGGAGTGCTGAGTAATTTTTTTTTCTGAAAAGGGGGCGGTAGGCCAAATAAGTTTGGGAACCACTGGTCTAAGCTCTCACCCTATTTCTAGCATTTCTTTCCATCCAAAGTGGCAAGAAGAGAAAGAACACACACATGTTCCAGTTTGTTATAGTAAAATTGCTTTGCCAAGGGTAGAATTTTGCAAAGGGGAAGGGGCACTGGCGAGGGCATGATCTACTCCACGGCTTGGCATTTCGGTTGCACAACCAATGTGTTCGAAAGCGGAGCTGTTGACCCAGTTGAGCTGGTTTACCCTGGGCCATTCATCTTATTGACTGGCAAAATATTTGCATGGTCTAGCAAGGGAGAGCGCAACCTGCTACCAGCCGAAAGGCTTTCACAGCCTAAAGCTGGAAGAAACAGGACACATGAATCAGTTTTCCTTTCTGAAGGGGAAAAGAACTGAGACAGCCAATTAATCCAACATGTTTGTTACTAATAATATTTCCATGGAACTAATCCGTCATGCCAATGTCCGCGGGATCCCAAACGTCATTTGTGAACGATTCCAATTTGGTCACATGTGTATAATTTTACTGTATATTGATATTCGTGAACAACTGCGTTTTACTTCTAACAATTTTTAAAACCTTTTTACCACAATATTCTTAATCCCCTTTTGTGATGGCCTTTGGCTACATACACTAAATAAATGTCTGTTTGTCTGACCTGGGCCTGTACACATACCTTGGAATTAGGGAATGCAAATGGAAGGGTCACATAAACAGGATTCTTTGGGATGTATGCTAAAAACTGCTTGTCGGCCTCATGGGTGGGGAGGAGATTTTGCAGAGAATAGAGATGCCATGGAGTTTCTGGAGAACACGTTCATCAGGTGAACACACTGTTTTTGCCGGAGGTGTTCAATCCTGAGCTGAACCTTGACTCTCCTTGCCTTGTCTGACTTACGCAGCTGCTGAACAGCTTTGCAGCTGTGTGGTAACTGTGGTGGCGGAGTTTCATTTCCTTCTCCCTAGCAGCTGCTTCTGCATCCGTGTAGTAGATGAACTCAGTTTCCCCCAGGGTTACATTTAGTTGGATCAGGTAATTCAGTAATGGGGAAGGGAATGATGGCTTCCACAAGTGTGAAGACAGGCTGAGTGAAAACTCATATGCATGAAATAACAATGATGAGAGACGAACTACAAATGGTCAGAATTGTGGGCTCCAGCCCTTATGGGAGAGGGGGAGGTTCCACTGGTTGGATATAATACCCTATGGAAGAACCACACACACAACAGGTTTGGAAGCATTGGCACAGCATGGGTCCACCGAATCCCATGCATCAGCTGGCCCCACTCCAGCCGATATACCCGTCACCCAGCCAGCTGGAATGGGTGTTGAACCGTGGGATGGAGGTTGCTGGAGCTCACACAGACAACTGCCCCTTTGTTATCTCCCCTGCCATCTGGTCATGAGGGTGATCACTAGTAGTCCATGAGTGTCGTGGGCCGGTCTGCTTTAACTGAAGAGCACTCAGCTGATGCTGATAACAGCCCCATCAGCACCTCTGAGACTCAGCCAGCTGATGCTCCTAACAACCCTGAGACAGTAGAGGCAGGTCCTAGTGCCCCAGTTGATGAGGACCATATGAAACTTATCATTCCTGGTGAATGAAGCCCCAAGCAAGGTTTTTATCCACAAATTTACGCCGCTCCTCCTTTTCGGCTAGGCTCCTGGCATACAACTTTCCTTTGGGCATCTTGTGCCCTGGCAGTATTTCTATAGCACAGTCAGTTTTGCGGTGGGGGGGTAAGTCATCTGCTTCCTCCTCCTCAAATACTCGAGCCAAGTCCCGGTACTCAGGAAGAATCAGGTCAAGTTCCCCTTCCACCAGGCACCCAAGCTCTGGAGTAGATGCTAGCGCCTCCCCCCACTCTGCCCTCCACTCATGCCCCTTGCATCAGGGGTCGGGGAAGTGCAGGGCTCCCCCACTCCACTGGATATACGGGTCATGGTCTTGGAGCCAGGGGTTGCTCGGTACAATTGAAAATTTGGCTGTGGGGTTGATGATGAAGGGGCATCGCTCCCAGTGGGCTCCGATCCCCATCACCAGTGGTACAGTCTGGTATTTGCAGGCTTCTTTCATAGGGGACCCGTCATCTGGGTGAACACTAGGGGCTCCAGGAGTACATGAACGGGGGCTCCCAACCTGGTGACTAAAGGAGGGCTAATCAAGTCCCAGGCATACCCTGAGTCAATTAAGGCCTGCACGCGAATCTGGGTACCTAGTTTGGGGTTTGTCACAGTCACGTAAAACAAAGGGGGGGGTCTCACTGAGCTTGGTGCCTTGGACTTTCGTACCTGCCAGGTTGTGCCCTTCACAGCAGGTCCCAGCCTTTTCCCGCCACCAGTGAGGGTCCGTCTCCTCTGGAGGAGCTGCCGGCCAGATCCCCCCTTTCACTCACTTGGAGAGCCTTCAGAGTCTTCACATGGGTCCCCAGTTGCTTGGTCTTCTTTCTTCTTTCCTTCCTTTCTGCTGGCTTTCCTTCTCCCAGTCCCTTTTCAAGGGGGCAGTTGGCTGTGAAATGGTCGGGGGCTCCACATCTGAGGCATATCCCTTGCCTCATCTTTTGATCCTGCACGGCCTCCCATGACTTTTTCGACCACGGAGTCTTGGGACCACCTCTGGGCTGGTACATCCGCAAGAGGGTGGCTCGGTTCTCCGCTTCACGCACCACCTGAATCCACCCATTGAGGGTCAGCGGGTTGCCTTGCGCTGGGCCCAATTCAGGATCATGAGGTTCAGGCCAGCCCGGTAGAACTCAATGAGGACTTCTTACAGCCAGCCTTGCAGCTTGACCGCATGCATTTTGAACTCATCAGAGTACTCTCGCACCATGCGAGCCCCTTGGTGCAGGCCCTGCAGGCAGTTGTGTGCCCTCTCCAGCTCTAGTGGGTCTTCATACTGCTGTCGGAGGGCCCACATGAAGGCATTCACATCTCGGAGGTCTGGGCCTCGGATGTTGTGGAGCCCCACGAACCAATCTGTGGCCCGGTCTCACAGGTGTGAACAGGTGTGAACCGATGTAATCCACTCAGTGCTCATCTGATGCAAATGTGGGACCCCAGTCCCTCAGGATCTTGCACACTTGTAGGAGGAAGAATGCCAGTTTGGTGTAGTCGTTAAGTGTGCGGAATCTAATCTGGGAGAACCAGGTTTGATTCCCCACTCCTCCACTTGCACCTGCTGATGTGACCTTGGGTCAGTCACAAGCTCTGTCACAGCTGTCCTTGAAAAAGAGCAGTTTCTGTCAAGAGCTCTCTCAGCCCCACCCACCTCACAGGGTGTCTGTTGTGGGGAGGGGAAGGGAAAGGAGTTTGTAAGCCGCTCTGAGACTCCAAGTGAAGGGCGGGGTATAAATCCAATCTCCTCCTCCTCCTCTTCCTCCTCCTCCTCCTCCCCCCTACCACCAAAGGCTGTCACCTTAGACTTCTAGGAAAACTATCTATAGAGAATTTTGCATGGGAAAGCATTGAACAAGCAAAATATAAAATAATGTTATTTAATTAACCAATAGAGGAAACAAAAATGCTAGACTTCAATGACTCCTTCTGTAATAGCCCATATGAAGATGGTATGGATTGTAGTTGTAACGTTAACTGTTATGTTATATATACCTAACCCTGTTAATAATATGTTAATAGAAACTTTGCTGACACATTTGATGCATACTATACTGTATTGTACCGTTTTGCGTTAATAAAAATAATAAAAATTTGGTTAAAAAAAAAAAAACCTTAGACTTCTCAGTTGGACCTAAAGAACAGGATGGCTTAGTAGGATATGGTGGAGTGACAGAATGCTCAGGCCACGGAGGTGGTTCTGAGGTAAAAGACAATCCTGAATCTAAATAAAGTTGTTGTTTGTCTTCAACATAGATAGAGTTTATTTATGAGTATAAGTGTAATGGTTTCTGTATGGTTAATAAATTTAATGGTTTTAGATAGGTACATAAGAAAAATGGTTCCAGATAGGTGTTTTGTTCCTCTTGTTATTCCTTAAATAAACCTAGCCACAAAGGCTTATTTCCTAACTTGCCACTTAGGCTAATAACTTACACACAGAACATGGATTTCCATCACAGCACTTCACTTTTCACCCACTCAGCTCTCTTCCCTCACACACCCTTCATCCCACTAACTGTCTCTCCACAAAGCCTCTCTAAACCACTTAGTTAATTCTGCCCCCTTAGGGTACAGCTACCATCCAGTCATAATACACTTCATTCTTATGCAACAGGCCTGCATTTTAAATCTCAGCAACATACATATAAAAGTGCGCATGAAAACCTAGAAATAAAATGCACACAAAATATTTACATACTGAGAACATCACAAGCAGCATCAGGATACCAGTGATTCTAAGTGATGCTTTGAAGCCACTGGCTTGGTATAAATCCAGAGCTGCTGCTGACACTTCTTTGGTTCATTGCTACCACCTTTTCCAGGAGTTCTCATCCAAAGCAAGTGTGTTCTCACCTATATGAATGCATAGGGTTACTAAGCAAACCTAGGCAGTCGCCCAGGGTGCCAGAGATAGAGGAGCATCCAAATGCCTGTGCTGATTAGAGAAAGCCCTGTCTTATATTGTCAGGCTATTGGCCTATCTAGCCTAGGGTTGCCAAAAACCTGGAGAGAGAAAATCTTCTGATTCTTTTAGTAAGAGTTCAATGGGATTTCATCTCACCTTTCTCTCTATTGAACGGTGGGAAGGGGTAAAGTCATAGTTTGTCTATGGCACTGGAATTGTTTGGGCTGCAGAGTGGAATCAGGATTTTATGATATGACAGAACATCAATAAGACAAAAGTAATGACTGCTGGGGAATTACAAAACTTTTAAGTCTGGCAATGAAGACACTGAAATGGTTCAAGATTTTCTATACCTTGGCTCCATCATCAACCAAAAGGGGGACTACAACCGAGAAATCAGAAGGAGTCTGAGATTGGGAAGGGCAGCCATGGTGGAGCTAGAAAAGATTCCTAAGGGTAAGGATGTGTCACTGGTGACCAAGATCAAGGTAATCCATGCCATGGTATTCCCCATAAATTTGTATGAATGTGAAAGCTGGACAATGAAGAAAGCTGACAGAAATTTGATTCACTGGAAATGTGGTGTTGGGGGAGAGTTTTACAGATACTGTGGACCACCAAAAAGACAAATAAGTGGGTTCTAGATCAAATCAAGCCTTAAAAATCCCTAGAAGCTAAAACTGAGGCTATCACTTTGGTCACATTATTGGGTGCTTTCACACACTAAATAATGTACTTTCAATCCACTTTCAATGCACTTTGCAACTGGATTTTACTGTGCGAAATGGCAAAATCCACCTGCAACTGATCACTGAAGTGGATTGAGACTGCATTATTTAGCATGTGTGAAAGCACCTGTCATCAGAAAACAACAGAACAAAGCTTGAGTCCAGTGATACTTTTAAGACCAACAAAGTTTTATTCATACCTTGAACAAAACTTTGTTGGTCTTAAAGGTGCCACTGGACTCAGACTTTGTTCTACTGCTTCAGACCGACACAGCTACCCACCTGGATCAGAAGAGGAGTCACTGGAAAGATTATAATACTAGGAAAGGTTGAAGGCAGCAGGAAAAGAGGAAGACCCAACATGAGGTGGATTGACTCAATCAACCAAGCAAGGCTTTTAACAATAAGATGTTTTGTTTTTATGGCTGAAATTGACAAAATGACAAGGAAACTTAACAATTCGGAAGCAGAAGAATTTTTTGCAGACTGGATAGACTTTAAAGACTATTTGGAGAAATACTGGGATGTAAAGGACAATTTACTTTGCTTTGAGAATTATTGAAAATTAAGGACAGTAGAAAATAGATAAATGTATATGACTAACAGTTGAAGATTAAGTTACCTGTGGATGTGAATAAGGAGATAAGGAGGTATGAAGAAAATTTAAGAATTGGGCAGGAGGTTGGAGCACTGTGGGAAGCCAAGAAGGGGGGGAAGGGAGGAGGGAAGGATATATAATTCTATAAGTTTTGATATATGTTTGAACATTTTTTTATTATATCCTAATAAATTGTTTTGGGGAAAAAACAATAAGATGTTTTGGAGGACATTAATTCAAAGGGTCACCATAAGTCAGAAGCAACTTAACGGCACTTAATACACATACACATACACAGCATTTGTTTCCCAACCCAATGATGCCATGGATACATAGCTTCATCTTCCCCCCTGTCTTATGAGATGTTTTTGCTCTTAGCATTTCCATTTACAATGCTTTTTAGCTTCGCCAGCCAGTCGGGTTTGCTATTCCTCTGTTTCTCAGCAACTCCCTTCACTGTTTCTGGTCTCATTCATTCTGCAAGGACGCTGCTCTAATAGAAACACAAAAATGTGTTCTTGTAAAGGCTCTAACTACAGCACAATTGATTCAAATTTAGTTCAGGAAAGCATTCATTCAAAAAGCTGTGCTGTCCTCACATTGGAAACAATCCCAACAGCCCCACAGAATATGAGCGATGCCAAACTATACAGGAGTTAAGTATAGAATTGTGAGCTGTTCAATTTATCCTAAAGGGTTTGGGCTGGTTGTAAATTAAATGGGGCTCATCCATTAAAAAGGGCTCCTCACAGAATCACTGAATATACTCAATTTATGAATGTTTGGGGATAGCATATTTGTTATAATATAACTATACTTTTACATTTTTATTCTAAGCCAACTCAAAAGGACCAAGAGCATGCCATTCATCGTCTGCTTAATAGTCACTGGACACAAAGTCGTTCCCTCTCCCCTACCTGCACTGACTCTGTTCAACATCAGTAAGTGCTAATCGTTCCTTAGGGCAAGGGCTGAAGGGGAGGGGAAGAAGCCATGATGCCAGGACAATTCATTTAACTCTTTAGCTGCTGCTATGTGTGGCCTGAGCCATTCTTCTATGACCGCAGACTACCACTGTGTCCTGGAAAGGGACAGAGGACTGGCCCTCGCCTCTTCTGCTGCTGCAGATGCCATTCCCCAAAGAGGACCAGAACAGTGCCTGTTGATGCCAGACTACAAGAAGCCCTATCAACTCTTGCTGAAATGTGTGTTCCCACTCTTGCAGATTCACTGAGTCATAGAATCATAGAATGTTAGAATTGGAAGGGACTTTGCAGGTCTAGTCCAACCCCCTGCACTCTGCAGGATCATAGCTGAAGGACAGCTCTACATACCTACAACATACCCGAAAGATAGTCGTCCAGCCTCTGCTTGAAAACGTCCAGCAAAGGAGCATCCACCACCTCCTGAGGCAGACTGTTCCACTGCTCAACCACTCTTACAGTTAGGAAGTTTCTCCTGATATTTAGCCGGTAACGACTCACTTGTAATTTCCACCCATTAGATCTAGTCTTGCAATCCGGAGCAAGGGAGAATAGATCTGCTCCATCTTCTACATGACAGCCCTTCAAATACTTGAAGACTGCAATCATGTCCCCTCTAAGCCTTCTCTTTCCCAAGCTAAACATACCCAACTCTTTCAGCCTTTCCTCATAAGACTTGGATTCCAACCCTCTCACCATCTTGGTTGCCCTCTTCTGGACACGCTCAACCTTGTCAACATCCTTCCTAAAATGTGGTGCCCAAAACTGGACACAGTACTCCAGGTGAGGCCTGGCCATAGCAGAATAGAGCGGAACTACCACCTCCCGTGATCTGGACACAATGCTTCTGTTAATGCATCCTAAGATTGCATTGGTTTTCTTCGCAGTCACATTGCACTGCAGGCTCATGTTTAGCTTGTGATCAACCAGAACACCCAGATCCCTTTCACATGTCAAGGCAAGTCTCACCCATTCGATATCTGTGCCTTTGATTTTTTTGTACCTAAGTGTAGGACTTTGCACTTATCTCTATTGAAATTCATTTTATTTGTCTCATCCCACTGTTCTAGCCTATCTAGATCATTTTGAATCCTGACTCTGTCTTCGTCAAAATTAGCATTCCCACCTATCTTCGTGTCATCTGCAAATTTGATAAGCATCCCCTCTATGTTTTCCTCCAGCTAATTTATAAAAGCATTGAATAACACCGGGCCTAGGACCAAGCCCTGTGGCACTCCACTCGAGACTTCCCTCCATGTAGACGCAGAGCTATTTACGAGCACTCGTTGGGTACGATTTTTCAACCAACCACGAATCCATCTAACGGTTGCACCATCCAGCCCACACTTAACCAGCTTATCCTCAAGGATATCATGAGAAACTCTGTCAAATGCTTTACTGAAATCTAGATACACTATATCCACAGCATTGCCAGAGTCAACCATTTTAGTAACTCTGTCAAAAAAGGAGATAAGGTTATGCTGGCTACTACCAATTAACTCATTCTGTTCAAGGTGCTCCCAGACAGAGCGTTTAATAATCTGCTCTAGAATTTTCCCAGGTATTGATGTCAAGCTAACAGGCCTGTAATTTCCCAGATCTGTCTTTTCCCCCTTTTTGAAGATTGGGACCAAATTTGCTCTTTCCCAGTCTTTTGGCACAACACCAGTACTCCAGGACATCTCAAAGATTAGAGCCAGAGGCTCTGAAATAACATCTGCAATTTCTTTTAGCACCCTGGGATGCAAGCCATCCGGCCCTGGAGATTTGAAAATATTTAAGGCAGCTAGATGCTCTCTAACCATTTCCTTACTTACTCTGGACTGGCAGTTTCTCCTTCATTCATATGCCCTGCATTCTTCAGTTTGCATACAGCTCGCCTTATGGTTAAAGACTGCCGCAAAGTGAGAGTTAAGTAATTCCGCTTTGTCTTCATCCCTTGTTAAGGGATTCACTCAGAACACTGAAGTAAGGGCAGCGGGGGTAGTTTATGGACAGAATTAATGCACTGGCCCCTGCACCCCCACTCTTCCTAGCAACCACACACACACACACACACACACACACACACACACTAGCTATTTTTCTTTCAGCTCGCCTGCTTCCACCTTTAAAGCTCTTGGGGAGGGAATCAATTAAAATGACTCTGTGAGTGTGTGTTTCTGTGTGTACCTTGCTTGGGGTGGCAGAATACCCCGAACCATCCATGAGAAGAATCTGCAGAGGAGTTCTAAAGAAAAAAGGAAGACCCCTCTGACAAGACTAGCAAAATGTCTTGGGTTCTCTGTCCATCCCCTGATGCAGTTTCACTGCCTGTGTGATTATAAGGGATGTCTTACTGTGAACAAATAAATCACCCACAATTTACCTTCTACTGGGGGGGACCCTTCTAGCAACTAAGCGGGGGGGATATGTGGGAAGACACACAGTCACTCTTTTTGTACAGGAAGGGAATGTCTGCTGCAGGGATGGAACATGTGTGGGGGGAAAACAAGTCCATTTCATTTGCATCCCAGTAATAATGCAACAAACACCGGTGGCACTTTAAATAGGAGTGAATCACAAGCTGCAGGAAAGTGACTAACAAACAATGTGGGTTTTTAAAAATAATCTTACAAAAGGACTTGCATGAAAACTGTTTTTGTTTGCTTGCTTTTGCATGAGTAATTCTATATCTTTTTAATAGCAGACCCTGAAAAGGGAAAGTCAATTACAGTACATTCATGGCATTTCCTTCACTGTAACATCAAATGCATTATAATACTTGTTTGCGAGCAGATTGCTTGGAGATGAGTATCCCAAGCACAGCCAGTTCCAGGTTTTCTGTGGCCCAGGGCAGAATGCACAGGGCACCCCCTACCCACCTACCTACGTACATGCTCCCTTTCCTTGTGCTCATGAGCTTCCCCCTGCCCAGTTGCTGAAAGGCTGGGAAGGCCAAATGTTGCCCCTTCACATTCATGGATTTTTCTGTTCTCTCACGTTAGAAGAAGAAGAAGAGATTGGATTTATACCCTGCCCTTCACTACCCAAAGGTGTCTCAGGGCAGCTTACAAACCCCTTTCCCTTCCCCTCCCCACAACAGACACCCTGTGAGGTAGGTGGGGCTGAGAAAGCTCTTGACAGAAACTGCTCTTTTTCAAGAACAGCTGTTATCAGAACTACAGCTTGCCCAAGGTCATCCAGCAGATGCAAGTGGAGAAATGGGGAATCAAGCCTGGTTCTCCCAGATTAGAGTCCGCGCACTTAACCACTACACCAAACTGGCTCTCGGTATTTTGTGTTCAGAGTACTTGCAATTTGTTCAGAGCAGAACTGAAGAGCTGAGGCCTCTTGGAATTATCTTCTTCTTCTCCCAGAAAACAGCGTTCTAGCCACCATGGATGTTGAGTCTCTGTACACCCACATCCCCCTTAAGGATGAACTACTAGCCATTAGAAACAATATCTTCTTCTCTCATATAGATCCTAGCAACAGCATCAATGGACCCAGCCATACCATCTCAGGTTCATATTCCTGCTCATCTTCTACTGTGATTTATGTAGGGTTGCTGGCTTTCATCTTCTCCCTGGTGGGGAGATTTGGGGGACTGTAATGTATCAGGACCCGACCGCATGGTCAGCTTGGGCACCACGCGGTCAAGCACAAACGTCGAGCTTCGCTCCGACAGACAATGGATGATACGAATCCTAGCCTGCACCAATCAGAGGGCTAGGCTCCGGGCTGAGAGCCTGTGGGACTCTCAGCCACTAGTGTGGACCTATTGGGAACTGGGTGTGTGTGTTTTGGGTGGTGGATTCATGGGGGATATAAGCCGGCCTGCGAGCCAGCTAAAGTTGTCTTGTTCTACACCAGCTAAGCTGAAATAACTCGTCTGTCTGCGTACTTTTCAGGGACCTTCCAGGAAGGGGCAGGGCTGTCATTCAGAGTGCCATCATCACATTGGGGATGCAGCGCTGCATGCACACACACCCATTTTGCCCCAACCATTTAAAGGGAACCTTCTCTTTAGATGGTAGGGGAAGTGTGCACCCCCCCCCCCCCGCTGCTGCCCTGCAAACAGCAAATTCACAGCTTACAGGGCAGGAGCAGGCAGCCCCCATTTGGAAAGAGCGGGCGTGCACGCCTGCCCTGCAAGCAGTGAATTCAGAGCTTATGGGGCAAGTGCACATGGTGCCCACTGAGGCCATGGACAACTGTTAGGGGCAGGGCTTTCCCTGCCAGCCAGCTGACTGGTGTCTTGGGAGAGCCCCAAAAATCAGGAGATCGATTGCCCCTACTTTGGGACTGGCATTCCTAGATTTATGCCATCATGTGTCAGCAATGCCCTTCCGCCCTCTACATTGGACAGACGGGCCAGTCCCATCGACAAAGAATTAATGAACTTGAGTCTGACATTAAGAAAAACAACATTCAAACCCCACGGGGGGCACTTTAACCTTCCAGGACATTCAGTTGCTGCCCTAAGAGCAACAGTTCTCTTACAAAGGAATTTCAAAGGGAGATTAGAAAGAGACTTCAATGCAACTGATAATGAAGCTCAAGACAATGCATCCACCTGGACTAAATCAAGACCTAGGTTTCCCATCTCATTACCAATGCTGATTTCTCCACACCTACTACCCCTCTGTATATCAACCTAATCCAATCACGCCTGCTATTGCCACTCACCTGCTATTTCCATTTGCATGCTAGTGTCATTTGGCATCTGAAATCATTCCAGTTTCCAATAATTAGGACACATGGACTCACATTCCAGCTGTATTTGAAGAAATGAACAGTGACTCATGAAAGCTCATACCCTGCCACAAGTTTTGTTAGTCTTTAAGGTGCTACTGGACTCTTGCTCTTTTCTACTGCTACAGACAGACTAACATGGCTACCGATCTTGATCTTTCTTCCCAACTGCACATCATGTTCCTCACCCAACAGCTCCAGGCAGAAATCTGAATTCATGCACAGTTGAATCAATGTTACATACACAGCAACTTCACAGCTCAGTCAAGCTGTCATTGTTTTCTCAAAGATCGGACGATAATATTCAAGAACTCCCTGATTGTTCAGGACCAGAAACCAGATCAGCAAATTCACAACACTTTCAGGTGGGAAGTAGGAAATCCCAGGTAATAATTGGAGTGGCTGAGGAACCATGTTTTGGACCTGGCTCCATCCCATGCAGTATGAAATGTGTCCACAATGGGACCTTGAGCAGTGTCTGTGATACTCACAGGTCACTAGTCCCTGGTGTATAGCAGCTGGGAAATTAATCTGCTTAGAACATAAGAGAAGCCAATGTTGGATCAGGCCAATGACCCATCCCATCCAACACTCTGTCACACAGTGGCCAAAAATAACAGGTGCCATCAGGAGGTCCACCAATGGGGCCAAGGCACTACAAGCCCTCCTGCTCTTGCCCCCCACCCACCCCAAGCACCAAGAATAAAGAGCATCACTTGTCCCAGACCAAGAGTTCCTATCTATACCTTGTGGCTAATACCCACTGATGGACCTCTGCTCCATATATTTATCCAATTCCCTCTTGAAGCCATCTATGCCTGTAGCTGCCGCCACCTCCTGTGGCAGTGAATTCCATGTGTTAATCACTCTTTTGGTGAAGAAGTACTTCATTTTATCCATTCTAACCCAACTGCTCAGCAATTTCATTTAGTGCCCACGAGTTTTTGTATTGTGAGAAAGGGAGAAAAGTACTTCTTTCTCTACCTATTCTGTCCCATGCATAATCTTATAAACCTCGATCATGTCACCCCTCAGTCGTCGTTTCTCCAAGCTAAAGAGCCCCAAATGCTTTAACCTTTCTTCATAGGGAAAGTATTCCAACTCTTTTATCATTCTAGTTGCCCTCTGCTGCACTTTTTCCAGTGCTATAATATCCTTTCTGCGGTGTGGTGACCAGAATCACACACAATATTCCAAATGAGGTCGCACCATCGATTTATACAGGGGCATTATGGTACTGGCTGATTTGTTTTCAATTCCCTTCCTAATAATCCCCAGCATAGCATTGGCCTTTTTTCATTGCAGTTGCACACTGCCTAGACATTTTCAGTGAGTTATCTACTACGACTCCAAGATCTCTCTCTTGATCAGTCTCTGCCAGTTCAGACCCCATCAACATGTATTTATAGTTAGGATTTTTGGCCCCAATGTGCATCACTTTGCACTTGGCCGCATTGAACCCCATTTGCCATGTTGATGCCCACTTGCCCATCCTCGATAGATCCCTTTGGAGTGCCTCACAATCCTCCCTGGTTCACACCACCCTGAACAACTTCGTGTCATCTGTAGATTTAGCCACTTCACTGCTTACTCCCAACTCCAAATCATTAATATAAGTTAAAAAGCATTGGACCGAGTACTGATCCCTGTGGTACCCTACTGCTTACCATACTCCACTGAGAAAATTTCCCATTTATACTCACTCTCTTTCCTATTAATTATCCAGTTTTTGATCCTCAAGAGGACTTGTCCTTTTATCCCGGGACTATTGAGCTTGCTTAGGAGCCTTTGATGAGGAACTTTATCAAAAGCTTTCTGGAAGTCAAGGTAAACAACATCTATTGGGTCCCCCTTGTCCACATGTTTGTTCACCCCCTCAAAGAATACTAACAGGTTAGTGAGACAAGATCTTCCCTTACAGAATCCATGCTGAGTCTTCTGCACAAATTCCCCAGTGTCTATCATTCATAGCATCCCTTATAAAGAAGCCATTCATTTAGCCCATTTAGAAGAAAACCTGACTACATTTCTGGCTTCCACATCAGTGTGTCAAATGGAAACACTGCAGCAACACCTTACTACGATGTCAGGGAACATACACTTATTATTTTTCATTGGAAAAGTTCCCCCCAATCCCAGTTAACACCTCTCACCTGATGCGGAACAACACATATCAGTGTATGCTCGCTACTATAGTGGCTGGTAGCGAGGGGGAAACTGCTTGGAATGTTTAGTTTCATTTCTCTTTCTGTCTTGGTGATGCTCCCTTATCTATTTGTTTTATGTACCTGACCTTGAGTGCCTAGCTGTAACACCATCTCTGGGAAAGCGGGACTGTTACATTCTGGTGGGCCCTTTCTATTGCCCTGATTGGATCTATGCCGCCCAGTGACCCCCCTTTGAACATTGTATATCCGTTCACTCCGTGCTTTTTGCTTTAGTCTTAACACAGAACCTGAAGTAGAAATGCTCTGCCAATACTGTATCAATAAACTTTCCTTCTGAAGAAGCAAGTTGTTGGTTCTGATTGTTGCAGGAGTCTGACAATCAGTTTGGTTGACCCGTGAATGCACAATGAGGTTGTTCATGTTTAAGCATAACAAATTATTTTGCTGGAGATTTGTGTTTGTCATCAAACTGAGGCCCTCCACAGAACCTTGCTTTGATTTAATTAAAACTATATACATAAGTGCTGTCAAGTCACAACCGACTTATTGTTATCCCAGCAAGGGGCTTGCAAGGCAAGAGAGAAGCAGAGGGGGGCTACCGTTGCCTTCTTCTGCAGAGTCTTCCTTGGTGGTCCAAGGTACTGACCTGGTGTAGCTTCTGAGATCTGATGAGATTGACCGATACCATGCTGCCTTCCCTCCTAATTAAAACTAGAAGAGGTAAAACCAAATTATATTTCCCTTTGGGAATGCTCATTGAAGCAAGGCTAAATATTCAGCATCTAGTTAGCTTAACCCCATTCCTAGCTGCATTAACTTGGAGTAAAGCCACAACTAAAATAAGGCATCTAGATAGAGTCTAAATCCAGGTTAACTAAATGATGAAGAGATGGGACCTCAGTGTACATGAAGACAGGGGACAAGGGGTTTAAGCTTTCCCACACTATGCTATTTTCCCAACACAAAATGACCACACAAGCAGAGGTCATTTCGGGGGGGGGGGTTTTGGGGGGTTCCGGTTTCCCCGGGGGAGGACAGGAGGAGGCAGGAGAAGAGGGAGGGTAAGTTGATTCCTCCCTGCCTCTCCCCACCCCTGCCTGCCTGGGGCCAGGGAGGGCCTTCGCGGGGCTTCCTTGCACTCCCGCCAGCCTTGCAGGTCCACTGCCGGGCCCCTCATGGAGCTCGGCAGTGGAGCTGCAAGGCCGGCGGCGGCCGGGACCGTTGGAGGCGGGGTGTGTGGCCTTATGACACACTTCCAGTGATGTCAGGGGGTGTGGTCTTATGACACACTTCCGGTGATATATGCTAATAAGTTATGCTAATGAGTTCCCCTAGCTCTTTTTCTACGAAACGACCCCTGCATACAAGACTGAAGTTTGCCCAGAGGCAGCAGGCCTTACTACACACAGGAAAAAGCTGAAATCTCACCTTCTTCTGTGCTGTGGTCCTGATCCAAGTTAAGATCCCACTCACTGTGAAAGGAGGAGTGGATGTTATGTTGAGCTCCCTGGTTGAAGAGCAGGACCAAAATGTGTATTCTAGGAAGAGACAGACAAAACTGAGACCTCACAGCAAAGAAGCCCTGCCTTAGTCGAATCCAAAAAGCCAAGAAGACATTCTATTGAATTGTTTTAATAATGTGTTCTTTGTTAGTTTTAACGGTTTTAAAGATTATTTTATCATGTATGTTTTAATTTGTAAGCTGCCTTGGAGGGCCTTATATGGGCAGAAAGGAGCAGCATAAATTTTGTAAAATAAAATGTGGTACTGTCATTAGGACCAACCCAATGACACATCAGCAGTTTGCAAGCTTTTGAATTCCCCAGAACTCTTTGACAGGCCAGATGTTGCAAAATAAAAAAGGAAAGGAGATTTTAAATAAATTTGTATGTCATGGTGTTATATATTGCGTTCTTGGCTTTTTAGATTTTATTTTGCACCAGCATAGCTCTGAACAACATGCCTTCCTTAGCAGCACACTCCCCTCCCCTCTGACGGAATGTGGCACTGACCTTCTGACACAGATCCTAAATATTCAGCAGGTTTGTGCAGAAGTTGGCAGCTGGGTACTGCTGCACACTCCATTTGGTGAGCTGACTTGTTTCCTCAGCAACCCCTAAATAGGGTTGCGAAGTATCAGCTATGCTTTCATAAGGGTTGGGGGTGTCTCAAGTATCGCTGCATTCTTTCTTTGCTTCTGTAACGCTTGCTTATCTATGGCCTTGCAGGTGGTGTGAGTTGTTTGGACTTCAGGGAACCATGGGAGCGCTTTCGGTTCTCAGCTTCGGCTCGAACGGTCTGGGGCTCCTTCTCCTGTGCACGGGAATGTGGCTAATTGGCCTAAGGAAGGGGGGGTGCATAGGAATACCCTATATCCCATTCTGCTTGTAGGGGCGACGCCATTCTTAACAGTGACTTTATTGATGCATCTATGCATCTGCAATAAAGTATAACCTTTCTGATAAGCGTGTACTCGATTGCTGGCTGTGGAACCTGACAGCAAGCCCAGGTTGGAAAATTATTTTATTTTATTGGATTTATATCCCACCCTCTCTGCATAGCAGGCTCAGGGCTGGTTCCATCGAACAATAACCAATATACTATATACAAGAATTAAAAACAATGAAAAACTCCAATAAAATACAACATTCCTCTGATACAAATCATAGTTAAAGCCTCATAGATGCAATTTATTTCGAGTTTGGGTCCCTACATGATAATACAGATCTGACCCGCTGAGGGGAGGTCCAGTAGAGAGGGGGGATGCCTACCGCTCTAACTAAAAGCCTGGCAGAAGAGCGCCATCTTGCAGGCCCTGTGGAACTGTAAAAGGTCCTGCAGAGCCCTGATCTAATATGGGAGCTCATTCCACCAGGTTGGAGCCAGGACTGAGAAGGCCCTGGCCCTAGTTGAGGCAAGATGGAAGTCCCTGGGGCTGGGGACCACCAGACGTTGTTGGTTGGCAGACTGTAAAGCCCTTTGGGGCTCATGGGGGAGAGGCAGTCTTGCAGATATGCTGGCCCCTGGCCGTATAGGGCTTTGAAAGTAAGCACCAACACCTTGAAATGGACCTGGTACTCAATAGGCAGCCAGTGCAGTTTGTGCAGCACCGGTGGATCCCCGTCCGCACAGACGACAAAATCAACACCCGTGCTGCTGCGTTCTGCATCAGCTGCAGCTTCTGGAGCAGAATCAAGGGCAGCCCCGCATAGAGAGAATTACAATAGTCCAATCTGGAAGTGACTATTGCATGGGTCACTGTAACCAGCTCCCAGGGGCTGAGATATGGGCCAATTGCCTGATCTGTCTCAGATGAAAAAAAAAAGGCAGACCTGGGCCTACAGACTTAGGGCCTGGGGAGGGGGGTGGGTGGGAACTGAAGAGATCTCAATGGGGTATAATACCAGAGAGTTCATCCTCCAAAGCAGCCATTTTCTCCAAGGGAACTGATCTCTGTAGTCTGGAGATCAGTTGTAATTCTGGGCAATCTCCAGGCCTCATCTGGAGGTTGGCAAGCAATCCTCCTAGCAACCATGTCGGTGCCAAGGGTTTCTGCTTTTGAGCTGTGGCCCAGACTTTCCTGTCATATATATGGGCTATTTATGTTGACTGTCCCCGCTGCTCCAAATGCATTACCTCTTGGTCATCTGTTTTTGGTGAACAGTGTTTTCTTTTTCCTGCCAGTGGCTATTAGGCTTCCATTTAGATTTAATTTATTAGATTTGCATGGCATCAATGAACACTAAATGCGAAAGGCCTAACAGAACTCCAATGCATAACAATCTCATCTCCTCGCTTCTCTCCTCCTGCAAGAAGGAAAGGCATGATGTTCAATGTAGGAATGCTCAAGATGTGATTGTGAGTGAGCAAATGTTTCTTCCCATAAGGGGGAGGTGGTGGTAAGCACTGCTAAGTAGCTGTGTTGAAAGTTGCAAAATACCCCACACATACAGAAGCATAAACTGTGGTCTCTGAGCATTGCAAATATGAACTCTGTTCATCTGGGCCCATCAGGATTGGGACCTTTAATGTTTTTCATTAGAAGGAAGGAATAAGTATTTGGGATGATGGAATCATTGAAGGCCTTGGCATTGTGCAGGGAGTTGGACTAGTCACTAGATGGTCCCTTCCAACTCTATGATTCCATCATTCTGCGATTAGAATAATAGAATAATAGAGCTGGAAGGGACTTCTAGGGTCATCTAGTTCAACCCCCTGCACAAGGCAGGAAATTTACAAATACTTCTCCCTCTACACCCCCAGTGGCCGCTGTTCCATATCCAGAAGATTGGGGGGGGGGACCCTCCAGGATCCCTGGCCAAACTGGCCTGGAGAAAAACTGCTTCCTGACCCCAAAGTGGCAATCAGCATTTCCCTGGGCGTGTAAGAAAGGGCCACAAGAACTAAGCACTGAGGCAACCCTTCCTGCCCTCCCTCTCATGATCTGCCTAAATTCACAGAATCCGCATTGCTGTCAGATAGCCATCTAGCCTCTGTTTGAAAACCTCCAAAGAAGGAGAGCCCACCACCTCCCAAGGAAGCCTGTTCCACTGAGGAACCACTCTAACTGTCAGGAAGTTCTTCCTAATGTTTAGCTGAAAACTCTTCTGATTTAATTTCAAACCATCGGTTCTGGTCTGACTTTCTGGTGCAACAGAAAACAACTCTGCACCATCCTCTATATGACAGTCCTTCAGGCCCGTAGCTAACGTGGGGCCCACGGGGCCCGGCCCCCTGCTGTTTTAGTGGGCCCCTTCCCCCGATCCTCAGCTCCCCCTCCCTCCCTCCGGCCCCCTCACCCCTTGATCAATCTGAGCCAGCATCTCCCCGTTTGAGCTCATCTGTGATGAGTTGAGTCTCTTTAGGACCCAGTAGCAACCGGTGGTTGACTGAGTCACACACACATTGGTCGGATTGCAGCAGTTAGCTCCTCCTGTTGGATTTTCTGCTTCAGGCTCCTCGGCTTAGGGAAGCTTGATCCCCGCTCTCTCTCTCTTTTTTTTTTAAACATGGCAGCTTTCCTAGACCTTTTAGTGTCTATTAACATTGGGATTCTGGCTCACCTCAGAGGAAGGCTCTAGTGGGGGCTGTGTGGGTGCCCGCCAGGCAGACCCCCCTTGCCCTGGAGCCTTTGATGTAATTAGCTGGTGGGCCCCCCCCAAAGGCCCCTCCCCAAAAAATCCCTAGCTATGGGGCTGCAACCCTTCAAGTACTTGAAGATGGTTATCGTATCTCCTCTAAGTCGTCTCCTCTCCAGGCTAAACATATTCAGCTCCTTTAGCCTTTCCTCATAGGATTTGGTCTCCAGAGCCCTCACCATCTTCATTGCCCTCCTCTGGACACGTTCCAACTTGTCTGTATCCTTCTTAAATTGTAGTGCCCAAAACTGAACACAATACTCTAAGTGAGGTCTAACCAGAGCAGAGCAAAGTGGTGCCATCACTTTGTGTGATCTACACACTATACATCTGTGGATACAGCCCAAAATTGCATTTGCCTTTGTAGCTACCACACCACACTACTCACTCATGTTCAGTGTGTGGCCTACTAAGACCCCTAGATCCTTTTCGTACATACTACTGCCAAGACAAGTCTCCCCCATCCTATGCATTTGATTTTTCCTACCTAAATGCAGAACTTTACATTTATCCCCATTGAAATTCATTACATTTCTTTTAGCCTAGTTTTGTAGCCTGTCAAGATCATCCTGTACCCTGACTCTGTCTTCTACCATATTTGTTACCCCCCCCCAATTTAGTATCATCTGCAGATTTAATAAGCATTTCCTCTACCCCTTCATCCAAATCATTGATAAAGATGATGAACAAAACAGGTCCCAGGACAGATCCTTGAGGCACTCCACTTGTCACTCCTCTCTGAGAAGATGAGGAACCATTCACAAGCATTCTTTGGGTGTGATCTGTCAACCAGTTACTGATCCACCTAACAGTCATAACATTCAAACCACATTTTACCAATTTGTCAGCAAGAATATTATGTGGAACCTTATCAAAAGCCTTACTGAAATCAAGATAAACAATGTCTACAGCATTCCCCTGATCCAACAAGGGAGTAACTTTCTAAAAAAAGAGAGAGATACGTTTCATCTGACATAACTTGCTCTTGAGAAACCCATGCTGGCTCTTAATAATTACAGCCGTGCTCAAGGACTATCTGATGATTTGTTCTAAAACTTTCCCAGGTATAGATGTCAAGCTGAAAGAGTCAGTAGTTACCTGGACCCTCCTTTCCCCCCTTCTTGAGGATGGAGACAGCCTTTGCCCACCTCCAATCTTCTGGCACCTCACCTGTTTTCCAAGAATTCTTAAAAATAATGGACAGAGGCTCAGAAATTACATCTGCACATCTGGCCCCAAGGACTTAGTATCATTTAAAGAAACTACGTGTTTACGTACAACCCATGCCAGTCCTAGGCTGCAACTCCCTTCCCTCATGATGTGTTCTGTTTTTGCCACATTGAGCACTGTTCCTCTCACATATAACATAATAATAATAATATAATAACAATCCATCGCATATAATATAATATAATAATGTGTTTCTCTCGCATTCTATATAATGTGCACATATTCAGAAGCTGGTTTGTCTGAAATTCATCTGATGGGCATAAATAAATTAGGAAGTAAGATGGTGATATATTTGCAGTTGTATGAAGAATGTGCACAGAAATTCACTTCCTAATCATTTTTACTTTAAAATAGTTATTTTTCTTTTATTTATTTCTCTTACAAATATTCATTTTGTTATATGTGTTTTTTGTTTCTATGTGTTTTTTGTTTCTATGAATTCCTGTGGGAAAACCGTTTATTATTTATTTTATTTATTTATTACTTTAGACTTACTATACCGCCCTAACCCCCGAAGGGGTCTCTGGGCGGTTCACATATTGTCGTTCTAAGAACTGATTTTTCCTATCTTGGGCCACATCTCAAGTTGGGGGTGGGACTCCCTACCGGCACCCTCGGTGGTAGCTCTTCTCCAGTTGTAGCTCTTCTTCTCTGTCCAATTGGGATGAAATCATCAGGGGGTTCACCCCTCACCCAAGGGACCCTCCCTTCCCAATTTCAGGCAGACAAGAGAAAGCATCCCGTTTCTTGAATAGCAGGTGAAAGGAGGTGTGAATTGGTGTCTGTGTGAGCTTTTTCTTCCTTTCTTGGGATATTTAAGGGGTGTGGGTAGGCCTATTCTTAAACAGAAATGGACTATGTAGGCATGGGAAGTGAAACTATGCTTCCTCCCATGCTTTAACCCAGTATGCTCTGCTGCCTGTTTTGATCCTAGCCTGTACAACTCTGTTGATTGGTAAACTTCTCTGTCAGTTACATTCTCTGCCAAATCACTGTATCCTCACACTGTTCCATCCTCTTCTGAACTTCTTGAATTTTAAACCAGACAGACTGAATTCAACCTGATTTGAAGACTTCCTAGTATTCCATCTTGTGGGATGAGCTCCCAGAAGACATAAGGGGGGTGCCCTCTTTAAAATTCTGCAAGGCCATTTTCATTGCTAGGGATTTTAACGAGGTGTGGGCTGCAGGCATTTTGGTGGGATGGGAGAATTAATGGGGTTTATAATACTGGGTAGGACTGCCAGCTCCTGGTAGGGAAATGTCTGGAGATTTTGGGGGTGGACCTGAGGAGGGCAGGGTTTGAGGAGGGGAGGGACTGCAATGCCATAGAGTTCACCTTCCAAAGTGGCCTTTTTCTCTGTCACCTGGAGATCAGTTATAATAGCAGCAGCCACCAATTGGAGGTTGGCAAACCTAGTACTGGGTAAGGTTTTAATTTGGAACTGCCTTGAGCTGCAAAAGAAAGATGTGATATAAATGTTTTAATAAAATAATTAATAAACAAAATACCTCCTCCGTCTGTCTCACCATGCCAATGTGGTGTTCTGGATTCAGTTCAGAAGAGGTGTGTCTATTTGCCTTAGAAAAAGTTAGCCAGGGATGCCATCCTAAGCAGAGTTGTATGCTTCAAAGTCCACTAATGTCAATGGACTTATAGCAGTATAACTCTGTTTAGGATTGCACTGTATGTGCATGGATTTGAATCATTCGAAGTTTCAGACACCTACAGTTTGCACAATGGTACATGAATGTGTGAGAATGAGGGAGTTCTATTGTAATACATTTTCTAGCAAATCTACTTC
>NW_015164182.1:1809712-1866311 GCF_001447785.1 Gekko japonicus
AAGCAAATTTTGCCGCATATTCGGGTCTGCATTGAATCTCTGTACCAGCCTCCCACGTTCCAGATGGAACCTTTGAAAGCAATGTAGCAAGGTGGAGCGTAAATGCATCAAGGCCCAGAGACAGAGAGAGAGCCAGACAGGAAATGTGTGTGCTGAGAAATTGAATTTTTATCTGTTTCTATGTAGATTGCGTTTATTCATGTGCCGGCTATTCATCTCCTCCTGCATCACCCGATTTCTTTTTACAAAATTACTTTCTTCCCTTGCCCTAATTTTGTTTGTACAGATAGCAGCTGCTTTCTTCCATTTCAGCATTTAGAAAGGGGGGGGGAACCACCCGTCTTAAATGATGTGATATGGATCCCCGTCAGAAGTCCCAACAGTTCCCCAGCAAGCATTAGCTTAAATTCTGCCTCCTGCCCGCCTGATTTTTCCATCATAAAGAATGAAACGCTTTGCGCTTGCCCCTGCAGAAAGAAAAGGTTTCTGCTTCTTTAGCTGTGGCTGGTGAGCTTGGGGCTGTGTGTGTAGCAGTGGATCAGCAGCTTCCAGCATTTCTGTCTCTTTTTCATCCAGACAACCATTCCTGGCTCTGGGAGGCTGCCAGGGGACTACTCCAGCAAAGAGCATCCAGAGTAGCCCCTGCTCTGATGGGTTCTCCACTGCTAAGAGAAGAAAGCAACATCTATACATCTTCTGACACTGCAGCTTTCAAAGACTGGTTAGTCACACACCACACACCTGCAAGCCCTTTCCTGAGCCACACTACCCAGGTAGTCCCAGCTTTTGAAAGATGGGAGGCCTGTCCCGTGGAGGGTGCTGTGGTTCCCTCTGCTCCAAGGAGCAACACAGGCTCAGCCTAACCTATCTTGTAAGGTTATTGTGAGGATAACATGGAGAAAAGGAGAATGCCGTAAGCCACTGCAGGTCCCCACTGAAAAGAAAAGTGGGGCACGAAAGAAGTAAATGCAATCAATCAAGAAATGACCTCAAAGCAATGGCTCTCCCATTTGGGGAAAGGCGGCCTTACAGTTTGGTTCAACCACCACCCCAGCCCCACTGCTGCTCAGCCTCAAAATGTACGGTTTGACCTAAGGCCTGTCACACACTCAGCCTCACCTACCTTACAGGGTTGTTGTGAGAATAAAAGTCTGAGCTCTTTGGGGTGAAGGCTGGGATACAAGCAAAAAGGTTATAGGAGGAGGAGGAGGTTGGATTTATACCCCACCCTTCACTCAGAGTCTCAGAGCGGCTTAGAATCTCCTTTCCCTTCCCCTCCCCACAGCAGACACCCTGTGATGTAGGTAGGGCTGAAAGAGCTCTGAGAGAATTTGTGACTGACCCAAGGTCACACCAGCAGCTGCATGTGGAGAAGTAGGGGAACCACACCTGGTTCTCCCATATTAGAGTCCATGCTCTTAACCACTATGCCAAACTGGCTCTCTTATGGGAAGATATCTCTTTTTAAAAAGTGTTATCAATGGGGACAGCTAAAAAATTTAGACTGTACACTTCTCAGGGGAGAGCTTTGTGTTCCCGCCTGCCTGTTGCTCTCTAAAGGGCCATGCACACCCAATACCCAAATAGAAAAAAGAAGAAGAACCAGGGATTTGCACCTGAATATTGTGGAATGTTGTGTTGTAATGCTGTGCGTATTTAAGTAGTGCTCAGTGATGCTTTAGGGATGGACAGGATGGTGACAGACGCTTTCCTTTCAAACCTCCACCCTCTGCTGAGCAGGTTTAAAAGGACACTGAACATGCACAAAGCTGCCTTCTGTTGAGTCTGATCCTGGGCCTATCCTGGACAGCATTGCCTGCTCTGACTGGTAGAGACTTTCCAGGGTGTTATATCACCTCTGACCTGATCCTTTTAACTGGAGATGCCAGGGATTGAACCTGAGACCTTTTGCATGCCAAGCAGATCCTCTACCACTGAGCCACAGCCCCTCCCTGGTAGACGTTCTCACATGAATCTGACTAATACTGAGTCAGACCTTTCGGTCTACTGAGATCAGGCTGTTCTTCCAGGGCCTCAAGTGCAAGTTCCTTTGCATCCCCTCCAGCTGATCTTTTTAGTCTTGGCACCACAGGGGCTGCTTGGCACTCCTTGCCCCTGGGCCACTATAATGTCCTGGTCCCTTCCTATTTGAGATGGCACCTTCCATGAAAGGCCCCAGTCCTCAGATTAGCAAAGGGGCATTTCCCATAAGGCTGTTCTTGGGGGAGGGGGAGGTTAGGAGCATGTTTCTTCACCCTCTTTCCCAAACTTCTCCCACACTTTGCCTCATGTCCCCCAGCAGTGCTAGGTGGGTAGCCATGTTAAGCTGCGGTCACATGAGCAGTTTGCACTGATATAGTTGCATTACCGCAGCGACATGGCGGCGCAGCACGGCCGGAGCCAGTCAGGATGGAGGACGGTGCAGCGGTCGTCGCTTAGTCATGGGAGAAGGAACTGCCCCAGAGGGAGCCGCTGCAGAGCCGAGCTGAGACGCCCAGTGGAAGAGCCGCTGGAAGAACAACAAGCCGGTAGGGTGCCTGATAGGCACTCACCTTTCCCAACTACGGTGTGGCCCTAGTTAGGAGTATTAATAAGTCATGTAAACCGCTCAGAGCCTCCGGGATAGAGCGGTATAGAAATCAAAAGTTAAATAAAAATAAAATTACCTTTGTGAATTTAAAGAGCATGATCAGACAATAACATTTGCCTTCTGTGCCCCAGTCATTGGCACCCAGGTCCGGCCCATCCTGGAAGTGGAGTTTGACAACACCAGGAAAAGTCTGGTCTTTACATATGCAAGTGCTTCTACTCCACTTTTCCCCACATCTGAACCCCCCCCCTCCCGGTCACGAACGGATGCCAGATGGGAAGTGTGAACGGTCACTTCTGTCTCAGTCGTGGGGATGTGCGCATAAGCATACACGAGCATAAGTGACCCCCATTGCCAGCAAGGGCCGCGCTCCGTGGTTGAGGTGCTGGTAATGTGGATGCTTCAGCATGGGACTGGCATGTGATGGAGTTGTTTCAGGGTGTACTCTCTGGTCACGCCTTCCCATGACAATTTAAAATGCCACAAATAGAGGTGCCGCCAGATCGTGCCAAGCCTCCAGTGTGACCGCAGCCATAGTCTGCAGTAGAAGAGCAAAATCTGAGTCCAGTAGTACCTTAGAGACCAAGAAGATATCCATGGTGTAAGCTGTCCACAGTTAGGGCTCTGACAATGTGACAAAGGGACCTTTACTCTCAAAAGCTTCTACCCTGACAACCCTGTTGGTCTTTAGGGTGCTCCTGGACATGAATCTTGCTCACTGAGAATTGCTAAGCTGAAGACAAGGGCTTGGGTCATCAGAGATCTTCATTTTGAACGTTATTGTGGGATCCTCGCCCCACACGCTGCCCCCTCCCAACAGGAATGCTGGAGGCCAGCTGGAGTCTTCCCGTCAACCTGTCAACGGGCACCGTGAGGGCGCCACCCTCCCAGTCCTCAGTCTGCCTCTTTGGCAGAGAGGTTCCTCTCCCCTTTAAAGAAGGAAACAAAGATTTTCCCTGGGGAGACTAGCCCTCTTGCTTTCCGTGAACCAGGTCCATCGCCAGAAAATTTTCCAGGGGTGGGGGGGCGGGGGGGCATGACAGCACAAAAATAATAAAATAAAAATAAAACCAAAAAAAAAATCAAATTTTCTACATGATTTACCTGACAAAAACAATAAAAGCATTTTTTATAGCCCATCTTCAGAAGATCTTCCTCTTCTGTAGCTTGCAGCCGCTTGTCCCCAAGGGATGAACTCTGGATGGAAAGCTGGGGGCAGCGGAGCAGGAAGGGGACTGCACGGTGCCTCCAGGCAACTCGTTCCCCGGGGCTGGGCCATGCTCAGGAGACACCAAGGGACTCCTCTTGTCCATGAGCTGGGCTGGGACAGCTATCTAAGCTGGGCAATGGCACACAGACACGTGCCCTGCACACTCCGGCTCAGCTGCGACCTCCTATCAGAACTGGGGGGGGGAGACACCAGCCCCATGGCCACTGCCAATCACGGCTCTGCGGCCACCAGCCAATCACAGTGCAGCCATCCCACCCCCTGTTTACAAGTTGCCGGAAACCAGGCAGGGTGTGGCATGGTGCAGCACAGCACGCCACGACTGAAATTAATTTTGAAGGGTTTCTGGCAGCATGACTTGTGGGGCATGGCTGGTAAGTGAGGGGGCATTGCTCCAATATGCCCTACTGTAGCTATCAGCCTGCCCTGACCTTTCAGATCCTTTACCCTGAGAGAGTATGATACCCAAGTGAGCCACAGAGCCGACAGCACCAGGGGGTTCCCTTGCAGTCACACGATAGAAGTAAACAGGAGCTCCGACAGAACTATTGATCATTTCAGTGAGGCTCACGTGGGTAAACATTTTGGTGGATTGTGCCCAATCCCTCCAAGCATCTGACTTTTTAGCTTCAGGCTCTGTGGCCACATCGCAATTGCCCCTTTTCAGAGAGTAATCCTGGGGCCTGCTCCCTGCTCTTCTCCTCCCCCCATGGAGTGATTTGTGGCCAGTGGCCAGTGGCCAGTGCAGAAGCAATGCTTTTGACTTGTGGTGTAAAGTTAGCTGAAGCCTGATTCATAATCAAAAGGTACCAGTCCAGTGCTTTAAGCAGCTGGACTGTTTGGGCTTTCATCAGACCTGCTCAGTTTTGCAGTTCAGTCCAGCCACAGTCATTGCCTGTACTGGCCCCAATTAGAGATGCTGGCCTCCTGGCCTTGGTATTTCTTTGAGGTCTCCCATCCAAGTACCTCCCAGTGTCAGCCCTGCTTAGCTTCTGAAATCTGACGAGATTGGCCTTGGCTGGGCCTTTTTTAATGGCTGGATGAAGTGGCATTGTCAGGGCAATCAGGATGCCTTTTTTAATGGCTGGATGAAGTGGCATTGTGCCGACATGGGAGTCAGGGGCTGCCAGGATTTGTGCTGTTAGTCCTGTTGGAGGACTGTGCATCAAATGAGACAGGCACCTGAAAACAAGCCGCAGGGTCCCAGGCGGCAGGCACATGTCTGGCAGAGATGGAGAGAGATGCTTTATGGAGGTTACTACCGCCTGTGCCTCTATCTGTCCCCAGGCAGTTGCCAGTTCCTTGTGAGCAACCTGTTGTCTTAGAAGATATCCTTTGGGAAGAAGGGAAGAACAAAAAGGAGAAGAAAGGAACAGAGACAGACGGTGTAATCATGGTTGAGAAGTGGCAAGAGGAAAGAATTTGTTTGCTCCAGTGGGCCGTGTGTTTGCAGAGGAGCTGCTAGGAATGGCTATGCCACAGAGCGCATACAACTGGGGGGGGGGGGCGTGCTGAAATTTCTGTCTGCATACATGCAATGGAAGGCCTGTTTTAGATTTGGCATGGAAGTCACATTATCAACCCCCTCCCTGGCCTTGCAGCACAAAGCCAACCAAGCCCCACACCCAGGGCAACAATCCTGAGGTGTCATGAACATGCACATACACCTGAGTCTGCTTACATTGAATCAGACCATCAATCCATCAAGTTCAGTATTGTCAACTCAGACAGACAGTAGCTTTCCAGGGTCTCAGGCAGAGGTCTTTCCTATCACCTATTGCCTGGTCCTTTTAACTGGAGATGCTGGGGGTTGAACTTGGGACCTACTGCATGTCAAGCAGATGCTCTTCCACTGAGCCATGGCTCCTCTCAGTGGTATTGCCCAATGCACGACTTGTCTATTTTTTATTTCAAAGATGTTGCCCTCCCCCCGGTGGGAGATTGTAGGGCTGGCAATGGAAGCAGAGTGGTGCCTCTCTGCCAGAAGCACCAGCAGGCAGGCTATCTGAAATTAAAGGATTACAGGAAGGCATCTCTCCAGCCTGGGGGAGTGTGGACCAAGGAAGTGGAGGTCCCCAGGGTAGTGGAGGGGTCACAAGGGGAAAGAGCAAGTCAGCAGATCTTATCTGAAAGTATCCTGGCCAACCAGAACATTTAGTGGATATTAGTGGATATTCTTTATACAGTTTTGTTCCCAATTTTGTGCCTGGTGTTTCTTCCAATCACATTGCTAGCTCACTGGCTTGGGGAGGGCTAATCTGTCCATTCATGTGTACAGCCAGGGTGGGGTGGGAGTGTACAGGATTTTATCCCACACAAGCTGCCACCATGTATAGGATTCTGCCCCTCAAGCCTGTCCAGGAATGAGAGGGAATCCTATACTTTTACAATACATTAAACAACAACCCACAGAGGTAGGCTATCCTCTCTGGATTCAGAACAATAAGCCACCAGAACCTCTTTTAACTAGAGTCCCCTTCCAGTCTAAGAGCAAGGTTCAGACTCTTATCTGGCATCTGGGTTTTACACATTAGCACCTCTATCTAGAGATGCACGCTTAATTCTTACAAAGGTAGCTCATAGGGTGAGCAGAAGGCACAGGAGTTTAGCCTTGGAACTCAGTTACACATCAGAGACCATTTAAAAACAAGAATAAGGTTTTATTCAACACAGAGCTTTGCAATTAGACCATAAAGATTTCAAAATAACAAGCCTAAGGCAGTTTGCCTTGACTACACAGTAAAAGATACATATTTACCAACTTCAGGAATCCATCAGTCCAAATAGTCCAAGGGATTTTGAATAACAATCCCATCTTTGCGCTCCATGTGCTTTAAGTCACAAAACAAGTCTTTGTTCTCCAACAGACCGCATGGCAGGACAGCATTTCCAGGTGCAATAAACAAGCACAGAGCAGAGAGCTCACGAGCAGGAACAAGAACACAAGAGCAGCAGAGAGAACAGAACAGAACAAGAACATGAGAAAGACTCTCTCATAGGGAATGACCAGTTAGTTATAGGCCAATTCAAGTCACAATCAGCTGTGGCCATGCAGCCAACTGCAAGTGGGCAGGGGGGTGGCCAATTCTTGGTTGTCATGGGTGCAAGTGGGGATAGGCTGGACATCTGGAGACTCCCTCTGCAGTCAGGTGACCCCAAACTCCAGTCTCCCCATCGGCTACGTGACTTTTTGCACGCTGGCCTAGCTTCCAGCATGGAAGTGTGGAAAATGTGTGATTATATGGCAGGGCTATAAAGTTTCTCTGGCCAAATGTGCAGCCATATGGTTTCGGCAGGAAACAAGGCACAACAGGTTATCAGAAAGACATCCCAGGGGAAGGCAGGGGCTTTTAGAAATTAATAGTTTTGTTCCCAATTTTGAGCCTGGTGTTTCTTCCAATCACATTGCTAGCTCACTGGCTTGGGGAGGGCTAATCTGTCCATTCATGTGTACAGCCAGGGTGGGGTGGGGGGTATTTTCTTGTACAAAAATGAAATGTGTGGGCAAAGGGAAGAAAGATCCATTCCTTTCTTCAGCTTACCTCTTTGTGCTTCACTGTTTGTGTCGGGAAAATGCAACTGTAGCACTTGTCAGTATAAACTAACCCTGTATAAAGTGTTACCTGCACCTGTTCCCACCCCCTTTAGGTTTGTAATGGTCTGGTGAGTGCCCCTTACCAAGGCATGGTAGAATGTAAAAAACCCCCTAAAGTTAGCTGGAATGTAACACAAGGTTATTTTAAACAATATAATAAACAATATTAGCTAAAGCCAAGCAAGGAATACAAAACAGAATACTTACTTCCTAAAAAAAAAGAAGAGAGTCAGTGGTTAAATATACAGAATAAAGATTTCCCCATGCACAGAAGCTTCTGGACTGGCCCAGAGAGATCACAAAAGACAAAGCCTTCCCTGGATCTCTGAGAGTCAGTCCCGAAATGAAGCTTCCTGCCTTCTTTTATACCATATTGGTCACATACATTTCTATAGGGCTATAGAAATTATAAACTGCATCAATCTAATTGCCATGGTAATGTTGGCCATTATGGCCTAGGAAATGTTCCCACATTCCAGAGGCAATGGGGTCACCCTGATGCTTTTAGCAAAACAATGCAAGATAGCACCTAAATCTCTGAATGACAAAAAAACATGAATGTTACAGTTTCAGGATGTTCTTTGTTTCCATGAATCAAGGCAACCAGTCAGGGACTGTCTGCTGGCAGGAGGTGTGATGTGAGTTTCTGCATGTAGGCAAGCCTTTAGTATTGCAACTATTCTGGCTTCCTTGACTTAATGGCAGGTGCATACCAATCTTTTATTTCTAAATGTTTCCAAATTCTTTAGATTCGTGAACAATGTAATGCAAATGTTGCTTCCTGTGTATGTGATGGAGGAAAGCTATCTCTTGAGACAAAGGACTGGCAAAAATAATAATGTGGAGAGTCATGTTCACTGTGCTGCTAACTGCTTGGAAAGTTACAGAAACAGAGGAGAGAAAAACACTATGATGTCTTTATAAAATTAACTGTATAAATGGGTTTTAAATTTTCTGAACCAACTATTTCAGTTTTCTCACAACAGTTTGAAGTGCTTAATTTTCCATGAGCAAACCCACTATCTCCTCTGGATATCTGCAAGTCAGCAAAAATAGAGCAGGAAGGGCATGTTGGAAATACGGTTGCTAACTTTGTGTTTTTGGAAATTCCTGGAGTTTGGCGGTGGAGCCTGGAGAGGGTGGGGTTTGGGGAGGGGAGGGACCTCGGCAGGATATAATGCCATAGAGTCCACCTTCCAAAGTAGCCATTGTCTCCAGGGGAACTGACCTTTGTAGTCTGCAGAAGAGTTGTAATTCAGGGAGGTCTCTAGGCCCCACTTGGAGGTTGGCAGCCCTAGTTGGAAGGAATGAACCTCACACATGGTTCACATGCACATGCGAAAGATGTTGTTCCTATTGCAATTTGTTTAAAAATAGGCCCCTGCCCTGCTTCATCATCTCAGCGGGGGAAAGCATGGAGGGGAAAAAATCATTATCACAAGATGATGTCTGCCCACTTTGCAAGGGAGATATTTAACGGCCTTGTGGAACGACTCGCCCATCTCCTCTCGGTGATTTGGGAGGAAGAATCCCACGAGTGAGGCAATCCCAGGAAAAAAATGTCATTCCAATTGGATGCGGTGGGAAGAATGTTGCAGGTGAGACTTGGTTTCACATTGAAACTAGTCAGGATGCGAACATCAGCACCATCAGCAGGAGAACCACCAGTTGGGGTTGGATCCATGGATCTGTTCTGCTTTGGTGCCATCCTTCAGTCCCTCTAGTAGCCAAAACAATAATGATAATAAAGAAGCAAAACAAAATAAGCCAAAGTGGACATAGTTTCTGAGCTGCAAAACCAGAGCTCAGTATGGATAAGAAATCCCCACACCCTTCCCAGGTGAGGCAAGCAAACCCCTGTTTAGGAAACAGAAAGATGCCGTCCTTACAAGCTGCGGAAGAGAAGGGGAAAGGAGAAGTAAAGGCTGAAGGACTCTGAATTGTGCCTTTGAGACTTTTGTTATGGGATGATTGGGGGTACTGTTGCTAGACAGTTAAATCTAAGCTTTAAAGAAAAAGTGCTATAAATGTTTGACTCAGTTTATAAAGGGATCAATGATGGGAAGACTTGATGTACCTAAGCTAGTTGGAGGATCTCCTCTCTTGGGGTTTTAGTCAGTAGTGGGTTCTTTACTTTATCCCATATATGTAGTTTCCCCTCCCTTTTTTTATGTTGTAGTTTTTGTAGTGATAAAAAAATAAAGAAACAGAATGATGCCATACTATTGCTGAGGCTGATCGGGAGGGACTCTATCCATAGGAATGGCCAGGCATCACAAAGTCCTTATGCTTTAAGGGCCAGTTATGTAACTTTTTTTTTAAAAAAAATGCATGCCTGGTTCTTCTCATCTGTTCTTGGTACAAACCTGTAAAATCTGTGGTTGAGAGGGCCAAGGTCATTCAGCAAGTTTGAATTCAAATGGCTTTCCAGATGGGTAGTGGACAAATCCCTAGGCCTTTGATTCTGAGAACAGGTACATTTCCCCCTCTCAGGTGTGATCATGTGAGTTCAACCTTGATGTTTATGTCTCCCCAGTTCCATATATGCAAACTTGGTCCTAGCATTCTCAGTGGGGTAAGTGTTTGTGTTATTTTAGAAGGGTGTTTGTTTTTTTTTTAGAAAAATGGTCCCATGTTGTTAAAATCCAAAATAATTTCTCTCTTAAAATAAAACCCAGTGTGTTTCTCACCTGCTCTATTTTAGATGGTTTTCAATTAATGGCCCATATGGTGCTGGGGAAAATTAGATTGTTCTGAATCATGTTGGGTTTTGGTCATTGGTGGATTACAAAGCTTTAGCCCTTCCTTATGTCAGGGATGCAGGGTCTGCATGGCCAGAGGCTGAGACGGTCATCTGAGCTACCTGAATGTAATGTGCTCATGCCTCAGAGTCCTCTTCAGGTAATGTAGAGAAAGGAAAGGCCTGTGGCTCAGTGCTAGAGCACCTGGAGAAAGCTGCAGGTTCAATCCCCAACATTTCCAGTAAAAACAACCAGTAAGTGATGTGAAGAACTTCTGCCTGAGACCCTAGAGAGCCATTGCCAATCTGAGTAGACAATACTGACTTGGATGGACCAAGGGTCTGATTCAGTATAACGCAGCCCAGGGGTCATTTCGTAGAAAAAGAGGTGCAGGAGCTCATTAGCATAACTCATTAGCATGACTTTTTTGCATATGCCACACCCCCTGACATCACCGGAAATGTATCAGAAGGCAACACCCACTGCCCAGGCTCCACTGGACTGTTTTGGATTCCTAGCTATTGGGGGGAGGGGAATGTGCAGATCTGTCCTCGCGGAGGAGGGAGAGCTTGTACCTGAATAAAACTTAGTCTTAAAGGTGACACTGGACTGTTTTGGGCCGGGAAGAGCTCTGCAACTTACCTGGCTGCCTCTTGCTCTGACTGAGGGCCGCTGGGAGCAGGGGGTGGGGCTTGTTGCATGTGCCCGCCCCTTTGGCTCTTTACTGCCGGAGCTCCACTCCTGTGCGCTCCTGCAGGAAATGACCCCTGACGCAGCCTCTTATGGGGAGGGCTCATGGCTCAGTGGTAGAGCATCTGTTTGGTGTGTGGAAGGTCCCAGGTTCAACCCCCTGGCATCTCCAGTTAATAGGATCAGGTAGTGAGTGATGATATGAAAGATACCCTGGAGAGCTGCTGCTTGTCAGAGAACACAAGACTGATCTTGATGGCCCCACAGTACAATCCTATGCAGAATTACTCAAGTCAAATGCCATTGATTCCAGTGGTCTTTGACGGGAGCAACTCTGCACAGGGTTGTTCTGCAAGGGTTGGATTTAGTATAAGGCAGCTTCATGAACGTATGCATACATGCACAATGTAGGAATGAGTATGCAATAGAGACCTCAGCACTGGCAAGCAGGGCTGCCCCCAAGAAAAGCCCCCTCTGCTCTTCCTTCATACCCAGTGCACCCAAACCAAGGATCATCTGAAAGCAAATCCCAGGACCTGTCTGACCGTGAGCCCCCAGGGGAACCACAGCCCTGGATTTTTACCTCCCAGCAGCCCTGTTGGCAAGTTTCTGGTGTAAATTCCACGAGCTTGGTGTTCTCATTCTGCCTGGTCAAAACAGCAAGACATTCTGCCTGCTGAGGCCCAAGCCCCAGCTCCCCTGCTCATCTGGGGATGAATTTCAAGTCAGTCCAGTGGTCCATCTACCTTTCTACTATCTACTGCAGTTGGCAACAGCTTTGCAGGGTCTTGGACAGGGTCCTTTTTCAGTGGTGATGCCAGGGACTGAGCCTGGGCTCTTCTGGGTGCATGGAGGACACGACTGAGCTGTGGCCCCTTCCTCATTGCTCCTGTCTCCAATGCCAGTTCAAGCCACCAGCTGAAGCCATGGACAGCAAGATCCCTGGGCCATATCCTGGCTCCGTAGGGTGGCCAAGTCTGTATTGGGAAATTCCTGGAGATTGGGGGGCCTTGAGAAAGGCAGGTTTTGAAGAGGGGAGGGATCTCAGTTGAGTCTAATGCTACCCTCCAGTGCAGGTGAATGGCTCTTTGTGGTCTGGAGATCAGTTGCAATTCCAGGAGATCTCCAGGCCCCACCTGGAGGTTGGTAACCTTATGGCCTGCACTGGCTTGGGAATCCCTAAACAAGGTCCCAGTCACACGGGCCAGAAAATGCGGGGGGGGGGAGCGTGGCTGTTTGCCGCCCGATCACACGTCCTGTCGAGGTCCTGTGGTTAGGGGGTGAGGTGCTGATCACACGGCTATCCTGCAGCACGGCAAAGAAGAAGCATGGCACAATCACAGCAGCAATCGCTAGGCGCAAAATAACGCATGGCCGCCCGATCACACATCCCGTCGAGGTCCCGTGGTTAGGGGGTGAGGTGCTGATCACAGCAGCAATTGCTACGCTCCACTTCCATGGCAAACGGGTGGGTTTTTTTACTGAAGTTTGTGCGCATGTGCCATTGGGCGCTTTTGCGCATCCTGCGGAGACTTGGGAGGGGAAACAACCCTTGTTTGCAACGGAACATCAACGGGCGCCGGATGCCTTGGGATTCCACCGGAAATGCGATCAGACGCCCACCCTTGCCCCGCGTAAGTACTAGTTTTTTACTCCGCATCTTCGGCAGGAAGCCATGGGATAGCCATGGGAGCACTACGCTTCCCAAATGTTGCTGTGTGATTGCGCCCAGAAAATCCGCCTATCATCCGTATCTTTAGCGCGGCAAATGCTCCGTGTGACCGGGGCCCAAGGTGAGCATTCTAAAGCATTCTTCATGCAATCTTGTGAGTTTCCAACAGGTTTCCTTTGGATGCAATTTTATACTCTGCCTAATCTAAGGATTTTGTGCTTCTCCTCTCTTCACCCTCTGGCTCCTGAGTCTATTTTCTCTGCTGGGGAGCTGATATTCCTCCCCCTTCCCCAACCCCCCATCTGCCTTTTCACCACACCTCTCCCTGTGCCCCCACTGAATTAGGATTTGTTTACTCTGCTGCTCAAAAACTCCAAGTCGATAATTCTTCTGCAAGCAATTAAGGGAAGCCATTTCTCTTCCATCAGCCCCATTTGAATATGGAAATGATTTTTAATTACTCGGAGTCAATATCATTTTATCACCCAAATGTGTTTGAATTAGGTTTGCCTGTATTTGGAGGGAGTTCTAATAAGCTGCAAGCAAATTTTGAGGCCAATCCATGTGTGTGCATTCTCCAAAATGTTATCATTAGCTGGGAAAGGCATTGTCCTCTGGAGCTGCAGGACCATTTAATTTATTGATTTCTTAACTGAGCCGGAAGGGTGGCTGTTGTGGGAAACGTTTCTAATCTTCCAAGGGACTAGTGAAAGTACCGGCAACTCTCACAGTAAAATCTCCTATGCTAAAGCTTTACATGTGTCACCTGCAGATCTGGTTTACTTTGCCTCACCAAACCTCCTTAAAATCGAGACGAAATTAAACCGTCTGGAAACTTCAATTGGTTGCAAACTGGAGTAAGTTGCTGGGGGAATGTATCTTGCCAGTCTGGAAAAATCTCCACTGGCCTGCAGTTCAAAAAAACAAACAAATTTATTCACAGCAAAAAGCCAGCACTCTAATACAACAGTCAAATGAACTCAAACTAAATTCATATAACCACAAGCATAAATGAAATATATAAAATGAGCATGCATGTAAAACATGTTAAGATCTATAACAAATTACATCTATTCGTCTTTCACTAGCAGCTTTCTAGTCCTTACAGCTAACCAGCCAAATTTAGCAAGTTTCGCTGTAACCTTGGGGCACCTACTTTCTAGGAGGTTCTTCAGCAATTGCATCTTTTGACAAGTTGAGGATAGAGTAGTGGTAGAGAGTGGGAGAATATCACGAAAGTGGCTATATGCCCTGCAGTCATATATAACATGCATTAAGGTTTCAATTCCATCACTGCAGCAGCAACATATACGATCAGCAAGGTTTTTTTAAAAAATAAACATCCCCTCTGTAACCGCTGAAGGGAGGGCATCCCACCTCATGAGAGTAAACGTTCTCCTTAACTCATGATTTTCTAGATAAAAAAGATAGGGCATAGGCACTACCTTATACAACGGTTCCAAGAGGGCTCGCCATTTGTATGAGTTATTAAGATTCTCCTATCTAGCTATGTCCTGGATTCTCAGTCTCACTAACTCTCTCGCTTTGTCATATGTGAGAGAGCTAAGAAAGTGTTTTGAGAGGCCAAGTTGAGAAAGTTTTTTTCCGATTACTCTTAGCCAAGGCGGGACAAAGGTATCCTGGAAAACTAAACTTGCCAACCCTCGAGGAAAAAATGAAAGTTTCGGCCAGTATTGAATGGCCAGCATCCAAAGCCTTGCCTCCACCGGGATCATGCCTGTTTCTATTCTGATCAAGGCATTTGAAGTACCAGGGGGAACTTGGAGGACTGTTCTTACAAACTTAGATTGAACGACCTCCAGTTTTTAAAAATTTGTAGTGATATTAAAGGGGGCACCAAAAGTGAGTTGGCTAAGAGATTTGGCCTTGAACAAATGGAGGGCTGCTATTATGCATTTACCCCCTTTGTGCCAATAACATTTCTGAATAGCCCCAATACTCCTGCTAACCTTTAGTATTACCCTGCTTATATTGCTAGATCTTGAGCCATTTTCCTGGAACAAAACCCCCAGATAGTTAAAACTAGAAACCTGTTCTATAAAGGAGGAATTTAGAGTCCAGTGATAAGATTTTGGTGACCTTTTAGCAAAAACCATTACCTTGGTTTTAGCGTAATTTATCTCTAAACTATTGTCATGGCAATATTCAGAAAATAATTTAAGTGCTCTTCTAAGGCCTATAGGAGTTCTTGACAGAAGAACCGCATCATCAGCATATAGAAGAACACCAACATGTTTTTTACCAAATTTTGGAGGATGACACTCCGGCTTGTTAATGTAAGCCACCAGGTCATTAATATAAAAGTTAAAAAGAAGGGGGGCCAGAAGACAATCCTGTTTGGCCCCTTTGTCTGTACTAATGGGATCTGTCAGGTGCCCTTGGGGGGTATATTTTACCTGTATCGAAGTCTGATTGTAAAGAACCTGGATAAGAAAGAATAGGTGCCTGTAGATATTGGTAGAGCTTAATTTATCCCATAAAATAACTCTAGAGACTGTGTCGAAGGCCGATTTAAGGTCAAGAAAGGCCACATAAAGGGATACACTTGACTTAGATGAATATTTGGCGATCAAGTGGTCCAAAACCATACAATGATCTAATGTGCTGCGACCTTTTCTAAATCCAGCTTGTTCGTCCGCCATACAGAAATCATTTTCTAACCAGTGTCTGAATTTCCATAATAGATGTTTTGCGTAAAGTTTGCTCACTATGCTGAGCATGCTTATGGGTCTGTAATTATTAGGGTCTTCTTTATTCTGGCCTGCAGTTCATTTCCAGGCAAAAGTGCTGGTTCTTGGCTTTAAAGCTTATTAAACAAACTGGGGCTAGGGTTGTGTGTTTTTTTGGGGGGGGGAGGTGTTCCAAGACTGTCAGCTCTCTTAGGAACCTGTTCTTCACTGGAGACCCTGATCTGCATGTCCGTCCATCAAGATTGTCTCTGTCAAGATGCCTCATCTGTGGAGTTCCCTTCTTGCCCTTGTCTCCCTTAGCACCTCCTTGGTTGTGTTTTAAATGACAGGTGAAACTGCTTGTTTCCCCTGACACAAGCAAGTGTACAATGGCTTTAAATAGGGAGTTTGACAAATTCATGAAGAGGTCTATCAATGGCTATTAGCCATAATGCCTAAATAGAACCTCCATGTTCAGGGGCAGTAAGCTTCTGCTAGGGGAGGCTTTGTGCTCTGGCCCTTTTGGAGCATCTGGTCAAACACTATGGGAAACTGGATGATAGACCAGATGGGCCCTCAATCTGATCTAGTAGAGCTCTTCTTATTCCATAGGCTGAATTTCCACCACCCTCTTAACTTTTTTATTGTTCTTTTGATTGTGTGTGTTGCTGTTTTGGTTTATTTTTATGGCTTTGTTTTTAAATTGATTGTATTACAAATGTTTTTTGCTATGATCTTTTTTTTTAGAAGAAGAAGAATTAAAATGCACTAAGTAAATGAATTACCTAGACTTGTGCACATGTGACTTAATCCTGTCTCAAAACCATCCTTTGCAAATGCTGTTTGGCCTGCAATGGAAAATCTATGGGCACATTTATCTTCATCTTTTCAAGCAAATGTTAGCAGAAAAATGGCACACAGGAAAAAAGCTGAAAGCCCTTCCTTGTATGCCGATCTCCTGTTTTTGTTCCCAACCTCTGCAGCTGCATGTATATATTGGGGATGAAAGACATGTGATTGAGCATCTCCTATATAACATGCCCCTTGGTAGCCTGGACCTCACATTCTGTGATTAGAATAAATTATGCAGATTGTGTTGCATATTAAATTCTACTTTGGTAACTTGGGCTGGAAATAAGTACTACAATTTTTTGGTGGCAAGTGATAGAAGGGCATGTGATGGTTTCAAGCCTTCTTTCATAACCATGAGAGCTAGGAACTTGGTTTTTGTTTTTGCAGATACTATTAAGATGTTTAATTTCCCTCCAAACTTCTCCACTTCCTTTACAATTTTGTAGCTGCATGGTGTCTGAAATTAGATTATGGGACCACATCTGGAATATCTGTACCTTATTGGTCATGTTGAAGGGGACCAGAAAGACACTTTGATTTAGCTACTGGTCCCTTATGGGAGATGTGCATCTGCCCCACATTCTTTATAAGTAGGAACTTTGAGTGGCTGGCACCTGGAAAAGCTCCTAGGGGCAACTAATCTATAGTGAATTGGAGCAATTTCTTGCCAGTTCCCCTGATGATGAGTAGGGCTGCCAACAACAGGTTGGGAAATTCCTGAAGATTTTGGAGGTGGTGTAATGTCTCTTAATGGAGAACAGTGCAGCTCGTTCTAGCCCCGCAGTCACTACTCACAGACACAACACAGTTCAGGTCCACGACCTCGTTTAATCAATAGTTTCCTCAGTAATAAGATAAGCCCCGACCTGCAGGGAAGAAGGCTTAAAAAACGGAGAGAGGGAGGAGTGCCTCTCTTAATCCTTTTCAGGTGTATAGAAACAATACAATTCCATGTTAAAGAGATATACACCACAGGTGGAGCCTGGAGAGGCTGGGACTCGGGAGGGACCTCAGCAGATTATAATGCCATAAAGCCCACTCTCCAAAGCAGCCTTTCCCCCCAGAGGAACTGATCTTTGTAGCCTGGGGATCAGTTATAGTTCCAGGAAATCTCCAGGCCCCACCCAGAGGTTGGCAACCCTATGAGCCTTGTGTGCATTAAAACATACTGTTCCATCTGTCAATATAAAAAGCAACATTTGGTCGCATTGTCATATGACCAAGGAACAGAACTCTGGCGCACTCCAGAAAAGAGCAGATTTGATCCTTAATGGTCACGCTCTCTCATTCCAGACCTCTGGGAATCCCTTCTTGGGAAAAAGCAAATGGTAATGCATTTAGCTTCCTGGGAACCCAGTTCCTTGACCTTGAACTGCCTTTAGCTTTTTTGAAAGCTCAGAATGTGAGGACTGCTACAGGCAAATGCTGATTTAGCAAAGGGAATCCCCGGGTTCTTCTAACCTGACTTAGACTGGCTCAAATCCCTTTGGTCACACATCATATGCTGCAACAGTCCCACCTGCCTGAGGGCAGGAGCCTGAAGTTGGTTCCTTACTCGCAGTTCCTTATTCATTCCTTATCCGTGACTTATTCGTGAAATCATGCAGAAACACTGAGGGGAGTTGGAAAGCTCTGAACCCCAAAATAAGGTCTGGAACACCACATATCATATACCCCCACGTTCAGCGGACTCTCCCCTTCAAGAAGTTATGATAAATGCAAAGAACTGGGCTTTGTCAGTGCTGTATGTCTCCTTGAAGGGGAGAGGCCCCAGAGCATGGGCATGTGTCATCTGGGGTGGTCCACAGATTGTGTGGTGGGTGCAGCTTGGCCCCAGTGTCTGCTTGTGTGATTGTCCCAGGGGCACTGCAGTTTGGAGCGGCTGGCACAAGAACTGGGCTTTGGACCAAGACACAGCATATGTCCCCTCAAAGGGGAGAGTCCGCTGAACGTGGGAGTATATGATATGTGGTGTTCCAGACCTTATTTTGGGGTTCAGAGCTTTCCAACTCTCCTCAGTGTTTCTGCATGATTTCATGAATAAGTAATGGATAAGGAACTGCGAATAAGGAACTGCGAATAAGGAATAAGTGTGCGGACTCTAATCTGGGAGAACCGGGTTTGATTCCCCACTCCTCCACTTGCACCTGGCTGGATGACCTTGGGCAAGCCGTAGTTCTGACAAGAGCTGTCCTTGAAAAAGAGCAGTTTCTGTCAAGAGCTCTCTCAGCCCCACCTACCTCACAGGGTGTCTGTTGTGGGGACGGGAAGGGAAAGGGATTGTAAACCGCTCTGAGACACCTTTGGGTAGTGAAGGGCAGAGTATAAATCCAATCTCTTCTCTTCTTCTTCCTCCTGAGGGCCCTGAAGTGCTTTTTTGCAAGATGCTTGTTGTTGATGTCAAAGCACTTGAGAGGCCCCCCAAGGTGCTAGAACACCGGCCAGACTTGGCTGAAATTCATCCCTCCTTCTCCCCCCCCCCCCCCCAAGGTGCCAGAATGTTAACAGACTTTGTTAGGATTTTGAGGATTCTGTGTAAGCACTTAAGTGAATGTCAAGCAGCCCTCGGCTATGATGCTGACAAACGTAAAAGCCGCCTTTCCATCTTTATGCTGCTGCTGCTCTCTGGGCCTAATGTTTTGCTGACGGTAGAGGCCAATCCTGACTCAGACTTCTGTTGTCTTTCGGAATACAGATTCCCCACTCCCCATAATAAACGTCATGGAGTATGCTCCCGATTTTTGACGATTTGACAATTCAAGAATGGAATCTGATATTGGGGATGCCTGGTAAATTCAGCATTAATTAAAAAAACACACACACACGCAAGTTTCTAGCCATTAAGAAAGGAGAAGTCTGTGGGCCGAATGCCCTGGACCACCTCCTCAATTTACGTATTTGAATTGATTTGATCCCACTTTCTCTAGAAAAGATGCTCGAGGCCATTTGTGCTTAAAACTATGCCAAAAATAAGCATAAAATAATCACATACTAGAAGAGTAGCTCTAAAACAGACTTTACGTCACCCCAACGCAAAGCCTCAAGTCGATCTGGAGCACTCTGAATATGGCACATTTAGAGTATGGATGCAAGGCAGGGGTCGTTTCATAGAAAAAGAGCTAGGGGAATTCATTAGCATAACTCATTAGCATATGCCACACCCCCTGACATCACCGGAAGTGTGTCATAAGGCCACACACCCCGCCCCCAACGGTCCCGGCACCCCGCGAAGGCCCTCCCTGGCCTCAGGCAGGCAGGGGGCGGGAAAGGCAGGGAGGAAGCAACTTACCCTCCCTCTTCTCCTGCCTCCTCCTGGCTGAATGAGGGCCGGAAGCGGGGCGGCCGGAAGCAGGGGGCGGGGCTTCGTCATGTGCCCTGCCCCCCGTACCTCACCCGGGGGAACTGCGATCTCCCGCAATCCCCCCCTAAATGACCTCTGATGCTAGGGTTGCCAGCCTGGTGCTGGGAAATGCCAGGAGATTTGGGGGGTGGAGCCTAGAGAGGGCAGGGTTTGGGTGGGGACCCCAGCATGGTATAATGCCATAGAGTCCACCCTCCAAAGCATCCATTTTCTCTGTAGTCTGGAGATCAGTTGTAAAAGTGGGATATCTCCAGATCCCACCTGGAGGTTGGCAACCCTAGGTCCCAGTCTGTGCAGTGCAACATTAAGCTCAATTTGATGCCTGACTTGTAGATGGAACTTTCTGTTCCTTCCTCACCTTTTCCTTTTTACACAGAGCACAGTGAGGAACTCTAGCAATTTATGAATGCTGGTGTGAGGTTGAACGTTAATCCCCCCCCACCCGCAAAACTGGGATTCTAAACAGAATTTAATCCAAGTTTATGTCCCAGCTTTGTGGGGAGCTGACTCCTGTTAAGCTGCACACCTGCCTGTGTAAATCACGGGTACCCAGAGTTAGTTTCTAGCCAAGATTCCCACATCACACTCTGCAGGGTGGGGTGGAGGATTGAAATGCGCATATGGAAGTTTCTGCATGTTCAGGCTTAATGTCAGTTTGACATGACATCTGAATGCAATCTAAGACTGCAATGCTAATTTAAATTTCTGAGCAGCCTGAGAACAGCAGCAGCAATTTTTTTCAAAAATCAACAGGAACATGGTTGCATTTGGATGTCATGACAAGCTCCCCTGAAACTCCAATTAAACTCCAAATGGCTACGCACATGGCTGCTGGGTTTGCTTATCTCTCTCCCTTCTTCTGTTTCCCATTGCACAAGGGAAACTTCTTGGTCCGACCCAGGGGTCATTTCATAGAAAAAGAGCTAGGGGAACTCATTAGCATAACTCATTAGCATATGCCACACCCCCTGACATCAGGGGCCCGGCGGTGGACCTGCAAGGCCAGCGGGAGTGCAAGGAAGCCCCGCCAAGGCCCTTCCTGGCCCCAGGCAGGCAGGGGTGGGGAGAGGCGGTGAGGAAGCAACTTACCCTCCTTCTTCTCCTGCCTCCTCCTGGCTGAATGAGGGCTGGAAGCGGGGCAGCCAGAAGCAGGGGGCGGGGCTTTGTCATGTGCCCCACCCCCCTGCACCTCACCCGGGGGAACTGCGTTCCCCCGCGTTCCCCCCCGAAATGACCTCTGGTCTGACCAAGCTCCAGTTCACCATGAGGTCCAAAGGCCTTGGGAAGTGGAGTTTCTATGCTGGGTCTGGATGGGGAGGCAAAAATGACTCCAGAAAAGGGGCCTGACCCCACCTCCCAGACTGAGAGAGGGAAGGAGGGAGGAAGAGGAGGCTACCTACCCTGTGCCAGGTGGGGGCTGTCAGATTGCAGTTTCCCACCTCACAAGAGTCCACTCTATGTAAGTCAAGTCTCACCCCTCTCAGGCCTGGTGCGTGACCCAAGGGGGCACCCACCAAACCATCTGTCCACCAAGACTTTTCCCAGAGGCCTTGACAGAAAATCTGCTCCTGCTCTACACAAGCTGGGATTCTGCAGAAACTGAAGTTTAGAAGTCCAGCTTGAGAGGAGCAAACCGTCTCCAGTTCACCGAGGTGTCTTTATTCAAGTGTCACAACAAACTGGAGCTTGCTCAAACAAGTTCTCCACTGATGAAGAGAAGAGGGAAGGCCAAACAGAGCAAGAAAATGTTCATACCTGATGAGAGTTTTCTTGGAGCTTCAGTGGAGCATGTCATAACATCTAAATGCATTCCGCATTCCACTGCTCGCTGCTTAGGGCTTCAGAAGCTTTGCCTATCACCTTCTTGTAGCATACTTTTAGGGTTGCCAACCCCCAGGTCTCCACCTGGGGAGTGTTTGGTGTAGTGGTTAAGAGCACAGACTTTAATGTGGGAGAACCAGGTTTGATTCCTCACTCCTCCACATGCAGCTGCTGGTGTGACCTTGGGTCAGTCACAAGTTCTTTCAGAGCTGTTCTCTCAAGAGCAGTTCTCAAAAGGGCTCTCTCACAAGGTGTCTGTTGTGGGGAGGGGAAGGGAGAGGATATTGTAAGCCACTCTGAGACTCCAAGTGAAGGGCAGGGTATAATTCCAATCTTTTTTTCTCCTCCTCCTCCTGAAATTACAACTGATCTGTAGAAATCAGTTCCCCTGAAGAAAATGGCAGCTTTGGAGGGGGGACTCTAGGGCATTTTACCCTGCTGAGGCCCCTCCCCTCCACAAACCCTGCTGTCTCCAGGCTCCACCCCCAAATTTGCAGGAATTTCCCAACCTGGAATTGGCAACCCTGTTTGTTTTCATAGCAGTAGAGCCTTTGGGACTAGCAAGGTTCATGATCCAATGGTCCCCATTTAACAGAGACTCTCTGAATTTTCTAGTCAGGGTCCCTGGTAAAATGCAGCCCACATTTTGCCTTTTTTTTGGGGGGGGGGGGTTAGGGTTGACTTTCTGTTAGAGACATACAACAACTCTTACTCCCTTGCATGTCTGAGTGGAGTACATGTATATATCCCAGGTGTGGCAAAAGATAATGTTAATACAAAAAGGCACAGGTGAGCTGTGCTGAGATGCATCCATTCAGTAGCATGAGCCCCCAGGGAAAGGTCTTCCTTTGCTTCCACACTTCAGATAGTAGATATAGATGTATCACATTAAATGTATATCTTATTAATTAAACATAGTGCAGAAGTTATTACATTAAGTAATTTTAAATGTACTACAAGTAGACTTAGACACACAATTACATATATAGGGACAATAAAATAAAAGACAATAAACTCAAGTAAAGGTACTGCAGGAGAGATTTCTTTGTAATCCACACATGTTTTCTTGAGATCTTGAAAGAAATAAAAGGAACAGAATATAAAGGAAGAAAAATCCCCAGAGTTGCTATAATCCACCTTCCCCCAAAATTACTATAATCCCCTTTCAGAACAATGCATGGTGCTCTGGTCTCTTCCTAGAAAAGCAACATCATTTTCTTCAAGGAAAGACTTGGCTAAATCTCTGTGGAAGTCTTTTTTATTATTTTTTTTATTATTTTCAGACAAAACAAGACAAACATATGAACAGATATTTATTTATTTGTCTCATTTATGCCTCGCCCTCCCCGCAAAGCAGGCTCAGGGTGGCTTCCACTCAAGCATAAATACAATTAAAACATACATGAGAATAATACCCTTTAAACTACCTCATACATATATATCTAAATGCTGATATGTTTACTATTTGAGCAATATCTAAACATTCCACTGCTATTTTTCTATACATCTATCTTTAAGTTTTACAACTCCATAGGTTAACATGTTTTCTACTGATTACCTTTTTGTCTAAGCATTCTACAATTCTACAAAATACATTTAAGTAACGATCTTCTTCGTGGTCTCTGTGCATCACACCTATGGGATTATGCACCTGCGCTGATCCGAATCGGTGATATGCAAAGCTCACAAAGGGATTTTTGTGCCTCCCTCCCAAGCACACACGGGAACCCTACTGCGCATGCCCAAGGAGGCGGGGCGCGGACATCCCACCAGTTCTCTTCTGACCACCATGCTGTTAACAGTTCGTTTTCTGCTGGTTGGTGACAAAGTGTTCTTTTCTCTCAGAGGGATCCTTTTTTTAAATTTGTTTTTATTAGTTTTAAAATTTATAGACAATCACACATAACATGTATTTCCATACAATTCAAGTCTGTCATAACTTCTCTTTAATCCATTTACGTACCCTCGACCATCTTTTCTGATGTACCTCATCATCTTTGCCTTGCATTATAACATTTACTTTATCCATCTCTGCTAATGTTAACAATTTATTAATTAACTTATTTCAGTTCGGAGTTTGGTCAGACTTCCAATATTTTGCCCATAAAATTCTAGCAGATGTTACAATCATTATTATTAAATACTTATCACCTTACTTAATCTTCTCAGGTCACATATTTAACAAATAATATTCTGGCTCTAGTTCTAAATTTACATTGATAATTTCAAAAATTACCTTCTGAATCTTACGCCAATATTTTTGAACTTTATGACAATTCCACCACATGTGATAATATGAACCAACCATTCTTTTACATTTCCAGCATTTATTTGCATTATTTTTATAACATTTTGATATTTTTACAGGTGTCCAGTGCCATCTATAGAACATTTTGAGAATGTTCTCTTTATAGGTTGTGGCTCTCATAAGCTTAGATATTTTCCAGATTTTTGACCAGGCATCTGTGTCTAAATTATGGCCTATATCTGTCATCCATGAAATCATAGACGGTTTGATCATCTCGTCTAACACATAATCCTCTAATAACAAGTTATATAATTTTTGAATCAATTTATCACTGGATGAGAGCCACATCATGTCTAGTTCATTCTTTTTAGTTTCAAAACCGTAGGCAGCATCTTTAGCATATCTAGATTTTAGTTATAAATGTTGCCACCATGATAATTGAGTATTTTGTTTTAACAATTCTTCCTCCGTTTTTAATTCATTATTCTTTTTTAATAATAATTCGTAACACTCTCTACTATTTGATATAGCTAATGATGGTTTAGTAAGGACTTCTAAAGGTGAAACCCAGAGGGAATTTTCCTGTAATATCTCACTTTTATATTGTCCCATGTTTTAACTAGTGTTCCTCTCAATATATGGTTATGGAAGTTAGAATGAATTTTATCTTTCCCATACCAAATATATGCATGCCATCCCATATATAGATCATGCCCCTCTAATTTTAGTGCCCTAGTATTTTCCAGCTTTATCCATTCTTTGACCCAACATAGTGAGGCTGCTTGGTAGTACAACTTTCAATTAGGGACACCAAAAACCCTGCTCTCTTTTTTGTCTTGCAATAATTTCCATCTTATTCTGGGGTTTTTTGCATTCCAAATAATTTTTTTGTTATTCTATCCAATTCCGTAAATATTTTGTTGTTGTTTTTTACCACAGGAATGTTTTGTGCAAGAAACAAAAATCTCGGAAGCACATTCATTTCCACAGTAGCTATGTGTCCCATTAATGACAGTTGTAAATTGTTCCATTTATTCAAGTCAATGTCTAGGAGTAATTTATTATAGTTATCTTCTAATAAATTACTGTTCCTATTAGATATAATAATTCCCAGATATCTAACCTTTTTAACTATTTCCATTGGTGAAATTTTTTGTATCTGATCTATCATTTCTGCCGAGCAATTTTTAGTTAGTAATTTAGTTTTCTTATAGCTAATTTTCAGAACAACTACAGATCCATATTCCTGAATTAACCTTATTAGTTGTGTATAGGAGTCTTTAGGATTTTCCATAATAAATGCAAGATCATCTGCAAACGCTAACAATTTATATTCTTTGCCTTTTAGTTTGAGGCCTTGTATTTTATTATCTTCTCTCACTTGCTCATTTAAAGTCTCTAATACAAAAATGAATAATAGTGGTGAAAGGGGGCATCCCTGTCTCGTTCCTATTTGAATTTTAATCCTATGCGTCATGTCACCATTTACAGCAATTTGCACACATTGCTCTTTGTAGATTGCTCTGACCATTGTCTGAAAGTCTTTTCCACAATCCCATTTTTCTAGTTTTTGTATAAGGAATTCCCAAGATAAATTATTGAAGGCTTTTTCTGCATCTAGAAACATTAATAGTAGTTGTTTTTCAGGATGAGTCTCGTAGTATTCTAGAACATTAATAATAGTTCTTATATTATCTTTCATATATCTTTTAGGTAAAAAGCCAGTCTGATCAGGATGGATAATTTGGCTCAAAACCTTCTTCAATCTGGTTGCTAGAATACTTGCAAATATTTTATAATCCGTATTTAAAAAAGAAATAGGTCTATAATTTTGAATTAGGCTTAGATATTAATGTAATAATTGCCTGATTTCATGACTCTGGTAATCTGCCTACTTTACTAACATTTGTAGAGTTTCCTTTAGTGAAGGTGTTATTTGGTCTTCAAATTTTTGATATAATTCTATCAGTAGACCGTCCGGACCTGGCGTTTTCTTTTTCTTTTGCCTTTGAATTGCCTCTACAATTTCACACATCGTAATAGGGTCATTCAGGATTTGTTTCTGATTTTCGTTGAACTTGTTTTTATTTGTTTTTGACAAGTATTCTTGAATTTGCTATCTTCTTCTTTTTGTTGATATAGATTTTAGTAAAATTTTTCTACAATAATTTTCATATCTTGTATTTTATATTTTATTTCATCTTTAACATTTTTCAGAGCCTTAATTGTCCTCTTTTCTTTTTCTTTCCTGATTCTATAAGATAGCCATCTTGATGGTTTATTTGCATTTTCAAAATAGTAGAATTATAAACTTTTCATCCCTGAGTAACTCAATATTCAATTTCCATCTGGGTTTCTTTTGCACTTCTTTAAATGCCCGAAATATACGATAGTTATCCGCATAGGTATTGGGTAGAATTTCTGCCTCTAACAAATCCACTACCATTGTCGTTGTAATCCATGCCATATCTATTCTAGACCAGGAATTGTGTCTTGAGGAGTAGAAAGTATAGTCTTTCTTGGTGATATTCTTGGTCCTTCATGCGTCTATCAGACTGTATTCTTCTGCCATCTGAAGAAATGCTTTGGTAAGAATCGTTCCTGATCTTTTAGTGTTCTTGCTAGTCTTGCTGTCCAGTTCTTTATCCAATACAGCATTATAGTTTCCTATAATGCAAATATTCTCACAATCATTTAACAATAGTACCTTCCTAATTTCTTTCAAAAAGGAATCCTGGTTTTGATTTGGTGCGTAAATATTTATAATTAGGGATTCTGTTCCTTGTCTGATTATAACTATAGCAACAATTCTTCCATCATGTGAGGCATAAATTAGCTCTGGATGTAGCTGTTCCTTGGCGTATATTATTACTCCTCTTTTTTTCCCATCAGAGGCAATAAAGGCTGTACCTAATCTTTCATTTTGCAGATATTTTATTTCATCTTTTTTATATGTGTTTCTTGTAGACAAATTAGATTTACATGTTGTTTATAAATTTGCTGAAAAATCTTTCTTCTTTTATGAGGGCTGTTCAGACCATTTACATTGATAGAGTCTTTTTTAGTATAGTCCATTTTTTTTTTTTAATCTTTGGCTTTATGTCTAGTTACTATTTGTGAGGCAGTAGTTGGTCCTTTTTTTACCTCTTTTCCCTTTAGTAATTTCACTTTTTTCTGCTTCTTGTTCTGATTTTTTTTCTTCTAAGTCTGATTCTTCTTCCATATCTTCCTCCTCCTCTTTCTGCCATCCTAAGTCCACTGCAAACCAAACCTCTCCAACCTCTCCAAACCTGCTTTAAAAGGTGTACCAGTTGTGGAAGTAAACTTGCCCTGAAGGACGGTCACACCTGTCTTGGGGAGAGACATTATCAGGAGACTTGTCGTCACTGCGCCAAGTTTTCGAACCAAACTCGTAATAATAGAGCTGCTAGACTCCAAGTGGCACTTTGGGAATCCGTGCTGACCCTCCTGCCTTCTGGGGAAATTTCATCGGAGACTCCTACCGATACCCAACCGCCTGCGCCTCTGACAATTTCGGAGTCCTCTACATCAGCCTTACCAGCTTGTCCAAAGTCAATGTCTGCTGTGAGTATGCCTTCCAAGTGTTCAGCTCCTAAGGACGCTTCTTCTGCCTCAACACCGGCAAAAAAGAAGAAGAAGAAGGAGCATGAGAAGGTGAAGAAATCTGATCCCAAAAAAAGCTGTGCATAAGTCTCACACTCTGAGTGGCGCTGGGAAACATGCAGGCTCTGCATTACCCCCTCTCCAGTGGGCACACCCCGACATTGTGATTCCTCCAATACCGGAGCTGATCGTCCCTCCACCAGTTGTGCTGCTGGACTCCCCTGTATGACAGTTGAACCCCCCGCTATCGGAGCTTTCCGTGACTTCACACCCCAAGTTGCCAGTGGAGGTGCTACAGGTGATCCTGGACCAACGGTCTCTAGATAGGTCACCGTCATTTGTATCTTGATCAGAAGATCGTTCTAGGGATGTTTCCCCTTATCTTGCCAGATCTCCGAGGTGGGGAGAACGTCTATCCAGGTCCCGTGGACGTACAGATCATCCTTCCAGCTCCCCCAGGTGTGGAGAATGTCGATCCAGCTCCCCTCAACGTGGAGAGTCTCGATATCGGTTTGAAGATTCCCATCACTCTAGACCGAGATTTCCTTATTCGCCCAGGAGAGAGTCGAGACCGCATTCTCCTATGTACCTGGAGCCTCCTTTTCCACCTCATTGGGACCATAGGCAACATATGCCGCTTTGGTTCTCGTCGTACCCAATGTCGACGTCGATGTCATGGATGACGCTGCATCCACAATCTGATTGGGACCATAGGTTGCGTCATTCCCGCTCTCCATAGCGAAGATCCAAAACATCGACGACTGCTTCCAAACCACCTGAGGAGCATCCTCTATCACCTATTCAGTCTGAGGTCCTGACACAGACGGTGCCGATATTGAGCACTCAGGTACAAGTCAACACCGTGCCCTTGCTTCTGATGCTGGGAACATCAGAATCCTCAAACTCAGATTCTGACACTGAAGCTTCAGAATGGCCAAAATCCCCTGCGTGGGATTCACCAAATCAACAAGTAGCTGATAACCTGCCCATCTCCCCTTCAGTGGACCTCTCCTCGTATGGGTTCTTTCGCTTGGGCTATCGATTGTGCAACATCAACCATTGATTTCGGACACGGTGTTCGATGTGGTACAATTGGATACCTCCACATCGATCACCCTACCGATGTCATCTGTCCTTTTGGAGGCGGCTAAGGCTACATGGAACAAGCCATCTTCGATACCGGTGTCATCTCGTCGTCTTGACCATATGTACAAGATCCAAGAGTCGGACATGGAATTCCTCCAGGTTCATCCCAAGCCCAATTTGATGATAGTGTCATATAGATGATAGATGAACGATCTCCTGCAGTCTCTGCCGTCTGGCACTGGAACTTTGGGCCTGGTGCATTCCCCTGCACATTTATCCCATCGCCTCACACATTGCTGGCAGTGCCAACATCCATGTGGACTTGCTCAGCAGGGTTCTCTCTCACCGCCACGACTGGGAGCTGAACTGGACCTACCTCAGTCCTGTGTTCCAGAAGTGGGGTACACCTCACGTAGATGTCTTTGCCACCCGGGACAATTCCAAGTGTGCCCTGTTCTGTTGCAGAGGAGCTCAAAATCCCAAGGCCTTGGGAGACGGGCTCCTTTACCGGTGGAACAACAAATTTCACTACATGTTCCCTCCTCTGCCTTTATTGTTACGAACAATCCAAAAACTCATGGCGGCACACACGAGGTGCATCCTTATTGCCCACTGGTGGCCAAGACAATCTTGGTTCACCAACCTACTCATATTGACCAGGGATCGTCATCTTTTTCTTCAGGTGCCAGATCTGCTCCTGTTGAAGGGGGGAACGCTCCTGTTCCATGAGGTCCACAAACTCAAGCTGACAGCCTATCTTGTGGACATTTGACTTTTTCTGACAGAGTTGAAAATGTCTTACTGAATGCCAGGAAGGAATCTACGAGACGTTCCTACAGTTGGAAGTTATCTCACTTCTTGGCCTTTTTGCAGCCCTCTGATGTGCCTCAAGTTTCTGTCAAACTCGACCAGATCCTAGAATTTCTTCTTTCTCTGGCAGAGAAGGGCCTCTCACTCCTCAATTAGAGTGTATTTGTCAGCGATTTTTGCCTACCATTCCGGTATCAACAGTTTCTCCGTTTTTTCTCACCCGGTCTCAAAGAGGTTCCTCAAAGGCCTCCTCCACTTATATCCACCAATCCGTACACCGGTACCTTTGTGGGACTTGCCACTGGTACTGTGGCATCTAAGGGGGAAGCCCTTTGAGCCTATGTGTCAGAACCCACAGCCAACAACGTAGTACACGCTTATCAGGAAAGGTAATACTTTATTGAAGAGCTATAGATGCATTAACATTGGCATTGTTAAGAATGACAGCTGCCAAAAAAAGAAAAAGAAAGAATGACAGCTGCCCGTGGGCATAATAGGATATAGGGAATTTGTATGCACCCCCCACTGCCCTGGCTAATTAGCTACCCTCCCGCGTGCGGGAGATAGAGCTTCGGCCATTTAGCACTGAAGCTGGGAACGAAACTCTCTCGCTCTGTTCCCAAGAAAACCAGACATCAACATCCCCACCTGCAATACTTAGAGATAAGCATTGTAGCAGCAAAGAAGCACAGAAGGAATGCAAACTAAACCTCCCCACCCCCATGGCAGCATAGACAAACTAAACCTCCCCACCCCCATGGCAGCATAGCTGACATAAAGGTAAAGGTAAAGGTAAAGGTTCCCTTGCTCGAAAGCCAGTCGAATCCGACTCTAGGGTTGCGGTGCTCATCTCCGTTTCAAAGCCGAAGAGCCAGCGCTGTCTGAAGACGTTTCCGTGGTCATGTGGCCGGCATGACTAAACACCAAGGCGCACGGAACGCTGTTACCTTCCCACCGAAGTGGTACCTATTGATCTACTTGCAATTTCTTGCTTTCAAACTGCTAGGTTGGCAGGAGCTGGAACTAGAGACAGGAGCTCACCCTGTCTTGCGGCACCCGGGTCTTGAACCGCTGAACTACTGACCTTCCACAGCCTGCAGTTCAGCGTCTTAACCACTTGAGCCACCGCAGCTCTATAGCTGACATACTGCCCCTTTAAAAATCTTCTTCACACCATTCATACAGGAGGTCTCCTGGGTATTCCAGAAGGTCTCCCGGCTATTCCAGGAATTCTCCCAGTTTGTCCGGGAAAGCGCGATGAAACTTCTGCAACAGTACAGGGGCCCGAATATCCCCTACTTCCACCCACCTTTGATTTTAGAGTCCAAAATATTTGAAATTTCAGAATGTTCCTCGCCCTCAACCATGATCGGAGGGGGTACCGGTTTTGATGGACGCCAAGGACTGGAACCAGAATCCTTTTTCAGGAGGCTGAAATGAAACACAGAATGGAATTTTCTCAAGTTCTTGGATAAATCCAGTTCCACGGCTACCTCATTGATTACTCTTTTCACTGGAAACGGCCCAATGTACTTCCAACCTAGTTTTCTACTAGGGTGTAAAAGCGGGATGTTTTTAGTAGACACATAAACAGAGTCTCCAGGCTGCAGAGCCCAACCCTCCACCCTTCTCTTGTCAGCCTGGCATTTGTACGCTTCCTTGGCAGCATCTAAAGTCTTACACAGTAAAGGCCACAAGTCTCGTAACTGTTTACACCATACAGCAGCATCCCCCGGCCCCAAGTCATTATCCCCAGCCAGGAATGGGATGGGTGGGCTATCATAACCATACAATGCTTTAAAAGGAGACATTCCAATCAAGGAATGCGACGTGTTGTTTTAACTTGTGATCTCAAACTTGCAGCATGGAAAACAGCATTTCTCATTGCCATTACCTTGGCCAGGAGGGTGGGCAAACTAGTGGCCCTTCGTCATGACCCACCTTTCCTTGGCTTCCTGCAGGACGGAGTGAGATTGATGCCTGACATCACTTTCCTGCCTAAGGTGGTCTCCGAGTTCCACCTCTCCTCGGAGATCTTATTACCTAACTTCTTCCCTAACCTGGAAGACAACCAACAGCATCTCCTCCACACTCTGGATGTAAAGAATAGGACACATACGAGTAGGAGGGACAATCACTTATTTGTCTCCTACTCCACTCACTCTAAGGAGCAAAAGATCTCAGCACAACGTCTCTCCAAATGGATTGTCGAGACAATTAAACTGTGCTACCTGCTGGCTAAACGCCCGTTGCCTTTTCCTGTGCAGGCGCACTCTACAAGATCCATGGCTGCATCGACAGCCTTCTTGAAGGGTGCTTCCCTGTCGGTGATCTGTGGGGCTGCGACATAGTCTACTCCGGACACTTTCATCAAGCACTATGCTGTTGATGTTCATGAACACCACAGAGTGGACCTGGGTTGTCTAGTCCTTTAGTCAGCAGAGCATTGAATTTGCGACAGCTCCCACCTCCAGGTGAGCCACTGCTTTTCAATCTCCCATAGGTGTGATGCACAGAGACCACGAAGAAGATAAACAGGTTGCTTACCTGTATCTGATGATCTTTGAGTGGTCATCTGTGCAGTCACACCACCCGCCCGTCCTTCCCCACTGCTGTCGCTTCATTATTTCTTCTCTGGTAACTGACATGAGAGTGGTCAGAAGGAACTGGTGGGATGTCCGCACTCCACCTCCTTGGGCATGCGCAGTGGGGTTCCCGCACGTACCTTGGGAGGGAGGCGCGAAAATCCCTTTGTGAGCTTTGCATATCACAGATTTGGATCAGCACAAGCGCATAATCCCATAGGTGTGACTGCACAGATGACCACTCAAAGATCATCAGTTACAGGTAAGCAACCTGTTTTTCCCCTGCTTCATAGTAAAATTCTTTTTTCATGCTTTTTACACAAATTATCAAGGCTTCTGAAATCTTAAACTAAGATTAAATGCATTACATCTTTTATACAAATTTGAACCGTAGCATCTCAATAAATTTACATTCTATGTAATGATCAGTTATCAATATTAAGCAATCTTATTCAATTAAACATTCATAGATATTCCCTAGACTGGATTTTTTTTCTTATACAATTCATACTCTGTTTGGTTAAACTATTTGAACGACTAGTTTTCCTCTTTCCATAAGTATTTTAAATGTGGACTAAATTATGAATATATAAACACATATCCTTCAGCCTAACTTAATCAATTAATGTGAGCTAGTGTTCACTAAACCAGTCTTATCCAAAATTCCCTGAATCAAACAGATTTTTTTTATATATAAAAAGATTGTATAAACCTTTAAAATTAATCTTCCCTTAGATTTTTAAATATAGGCTATAATTTTTCTAGCTTATTTTAACCAGTCTCTAGATCAACCTTATAACAGAATCCCTAAATCAATCTTATTCTTAGTTGTTTTTCTTCTTCTTTGTGTAATTTCTTCTTTTTAGTAGAGCCTTCGATCTATGCCTCTTCTCCTTGTGTGTAGAAAGGCTTTCTTTCATAATCTGCCATCTATATTCAATGTTTAGGTTTGTTTCATCTTCTCTCTGGTATATTTTCTTCCTTCTACTTGTACTTTTACGGGTTCCAGAATTTGACAGTCCTTTAGTAGAGCTATTATTCTCACTGCTGAAATCAGCTTGATTCCCACCGTAGATTAGTTCCTCTTGAATGTAGTGTTGCCCTGCGTCTTGCACAGTTGGACACTGTAATTCCTTTTCACTGTAATTTAGGTCAGCTTGGTTGTAAAGTATTTCAGCTTCTTGCTCAGTTTGGCGCTGAGGTTCCTTGCCAGTGATTTGGTTTAAAGCTGAAGGCTTTTGGTCTAATATCAGTTCAAAAGTCTTGTTAATTGCCTGGGTCACTGATTCAATAATCATAGCCTGAATCTCCTCCCAAGATATTTGGAGCTTCTCAGATTCTACTGAGTTCTCCATATCGGAATCATCTGGCATGTTTTCCTGAGGGTGCTGATCGCTCATTTCAATACAATAACAAGAGTCTCAGTCTCAGTTCAGTCTAGCAAAGTCCAGTGTCTCTACAAGTTGCTTATCAGCTGTCTCTTTCAAGCTGCCTGCCTCTGCCAGATAGTACTCCCCTCAGCAGTCAACAGTCTCACACACAAGCCAAATGTTTCGCAGCTTTATGGTAAAAACTAAACTCGGGCCTCTGCCACACGGCAGGGGAAAACTCGCTCAAAGCGCGGCTTCTAAAAGCCGCACCAAAGTTGAGACGCCACGGCGGGATCCCACAGATCCCCTGAGCCGCGGCGCCTTTTCTCCCCGGGGAGAAAGCTACGGTGGGAAGGGGAGGCTGGCGAACTGCTCATGCTCACACATGCGCAGTTCAGCCAGGGGCCGGGGATGCGCTGGCGCAAGGACGCGCCGGCGATCCCACGGCCGGGCTTGGGGTGCACTTCTCGGATGAACCACCAAGGTAGGTGGTACTGTTTTAGTGCGGGGTTTTGGGTGGAAGGGGCGGATCGGGGACGCAAGCAGCACGATTCCCAGATGTTGCTGTGGGATCGTGCACGTTTGCTGCATCCCCGTTCTGTCCCTCTACCGGCCCAAAACTTCTCGTGTGACCGGGGCCAGAGTGCGCTTCTATTCTGTTCTCAGCAGTAAAGCATGATGTCACAAAGAATTGTCGCAAGGTGGTGAATTTCACTCAGTATATATTTTTCAAGAAGAAAATGTATAGTTCTCTTGTAGAAGCTCAAACAAAAGTCCGTCTTTTCCCCAGAAAATGTTTATCTCAAGATTCTTTTCGTGACTCTTATCTCGTCTCTGCCGCTTCACTCAGAAAAGGGGGGGGGGATTCCACCTCTCCTTTCTGTATCGTTTTGAAGATTTAAAGGGGCTCATTTGAAGAAATCACCAGATTCTTCAATGTGCTATTACAGGAACTGTGCAAGTCTTCATCGGATGTTATGGATGAGGCTCAAAATAACTTCCTTAGTTAGGAGCATTCACGGCTGGAGCAGGTTATGGCTGCCAAACCTGCTCTTCCTCATTCTGTGCTTCTGGGGTGATCCAGGGCTGCCACCCACTCGTCCCTTGCACCAGACCTCCCTCCAGGACATCCATGGATGAAGAATGAAGAATAAGTGGTAGCCAGGGAGTGATTCCCGGTGTCCACTGAATTGCTGTGCCACCACTCCGCCTAATCTCTGTGGAAGTCTTGATCATCTTTTTCTCTCTTCAACCAGAAGAAATTTCCAAGTCTCTTCTTTTTTCTCTGCAGCTACTTTCTTTATTCCATGAGCCAGTTTGCAGCAGTTGCACATGCTGAATGCTAAGCCCTTACTTAAAAAAAACTCAAAGCCTGCAGTGCCTTCCAGATGCATCTTGGCTATCAGGTGCCTGTATCTAACCATGTGCACATGCATGCTAAGGAACCACACACAACACAACACAACACACACCACACCAACCATTGGCTTAGAGCAGGATGGGAACCTAAATGGTTTGGACTTTGGAAGGAGAGGAGAGGGGACCCACAAGGACTAGTGGGGGAGCGGAAATCCCATTCACCCCTCCTCATCACTGCTACCTCTGATTTCCTCTTCCCCATCTCCAGCTTTTCTCTTCTACTGGACCCAATTTGCTTTTCCCTCCTGCCCAGTCACTTCTATCCTGCCCCAGCATAGTGGGAGGAGGGAAGCAAGAGTCTGGGGTGGAAGGCTGCCAGCCTCCAAGTGGGGCCTGGGCTTCTCCCAGAATTTCAACTGCTCTCCAGACTATATGGATCAGTTCCCAGGAAACGGCAGCTTTGGAGGGTGAGCTCCAGGGCATCACATCCTCTTTCAACTTCCTCCCCTCTCCAAACTCCACCATCCCCAGGCTCCATTTTCTTCAAACATCCAGGAATTCCCCAGCCAGTAATTGTCAACCATACCCTCTCTCACTGGGTCCCGGTCTCTGCCAATGCCACGTTTTTGCATTGTTTTCATATTGGGCTGCTACAGCAACTGCCAGCAAACTAGGTTGATTATTTCTTTTAGCAACGTTTGCACCACACTGTTAACTTTCGGGGAGGGGGACAGACTTCATCTATGATCTTTGGTTTGAGAGAGGGGGCCATTGCAAGCACGGAACACCCTCCTTGTTTTCATCTGTGAAATATCTACGATGTCCGTTAGGAGCCATTGCCTCTGCTGCTTCCGTTTTCCTGATTAATCTATTCCGTATGTCCCCTTCTCCAGCTCCAAGAGCCAGCTCTTTTTTTATTGACACTTGAAGCAAATTCCAGAGGCCCTGTCCAGTTTGCATGACAGACAAGCTCTGATGCTCAGCCTCTGCCTTCCCTCTCTCTCCCTATCTCTCCCTTCTCCTCTTTCAACGAGCCATGGCTCATTGTTTAAAGAGCCACAGGCGGGAGGATTGCTGTGTGTTGACTTACACTCCTGCCTGGCGCACCCTGCTGGTTCCTGCCTTCTTCAGAGTCAAAACGAACCGGCCACTTTCATGTTCACAGGCAGCTCAGCAGTTGGAGGCCTGGCTAGTTACAGGCAGGCTGACAAAAGAAATCAGCTGTGCCTGCTGCTGGCAGGTTGACCAGACCTTGCCTCAAAAGGTGGGAGAGAGCAGTCCTGACGGCTGAAACATTGCAATGCTGTGTGGACTTTGTGCGTAGGAAAAGTGGAGTGGATGAGGCCCCACGGCTCAACTCCAGCCCAGGGAAGTGATAATAGGCAAGACAGTGCTTTTGAGCAGAATTTGGGTTGCCAACCTCCAGGTGGTGGCTGGAGATCTTCCGCTATTACAACTGATCACCAGGTGACAGAGAACAGTTCACCTGGAGAAAATGGCAACTCCATGGCATATTTGTACCCCCACTGAAGTCTGTCCTTTCATTAAATCCCACCTTCCTTAGGCTCTACCCCCCCCCCCAAATTTCCAGGTATTTCTGAACCTGGAACTGGAAACCCTATGCAGAGTGCTTGTTACCAGTGTGTAACTACATGTACACTGAAGGAGGTGTCAATCTCTAGCCTACTACCAGTGTGGCAGCTGGTTCTCCTTCCTGTGTTTTCAGAGATTTTGTCTGTTCATGCTGTTTCTGCTTTTGTCTGCTGGGCCCCAGGGATGCCAGTCCTGGGACCCCCCCCCCCCAGAATTACAGCTCATCTCCAGACTACAGTGATCAGATCTCCTGGAGAAAATGGATGCTTTGGAGGGTGGACTGTATGGCATTCTACCCCACTGAGGTCCCTGTCCTCCCCAGGCTCCATCCTCAGGTTTCCCACCCTGGATCTGGCAACCCTATCCCCATCCCACCCCTTCTAGTGACCAGGGGGGAATTGGCAACCCTGCTGGGCCCTGAGGCCCAGTCTGGTGAGCTCCTTTTGGCTAAGCCACGTGTTCCAGTGGTTGGTCTCCCTTTTAATCTGCTTTGCAGTTAGGGTTGCCAGTCTGCAAGTGAGGCCTAGAGAACTCCCAGAATTACAACTGGTTTTGTGACTACAGAGATCTAGGGTTGCCAACTCCAGGTTGGGAAATTCCTGGAGATTTTGAGGGTGGATAAGTAGGGCAGGATTTGGGAAGGAAAGGGATCTCAGTGGGAATAATGCCATAGAAGTCACCCTCCACAGCCATCATTTTCTTGACAGGAACTGATTTGGGGTTCAGCTGTAATTCCGGGAGATCTCCAGCCCCCACCTGGCTGCTCTGGAGAGTGGACTCTAGGGTATTATATGCCGTCGAGGTCCCTTCCCTCCCCAAACCCTTCCCGCCCCAGGTGCTACACCCAAATCCCCAGGAATATAGAATCATAGAGTTGGTGGACTTCCGGTTTAAGCGTTTCGCCACTTGGACACGTCTCGTCTTGCTTAGATGGAGACGCGCCGAGACCCAGCTGATGGGAGGGGTTCAAGTTCATCCCAGACACCCCCAGGGTCTCTGTAGGAGACCCCCAGCCTGGGGAGCTGAGGAGAGCCTCCTCCAAGGGAACGCCCAAGGAATTGAGGCTCACCTTCTTCCTCAATAGGTACCGTTGCTGTGGAGCCAGCATGGCGCCCAGAGACGACTGCCGGAGCAAGCGAGCATGATCAAACTTCTAAAAAGACTTCCAAAAGATCTCCAAGGCTACAAACTGTGAGTTAAGCAAAGCTCGGGTGAAAAATAAGTGAATGGAGCCTTGGTAGTAATTAAAAGCACCTAAGTTTGAAGCACGAGGGGGAGGAGATTTCAAGCCCCCCCATATGAGTAAACTGTAAAAATGGTTTTAAATCAAAAATAAAAGACTTTGAGCCAAACCAAGTGTATAAGAAGTTAAGCAAACGCAAAAGCTGCTAAAATATACGAAGCTGAAGCAAAACGCATAACTTTTGCTTTGTTTTGGAAACTTACTTCTTGTTGATATTATGGCTGGGAGAGGATGGAGAGTGCTGGGGGGAAAACTGGTGACCGGAAATAACATACCAACAACCCCCTCCCAGAACCAGGAAGCATCTACAGACTTCTCTTTGTTGTTAGCAAATGCACTGCGCCCTCTAATGGCCTAGATGTCTACTCTCAACACCAAGCTAGATAATGTGCAAAAACAACTAAAGCAGATGGATAAGAGAACCTCAGCAACTGAGAAAACATTGAAAAAGATGGAAAAACAGACTGAGAGTATTAATAAAAGAGTAGATGAAGCAGAGAATGAGAGATCCTCGGATAAAACGCAACTAATACAGCTCCAGCTGGAAAGATCCATGTATGTTCTACATTTCCATGGGATACCTGAAGATAAGAATGAGGACTTAAAGGAACTCTAGGTGGTTGCCTTGGCCCCACTAATGGATTATAAACAAGAAGACTTAATTAAGGAAATGGATGTGGCGTACAGGACTTATCTGGATTTTATAAAGAAAAATAAACTTCCAGGGGAAACTTACTTAAAATTCACAGAATGATCAACCAGAGAACTGGTGCTAAAGTCAACAATGGGGAAATCCTTAAAAATCAAGAATGAAGAGATAAAATCTTTGAAATACATTCCATTTGAAGTAAGAAAACAGAGAAAATTATACAGGATGCTTACACTCTTCCTGCAAAAAAAGGGAACACTGTATAGATGGCTATTCCCGGAAGGGCTGAGTTTTAATTATCAGGATAAAAAATATATAATTGACTCTATTCCAAAAGTGGAAAGATTTATGGATCAAATGTTTAACGTAAAAAAGAAGCAGAAGGAAAAGAATCTAAAACCGGATGTGGAGGAGGAGGAAGAAGAGGAGGAGGAGTCCTACTCACAGGACTCAACAAGCCAAATTTCCTCCTCCAGAATCATCTGAATGGGAGAAAGGAGAGGCCACTCCCAAGTTGCAGAAAACGAAGAAATCTAAGAAGAAAACACTCTAAAACTAAAGCATGAGTGCTAAAGGCAGTAATTGTGCCAAGCTAATAATTTTATATTTGTAAAATCAAACTAATCTCTGTATAACCTGTATTAATAGGTGAAAGAGAAATATTCTTTTAGCTTTTCAGATCGTGATTTGTATTAGTCTTCACCCTATCTCCATATCCAGTAGGAGATTTAGAATAAAGTGGTAATTTTCCTTCCCCTATCCAGTAGACTTTATGTATCTAGATTTCCCTGACCCATTTCCCATAGTAATAGTGATAGGGCATAAATATTCCTTACCACATCCCATATTTGTAGTGTGTAGTGTGTAGAAAATGCAAAATTAAAAAAATTCCCCTTCAGGGGGGCAAAAAAAAAAAGAATCATAGAGTTGGAAGGGGCCATACAGACCATCTAGTCCAACCCCCTGCCCAATGCCGGACCAGCCTAAAGCATCTCTGACAAATATTCATCCAGCCTCTTCTTGAAAGCTGCCAGTAAAGGGGAGCTAACCACCTCCCTAGGCACCTGATTCCACCTTTGAACCACTCTGACCGTGAAAAGGTTTTCCCTAATATCCAGCCGATACCCTTCTGCATGTAATTTAAACCCGTTGCTTCGGGTCCTATCCTTGCTGCCAACTGGAACAGCTCCTTGCCCTCCTCCAAATGACAGCCTTTCAAATATTTAAAGAAAGCAGTCATGTCCCCCCTCAATCTCCTCATCTCCAAACTAAACTAAACAATTCCCCAACCTGGAGTTGGTTACCCTAATTGCAGTTCATCTGTGGGATTGCTTTGGGTGAAGGTAAGCAAATGCTTCATTTCTTTTTCTATTCAGTCACTGGTTGATTGATTGGGGAAGTTTTTAACCTACTTTTCTCCAAAGAGGACTCAAGGGTGGTTTCACTGTTATTTAAAACATGATGAAACAGAAGTGAAACAACTGAACACTGTGTGTATCTATGGTGCCACAAACAAACACATACAACACTCAACCTTAATCAGAACAGCCAGGCCATATCAGACAACCTGACTGATTCTTCTCTCTCTACAACTTTGGCCCTCTGCTTATTGTGCTTGGTGTTGTAGGTTTGCTTGCTTTCATGTACAGAGATTGTGCAGTTTTTATACATGGTGGATGTGGCAGTTGCATGTGTCCTGTCACTAAAATAGCCTTATTGTAATAACAAACACTTTTAAAAACTTCATCAATTTTGTTGAAAGATTCACTCATTTAAAAAAAAGTTGCTTCATGGCCCCTCCAGGATTAGGGGCCCTGAAGCTTAAGCTTCATTAGTTTCATAGTAGATCCGCCCCTGGCTGCCGTGATGGAACATGGAGCTGCTTTTGAAGAGCTTGAGTATTTTTACCTGGTTCATTTTGAATGGCTAGTAAGTAAAATGTTCATTCTAGACTTCTCGCGTTCCTCTCTATTGAATGGGGTGGGCGCCCCAGTCACTGTTCATTTAGGGTGGCAAAAAACACAAACAAACCTGGAGCTGTCCATTACAGAGACTCTTAAGGATCAGTTTTATTGCAACTAGGCCAGAGAATCTGTTGAAGAGTTGATCCTCATAGTTGGCAGGGAGTGTAACTGCATCACCCCCATCTCTCTCACATTCTGATCTAAAGCCCAAACACACTCTCTCTCTCTCTCTCTCCCTCTCTCTCTCTCTCTCTCTCTCATATTTTTTAATCTTGTCATGGCTAAAGGCAATATATTTGGTCCAACCTTCTCTGTTGCATCTTCACAACAGACCCGTGAGGTAGGGGAAGCTGAGCGGTGGTTGCTTCAAGGTCATTCATATGATATATGAATCTGGGGCTGGTTGGACATCTGAGCCTCTGTACCATGGAGGGTACATGCAGATGGCTCCCAAGTGCCGCAGCTATGACTCATCCACTCCAATTGCTGTTAATGAGTCAGAAGTGTGCTCTGCTCTGATCCCTCCCAGGAGGGAACCATTAAAGCCCTCTTGACTCCCGGAGCTGAGTCAGCCACCTCCGTGAGGGTGCTTGTCTTTCCTTCTGTTTCAAGTCGTTCTTCCTTTTGAGATTCAAAGTCCTTCTGCTTCTAACTCCCATAGTTACCGGAATCAATTAGCACCCAACAAAAAGAAAGTGTAAACAAGCCTTTCTTCTTGGACCCCTAGGGTAAATAATTTTGTCCAGACCTAATCATGCTGTGATTTCAGCTCCCGGAGAACCTTTTCTGCACCTTCAATGGTTAGACATGCTGTGGATCCCCTGGTCAGGACACCCCGTGGGGTCCAGAGCTTGAGAAATAAACGGATGCTCAGTGGAAATCCCCATCAGACCTATGTGTCTGTGTTCCTGAACCTCAGTTACACCTGTTGTATCCCGGAGTGGCATGGCTTGGACATCACATAGGGGGCTTAAATCCAAGCAGGGCAACTGCCCAAACCAGATGATGGGTAGACATCCTGTACATTTTCTTTTGCATCTTCACATAGGAGTTTAAGTCAATGATTGTGATCCTGTGTTCCTCATCAGAAGTCTCCCAGTCCATCCAGAAGTGCCCGAGTGCCTGCTAACAATATGGAAAGGAACTCCCAGGAAGCCCACTAGTCTATTGTGAGAGAATGCTCCATTCTTACGAGACTGATACCAGGGTCCCTTGGAGACCCCCCCCAGAAAAAAACTTTGATTTCTGCCTTCTGTGACTCGGCCAAAGCAAGAATGGAGGTATCAGAACTATCTGGAACCTCAGATATGTCAATACATTTATTTGCATTAATTAGTTATGGTCCTGACCTGGATGGCCCAGGCTACTGCTTGGATGGGAGGCCAACAAGGAAGTCCAGAGTTGCTGTGCAGAGGCAGGCAAACAACACCGCGTACAGCAGAATCTCAACCATGCTGAAAGGAAGGCCACTGACAATCTCAGGAATAATCCGAATATTATAATTAAAGAAGCAGACAAAGGTGGAGTCATTGTCATAATGAACAGGTCAGATCCAGGAGGCTCAAAGACAACTCTCAGATACTGCTTTTTATAAACAACTGGACTCAGACCCCACACAGGAATACAAAAAAAGAACTATACAAGATTATAAAGGAATTACCAGTGCACATTCAGGAACTAATCCTTTCAGAGACACCACCAGGACCAGGTACCTTTTGTCTTCTACCCCAAAACCATGCAGCCCAGGATGCCCCATTGTCTCAGGCATAGGCATGATCATCATGGGGGTATCTGGATACATGGACTCCGTTCTAAGACCCTATGCCATCAATGTTCCTAGTTATGTTCGTGACACCACAGGCTTTCTGAGGAAAATACAATCTTTGGACAAACTTCCAGAGAATACTATTTTAGCCACCATGGATGTAGAATCTCTGTATACCAACATCCCAGACAAAGATGGATTACAAGCCATAAGGAATATGATTTCTGACAACCCAGGTGACTTTGCCACCAAACGATGCCATTCTGTTCTCACCCATAACCACTTCAGATTTGGTGACAACCTGTTCCTCCAGATCAATGGTACAGCCATGAGCACCCGCATGGCCCCACAATATGCTAACATCTTTATGGCTGACTTGGAGCAACACTTCCTAAACTCCCACCCACTCATACCTCTCTTATATTTGCATTACATTGATGACATTTTTATTGTCTGGACACATGGTAAAGAGGCCCTGGATGCATTCCACCAGGCATTCAATGATTTTTACCCCACCATCAACCGAACCATGAACCAATCCATGCAAGAAATACATTTTCTGACACTACTGTAAAAGTACACAATGGACACATAGATACCACCTTATACCAGAAACCTACTGACCGACAAATATACCTACATGCATCCAGCTACCATTCTAAACATACCAAATGATCCATTGTATACATCCAGGCTCTATACTACAGCCACATCTGCTCTAATCCTACAGGCAAAGATTCTCACCTGAGGGATCTACGACACACCTTTTTGAAACTGAGGTATCCACCTGATGAAGTCAGGAAACAGATTAACAAAGCCAGAATGACACCCAGAGAAAACCTGTTGCAAGAGAGGCCCAAAAGAGACAATAATAGAACACCACTAGTGGTTACATACAGCTCCCAACTCAAAACAGTTCAGCGCATGGTCAGTGACTTACAACCTCTACTGGATAATGACAGTTCTCTTTCACACACAGACAGCCCCCCTGTCTCATCTAATTTGAACATGGATTCTAATCTGGGAGAACCAGGTGTGATTCCCCACTCCTCCACTTGCCGCTGCTGGATGACCTTGGGCAAGCCATAGTTCTGACAAGAGCTGTCCTTGAAAGGGAAGTTCTTGAAAGAGCTCTCTCAGCCCCACCTACCTCACAGGGTGTCTGTTGTGGGGAGGGGAAGGGAAAGGAGTTTGCAAGCCACTCTGAGACTCCGAGTGAAGGGCGGGGTATAAATCCAATCTCTTCTTCTTCTTCTTGGACCAGAGCTTGCAATAAACCCAGATGCCAAGTTTGCTGCCAGACAACACAATTACTAGACCTAACAACATCAACTACAAGGCTCATTCACTTGCTCATCTTCTAACATTATATATCCCATTAAATGCCAACGATGCCCTTTGGTTCTTTACGTAGGACAAACAGGACAAACCCTACACCAGAGGATAAATGGACACAAATATGGCATCAGGGATCGCAAGAGTGAAAAACCTGTAGAACACTTCAGCCTTCCAGGACATTGAATGAATGACCTCAAAGTAGCTGTTTTATTACAAAGGAACTTCAGGAACAGAATGGAAAGTGAAATTGCTGAATTACAAGTTACTACAACACTTGGAACAAAAACCTCGCCAGGACTCAACAGGGATATCGGTTTCCTATCGCATTACATATGCTAACTCATTCAGTCCTCACATATGTATTCTCAGCAAGAAGGACTATACATCCTCTGTATTTTAGTGTATTTCTTTTTCAGAATAGTATATTAGAATACTGAATGTAATGCAAAGAATACTGGAATGTTTTGCTGACATAACACTACACCCGTTGTTTTTTTTTTAACTGCTGTTAAGTTACCTGCACACCTGAGAGGAGATTAATGGTGAGTCTCAATTTACTTCCCACAATTACAAAATATGCCTTTGCACACTTATCCCCTATTTTGACATATTCATTGCTTTGGTGTCTTTCCCCCTCCTTAATTAAATCAAACCAACCGTTGACCTTATAACCTTAGCTTGTTATTTAGTTTTTGCATAACTTAAAACATCTTCATCGTGTTACATGCAAATTTGCGGTTACGCCTCTCTCTAAGTTTGAGCTCTACCTTCCATTCCAGTGTATTTGAAAAAGTGTGTATGCACACGAAAGCTCATACCTTGAATAAACCTTTGTTGGTTTTATTCATACCTTGAATAAACCTTTGTTGGTTTTAAAGGTGCCACTGTTCATGTTCTCCACTGTAGGACAGGAAGGAGCTGCATCCTTCCTTGCAGGCAGTCTGAATAGGACCTTGACCCGGGGGACTCAGCATGGAGAAAGACGCATCCATGGTCAGTGAGTCCTTTCTGCTGCAGCATCTAGAGATTCTGACTTCCACTGCCTGTTTGGAGGTGATGGTTTTAACCCCTGTGCATTGCTGGGCGGGGCCAGCTGGCACAGGGGAGAGGCATAACTCTTTCAGGCCTACTACTGGCTGTGCTGCAGTTTTTAGCCTGGAGCTTGGTGGGCAGGAGATGAACAGGCTGTTCTTCAGAGATCTTCAACACTCTGCTGTGGGCTAGAAGGCTGTAAGTAACTTGTGCTTGGTTGGCAAAGTGGTGCTGGACCAGGGGACTTAAGCCATCCATTAACGTAATCTTCATAGTTTGGAGTTCCTTCAGAACAGGCCAGGCTGGGGTCTTATGACAAGTAGGGGGAAGCTGAAGGTATCAATGGGGGCCTATCTGCAGGTCCCCTTGGCTGGAAAAGTTGGGATAAAATGTTGTAATAAAGCAGTCAGTAATCATCAGGGTTTGTGAATGAGCTCTGTGCACCCTAGGTAGTCTCTGCTGTGGAACACGGTTCTTTTTACTCTGGCACTCCTGTTTGCCTATGATCAATGGATTTCAGTACACAAAAGCACCAGGGCAAGAGGAAGCACGGTCTGCGGCAGAGATGATCCAGTCCACACAGAACTCATTCACTGACTCCAAGCAGGTGGCCAACTGGCCATTAAGCCACCGGGAAAAGTCCCAATGGGCTGATGGCCTGTCCCCCACTGGGACCTTTCCAGCCTCAAGCTAGGGGTAGGCCTTACCCTATGTGGGACAGGCAGCAGGTGCTGCAAGCCAGTGCCCCAAGCCCTGTACCAGGTGAGGAAGGAAGCGCATGACCAAGCTCTGTGCAGCAAACCACACAACTGGTGGAACAGACTCTTTCACCTTCTGTTCTTGGCGGTGGGCTTTAGGCAGGGCAGGGCTGGGAAGAGACTTGGCCCTTTTCCTGGGCGGTTCTTCCACTCCATTCCTGGATCCAAGTCAAGATGTTTTATCAAGACTGCGACCACACACACACACACACACACACACAGAGAGAGAAGACTGCATATGTTCTTCTATGTTTGGTGTAGTAGTTAAGAGCGCGGATTCTAATCTGGGAGAACTGGGTTTAATCCCCCACTTCTCCACATGCAGTCAGCTGGGTGACCTTGGGTCAGTCATAAGTTCTTTCAGAGCTGGTCTCTCAAGAGCAGTTCTCTCAACCCCACCTACCTCACACGGTACCTGTTGTGGGGAGGGAAAGGGAAGGAGATTGCAAGCTGCTCTGAGACTCCTTTGGGTAGTGAAGGGTAGGGTATAAATCCAACTCCTACTCCTACTCCCACCATTTCTCCAGGCTTCTCCCAAAGACTCTTTTGAGACCCTTCTTTCTAATCCCTTCTGCCTTTAAGATCATAGTGGGCAACATCTTCCCTCAGCAGGGTCCAAGGGTTGCCGGCTCTTGTCCTCTTGTACATTTTTTCACGAGGACAGAATTATGCTTTGCCTCACCTGCTTCTTTATGTCTGTGATCAATACATGCTCCAAGAGTGGGCAGGAGCTAATTCTGCTCATTTTCTAGGACTGGGAAGGTGCTTAAAGGGTGCAGCTCAGCCATAGACCATCTGCTTTGCATGTAGAAGGTTCCAAGTGCCACCCCAACTCTTCCACTAAGGACCAGGTAGTAGGTGATGGAGATGGAAGGGGCCAGGTATAGCCCAAGCTAAGCATGGTCAGTACTTGGATGGGAGACCACCAAGGAAGACTCTGCTGAGGAAGGCAATGGCAAACCACCTCTGCTTCTCACTTGCCTTGAAAGCCCCTCGGTTGGGGTTTCCATAGGTCAGTTGTGACTTGATGGCACTTGCGTACATAGTAGATGATGGGAAAGACATCTCCCACAGACCCTGGAGATCTGCTTCCCATCAGAGCAGTCAATACAGACCTCAATAGATGAAGGGTCTGACTCAGTCTAAAGCAAGTTAATGTACTGATTTGGAGTTGGGAGCAAGCAGTGAAGTGGCTACATTTGCAGATGACATGAAGTTGTTCAGGGTGGTGAGAAACAGGGAGGATTGTGAGGCACTCCAAAGGGATCTGTCGAGGATGGGCGAGTGGATATCAACATGGCAAATAGGGTTCAATGTGGCGAAGTGCAAAGTGATGCACATTGGAGCCAAAAATCCTAACTATAAATACACGTTGATGGGGTCCAAACTGGCAGAGACTGACCAAGAGAGAGATCTTGGAGTCATAGTAGATAATGAAAATGTCAAGACAGTGTGCGATTGCAATAAAAAAGGCCAACGCTATGCTCAGGATTATTAGAAAGGGAATTGAAAACAAATCAGCCAATATCATAATGCCCCTGTATAAATCGATGGTGCGACCTCATTTGGAGTACTGTGTACAGTTCTGGTCACCACACATCAGAAAAGATATTATAGCATTGGAAAAAGTGCAGAAAAGAGCCATTAGAATGATAAAAGGGTTGGAAAGTTTCCCTATGAAGAAAGGTTAAAACACTTGGGGCTCTTTAGCTTGGAGAAACGATGACTGAGGGGGTGACATGATCGAGGTTTATAAAATTATGCATGGGATAGAGCAGGTCAAGAAAGAAGTACTTTTCTCCCTTTCTCACAATAGAAGAACTCATGGGCACTCAATGAAATTGCTGAGCAGTCGAGTCAGAACAGATAAAAAGAAGTACTTCTTCACCCAAAGAGTGATTAACACATGGAATTCACTATCACAGGAGGTGGCGGCAGCTACAAGCATGGACGGCTTCAAAGGGGAATTGGATAAATGTATGGAGCAGAGGTCCATCAGTGGTTATTAGCCACAAGGTAGGAACTCTCAGTCTGGGGCAAGTGATGCACTGTATTCTTGGTGCTTGGGGGAGCAACAGTGGGAGGGCTTCTAGTGTCCTGGCCCCACTGCTGGACCTCCTGATGGCACCTGGTATTTTTGGCCACTGTGTGACAGAGTGTTGGACTGGATGGGCCATTGGCCTGATCCAACATTGGCTTCTCTTATGTTCTTATGTTCTTATCCAATAGCAGAATTTTTGGAGAGGATTATCGTCATAAGGCAAGGGCCTTTTCTTGATCATTCCCTGTTTTTGTAAAATGTGGAAAGGGCAGGAAGGCATTTAAAACTGCCCTAGCCTGGCCCAGGCAAGCCCAATCTTGTCAGATCTCAGAAGCTAAGTGAGGCCAGGCCTGGCTAGTATTTGGATGAGAGACCTCCAAGGAATACCAGGGTCATGATGCAGAGGCAGGCAATGGCTAGCCACCTCTGAAGCCCCTTGCCTTCCAGCCCTACTAGGGTTCACCAGAAGTCAGCTTGACTTGAGGGGAGGGAGCTGCCCTAGCCTGTTTGCCTATCATGAAAGCCAGAAAGTTTTTTGACAAACCATCCATGGTGAGGACTCTGGAAAACACAGAGAGTCTGCTACCACCTGTGCAATTCTAGTTTAGAGCTACAAATGTGGTGATGGGCAGACCATTGATACCACCATGGGTGGAAGGGCTGTGTCAGGCCCACTATGCATTTTATGGTTCACCTGCCATAGAGGAAGGAGGAGGGGGAGAGGGGTGTGAAAACCTAAATGCTTTCACTTTCCTAAATGCTTTGGTGTGCCAGACACTGTGTCACAGAGACCTGTTGTTCTGCTTTATTTCTGTAGGGGTCAGTGCTTAGTGTGTGTGGGGTAGTTGACTGTTATTTCTGGTGGGCAAATGCCATGGGGTGATTGGGTCCTTATCTCTAGTGCCTTTGCTTGAACACAATATATCTGCAATCTTCGTGCTTTCACCTTCAGTTCTAACAAAGCTAGTGTACAGTATGGTATCTATCAATGTCTCAGTAAACTTAACTGAGACTGGGAACTGATTTAACCAGGATTCTGACAGGCTGTGTCTCAGTGATAGAACATTTGCACTGTCTTCTCCTGAAAGCAGGTATTCAGCGATAGACACAGAAGCTCAGGACACAACCAGAGTTTTTGTATCCCTAAGAAACATCTATGGAAGGTCCTTTTGGAGAAAAAGAAAAGGCCTTTTATTTTTCTGTGCCTCCAGGTGCTCTTGTCGCTAGGCACATAAATGGGGCCAGGCAGTTAAGCAGTGTTCCACAGTGGAGGACTGGGAAGCCTATTTTCCCAAACATTACAAGGAGAAGAAGCTTTTTGGTTTGTTGCTTTGGAAAAAAAATCTGTCTCGTGTATTTTCTCATGGGGAAGGGGGAGGGGGGAGAGCAGAAAAGATAAACCTCCCACAGAAAGCTTTGGCGGCATTCTCGTGGCTCTCATGTATATTAATCACTATGAATATTTATGGCAACTTTCCTGCTCCAGAGCACTTTCTGCCATAGTAGAAGCTTCTAATTCCCAATGTTACCCCATAAAGAGGAGGGAAAAGGAAGAGTATGATAGTGTGTGTTTAAGAGCAGGGCTTCAGATGGCCCAGTGAGTCCTCTTAATTCCTGGGGGCTTCTCCGTCTTTCCTCTCAGGTCTGGCCAACTGTCAGTCACCCACACAGATAACTGTTGGTCTACTTTAGTGATGCTTGAGGTGGAAATAAAAGTGAACTGGGAAGGAGGAAGGTGCTCAGGTGACACATCTGAAGGCATCTGTAGGGTCGCCAAAAGAGTTTTGACAAGGCTTGGACATACCACACATCCCTCCTCAATGGACTCTATCTTTGTTTAAGCTTGAATGGAAAAATATGGTTTGTGCTGAGAAGGCCTCAGGGAGAAGAATGCTACCCAGCAGCAGAAGGCAAGGATAATAGGGAAGTCATGGCCAGAAAGTTCTGGGCTAAGGTTAGTTCAGTGTTAGTGGCAGAAGATTTAAGAATATCAGAAGAGCCCTTTTGGATCAGAAAAGTGTGTTCTGTGTCACACAGCAGACTGGAGGAACAAGCCACATAGACTAAGGCCTTCCCCTGATGCTACCTCCCAAAATTGGTATTCAGAAGCTTTCTGCCTATGAATACTGAGGTTCCCTTTAATTACTATGGCTAGTAGCCACTGATAGACCTGTTCTCCATTAATCTGTCTAATCCCCCTTTAAAGCCAGCTATGCATGTGGCTCTCACCACATCCACTAGAAGCAAATTCAGCATTCTATTCACTGGAACAAGGATGCCCTCTAGAACAAAACATTCTTGTGCAACCAAGAGTTATCCCAAGATCACTCTTTTCTTTTGGACTGCGGACAAAGTTGGAGGTTTGGGCAGAGAGCCATTTAGCAAATGTCTGTGCAGTTCCCCATGTCATAAGCTGTCTGTCTGTATTGTCCACATGCCAGCACCTGATCTAGTTTCCTTAAGAACTTATACTAGGTTTAAGGCCCATTGTGGAAATAAATACAACGAGCTCTAGAAAGAGGCTCTTGGGCACTCAGCGTCAATTTGCTGTGGTGACCTCAGCAGGGTATAATGACCATTTTTTCCAGGGGAACTGATCTCTGCCATCTGAAGAATCATAGAATGTTAGAGTTGGAAGGGACCTTGCAGGTCATCTAGTCCAACCCCCCGCACTCTGCAGGAGCATAGCTGAAAGATAGCCCTTCAACATATCCGTAAGATGGTCATCCAGCCCAGTGAAGGAGCATCCACCACCTCCTGAGGCACTGTTCCACTGCTCAACCACTCTTACAGTTAGGAAGTTTCTCCTGATATTTAGCCAGTAACGACTCCCTTGTAATTTCCACCCATTAGATCTAGTCTTGTAATCCGGAGCAAGAGAGAATAGATCCGCTCCATCTTCTACATGACAGCCCTTCAAATACTTGAAGACTGCAATCATATCCCCTCTAAGCCTTCTCTTTCCCAGGCTAAACATACCCAACTCTTTCAGTCTTTCCTCATAAGACTTGGATTCCAACCCTCTCACCATTCTGGTTGCCCTCTTCTGTGCATGCTCAAGCTTGTCAACATCCTTCCTAAAATGTGGTGCCCAAAACTGGACACAGTCCTCCAGGTGAGGCCTGACCATAGAAGAATAGAGCGGAACTACCACCTCCTGTGATCTGGACACAATGCTTCTGTTAATGCATCCTAAGAGCAGTTGTAATTCTGAGTGATCTCCAGCCCTCACCTGGAGAATGGCAACAATGGTTCCCCAGGAGAAAATGGCTGGTTTGGAGGGTGGAGTCTATGGCATTGTACCTGTCTGAGGTCCCACCCCCCTCAAACCCCACCCTCTCCAGGCCCCACCCCTCAAATCTCCAGGAATTTCTCAACCTGGAGTTGGCAACCCTATCTCCCTCCCAGCCAACCATCAATGTACTGTTATCTGCCCCTTTGACTTCAGCTTTCCATCTCCTCCCCCCTCCCTGCAGCCTCTACCTAGGAAAAATACAGTCTTTCTCAACAGTGGGGACCAAAGCAGCTCACATCATTCTCCTCTCCCACTTTCAGTCTGCACAACAACCCTGTGAGGTAGGTGAGGCTGAAAGTCTGTGAGTGGTCTGAAATCACCCAATCAGCTTCCACAAGAAGAACCTGGGTCAATTTGCTATGGTGACCTCTGAAGTGCTAACTGCTATGTCACACTGGCTGTCATGGGGGGCCACCTCAGCAGAGTATAATGAAACAGTCCACCATTTTCTCCAAAGAAACTGATCTCTGCCATCTGGAGAGCAGTTTTAATTCTGAATTATCTCCAGCCCCCACTTGGAGATTGGCAGCAATGGCTCCCCAGGAGAAAATAACTGTTTTGGAGGGTGAACTCTGGCATTATATTTAGCTGAGGCCTCTCTCCTCCCCAAACCCTGGCTTCAGTAGACTCCACCACAAAATCTCCAGGAATTTTCCAATCTGGAGCTGACAACCCTAGTCAGGACTGGCCACAACGAGTTCCTCACAAAGGTCAAGTAGGCCTGGAAAGGGCTTCCTGCCTTTGCCTTTTTACTGACAGAACCAAGCTTGGTTGCCTAGCAACAGCGACTGAGGGGAAGTTAGCCCCACAGCAGGAGGAGAAGAGAATGGTTTGATGGCCGGTGGCCCACCTCAGTAGCCAGCCAGCTGCAGAGGAACCAAGCAGGAGAAGTGTCTTCATCAGGAGATACAGCTCTTTTGGCAGTTTATTCTGTCAGGGAACAGTGGCCAGGCTGGCAGTGGGTGGGAGAGAAGAGTGGACCCAGCACTCAGCCAATGGCACGTGTGTACTCTTGAGTGGCAGTTGATAGGCCAATGGCTGATGGAGCGTACAGCACAGCCAATGGGACAGCTGGAAAGTCCAATACACTAGGGCTTTTATATATATCATTTTCATTGCTTCTTCATTTCTATATTTTGTTCTTTTGAGCCTTTTTTCTGCTTTTTCCCATTGTTGTTGCCAGTAGTCCAAATTTACTTGTTTCTTTTGCATCATTTGAATTCGGGATGCTAATTCACATCAGTTCAGCTCACATTCTGCTTACGATTCCCAGAGCCCTGGGGGGATTTGCACTGTAATCCTAAACAGAGTCAAATACTTCTAAATCAATGAGCTTAGAAGGGTGTTCCTTCTAATGTGCGTATGGAAATCTGGCTGCAAGACAGAAGGAAATGAAGTTGCACCACCACAGCTACTGCACAACTGCAAAGATGTTCAGCATACTGTATAGGTTTGATGGTGGCAAAGTGAGAAGATCTGGGGTTGACTCATGAGTGATTACGGCTGTTGAAAACAGTATGTTCACCTGCCAAAGACGTTTGTCAAAAAGTTTTCAGTATTCTTCATTTGTTTGGCATTTTATGCATTTGACACAAAATACAGGTATCATTTGAAACATTAAATTTCATAAGCGGGGGGGGGGGGAATAACGACCATTTTGTCCCAAGAAGGGAGAAGCTGTGTCAGAAAATGAGATTTTCCAATTGAAACAGCGTGCCCCCCAAATTTGGTCACATTCCTAAAATTCCCCCCTTAGTTGTATACACAACTAACAATGCAAGATATTTTTTGCATGGAGCTGGGTGTTCACATGGTCCCAAAGCCCAGGTCCGTTTCCCAGCATGCACCATGTCTGAACTGCCCTGGAGGAGGATCCAGATTCTGTCTCCCAAATCTGTGGTGGTAGTTTTGCTGGAATCCGGCAAATGGTTTCTCCCTCACTGTTTGCACTGCACCCCTTTCCCATGTGCCACAGACTGACCGTTGCTCAGAAGGGAGTGGAGGTTGCCGGGTGCCACTTGTTGCAAATGGATTTTTTATCTGTGAACAGTCTTAGACCTGCTACTCATTATCATGTACCTGTTTCCACACGCCCTGTCTTGTGAGTCAAAGGTTGTGTAGAAGGGTTCAGTTGCTACAGTAACTGGGGCTTGATGAGAATGACAAATCCATCCATGATAAGTTAACAGGGAGGATTTGGCAGCATCATTGCTGGTCAGAGGGCTGCACAAATTTTAAATCTACATGTGTGCAGTAGCATATTTTTAGGAGACTTGTGTTCAAGCATTCAAGCTGAGTCACAACCTCTCCGGCACACACAGAGACATGCCCCTAGCCTACCCATTGGGTGCAGCTACCCATTCCCCCTGCATTTTGTTTATTCCTACCTTGACAGCCTCTATAATTATCACAGTAGCTTTTCTCTGAAGCATGTTGGAATTTTCCTAGTGTAGAACTCTGACAGACAGGAAAACAATATTCTGTTGTGGGTGTCACAAAATTGCTACTGCTGATCAGCACGGCTGCAAGCTCTGTCTAATCCCCTTTTAAATAAAAAATTCAATAAAAAACAGTGCTGGATTCTGGATTTCTGTAAGGAGAGGTGGTAGGGTCTGCACTTCCTAATGCCAGGATCATGGAGGTTGGCTCTGAAGGCATTTCTGCCTTTATTATTGCACTGGTTCTGGAGCTAGGGTCCCCCCATATTTATTTCCTCATCCTGCCAAAGTGCACAGCTACACACATACACAGAAATCTGGAGGTGATGCTTTTCCAACCACTTGATCTCCCATACCAGGAAAAAGCTTCATCTACTGAATTTCTGCTTGTGTTTTCTATTCTGGCCCACAACTTATAGAATGGCCTGCCTGATGAAGTTAGGAAGGCTCTCAATCTCTGGGCTTTCCACAAACTATGCAAAACTGAATTATTTAAGAGGGCTTTTTGCACAGGAAATAAGGCTGTGCTTTAACAGTACAGCTCAGAAAAAAGATTGGGGTAAAGGATTAGGGATTATATACTGTACCACTATATATAGTTCACACTATTTGTTGCTGTAAGTAGGTTCCTGTGATGTAATTTTTGCATAGTTTAATGTGTCATATTAATACTTATGCTTTGCTTCACCTCTGGTTGGTCTCCAGTAGGGTTTTGCAAAATAATAATAATAATTCGGCCCATTCGGATTCGGCCGAATCGGGCAGAATCAATTTCGGCTGGCAGTAAGACTCCCGCATGTCAGTTTCGTCAGTATGAGCTGACCAGCCGAATGTCAATTTCAGCCCCATTATATCCTATGGGCCATTGAAGTCAATGGCGAAAATATAGGGTATATTCTGGGGGCTGGAGGGGATACTTTTTTCTCACCATAGAGAACAAAGGAGGGGATAGGGCCAACCTGTTTGGGGGCCCGTAGAATTAGACCCCCTGGTCCAGTGTTCTTCAAACTTGGTGGGTATCTTGGGGAGAGGCTCCAGCAGCTACCCTGCGAGTTTGGAGCCTCTCCCTCAACCCTCTCCCCTCCAGGGAGAGGGGCTCACCCTTCACGGCTCAGCTCATGAAACAAGTGTGCAACACACTACAAATACATCAAATCTTTACAGTCGTCCACCACAGACCAACAGGCTGGTAGAGCGTTTAAACCAGACACTAAAGAACATGCTGCAAAAGACAGCCTACGAACGGCCTAACACATGTGAACAACTTAAAGGAGTGGCATGAACGGGATGCCACAGCAGAAGGGGTGCACTTATCCAGGGATCCGGATTAGTTGCACAAGGGGACGCCCCCATGGCACAACCAGAAGAATCCCTCCCCTGAACTCGTGTTGGATGAAGCCCTCTCCGAGGACCAGCACCTTGACCTTCGGCAGGTGGTGCAGGGCTGCCCTGGAGTCTTCTCCACCACCCTCAGGTGTACCCACCTCACAGTACATCACATTCCAACAGCCCCCAGCCAGGTTGCCCGGACGCCTTGGCAACCAGTGGCCCCGAAGCTACAGGAAGCCATAAACCGAGAGGTGGAGGTGATGCGTCAGTTGGATGTCATCGAGCCCCCCCCCCCTGGAGTACCTGGAGAAGCCTGATAGTCCTGGTGCCAAAGCCCGACAGCAGTGTCCGTTTCTGTGTCAATTATCGTGAGGTCAAAAAGATCGTGCAGTTTGATGCTTATCTCATGCCTTGGTTTGACCTCTTGATCGACCAACTCGGCATGGCCAGATACCTGTCGGCGCTGGACCTGATGAAGGGGTACTGGCAGGTGCCAGTACATCCCCCAGACTGTGAGAAGACTGCCTTCGCAACCCCACGTGGTTTATTTCAATTTGCGAAGATGCCGTTTGGACTCCGCGACGCAGCAGCCATGTTCCAAAGACTGGTGGATATGCAACTGTCACATCTCCAGCAAGTCCTCCGGGCCCTCCACGAAGCAGGGATGACAGTCAACCCTACTAAAAGTTGGCTCGGATTCCAGGAGCTGGCCCGCATGAAAGAGTTGAATCCATGGATCCTCCGTTGGTATCTCCCACTGTTGCCTTTTCATTTCACAGTGCGACACCAGGTGGGTGCAGACCATCATGTGGCTGACTACCTGTCCCAGGTCTTCGATGATGACACAGAACCTGCAGTCACAAGGGAGGGGTGTCCCAATCCGAAGGTCTCGGGACTCTGCCCATGCACCTCGAGCACCCCTGGTCAACAGACTCACCTGGAGCATCCCCCACACAAATGAAACCAACACCAGGACGGGTGCCAAAGCCAGGACAACGTGGCACACCAGCCACTGGCCCTGCCTGGGAGGCACATAGTTCCGGCCGGGCTCGGCCACAGAACCGAGGACTCCGAAGAACCACCCAGGGCAGTGGCAATGCAGGCACCGCCATGGAGAGGCTGACGACTGGCACCAAACCGTGGAGCACCCCACATGCCGCCAGCAGCGGCATGGCCCCTGGGCCAACAGGACTGCTGCCAGCTCAGCTCCAGCCACACCCTAGACACCGGGGTAGCATCTAGGCTTATTACAGGGGGTGGGGCTAGGAGAAAGGGGAAAGTGGCGGGGAAAGAGGACGGTGCTGGGAGCCGGGAAGGGAATAAAAGAAGGGGAAAGCGAAGGGGCCGGGGAGGAGGAAAAAGGTGCGAAGGCGGAGAAAGAGATAGAGCAAGAGTGAGCAAATGGACAGCACCGTGCACGATGGCAGAGGGACTTACGGGGTGAAGTCAACCCCGTCCCCTGCTCATCTGAGGCCCTGACGCTCCCCCCGCCTTCAGCATCCTGACTCCCAGGACGCACCACAGGTGGCGCTGCACCAGGGGCGCAGGGTGGGCATGACAATGTATGAGTTCCTCTGTATTCTCCCCTCCCGCTATTAATTTGCAGATGTGCACTGATGAAACACTGCAGACAAACAGTCCTGTTGCTATTGTACATGTGACGGCATCACAGTTCTTTTTGGTTTCAAGACGCACTTGGGTGCACATAGCATGTTGGTTAAATGCTACAAAAAAATGTGGTTGTAACAATATTACTTTGTGGTGAGTCTGACTCATATTTAAAGCTGCTTCTGGATAAAGGCGAGATTAAAAACAGTTGAATGAATAAAATAAATTGCCAAAGTGCAGGAATGCATGTATACATCAGTAGAGAGCCAAGAAAGAACCTTGCTGCATATATACTACATATTTGTGTCTGTGTTGCTTTTTTGTGATGTGGAACATCAGAAGGAACATAGATGGGAAAAGAGATGCACAAGACAGGAATGAAACCTCTGGTAAATTGTGCAGGCTCTAATGTTAGAAATTCAAGCATTTAGAATTCAGAGGGAGAGCTATAAAGGAGCAGAATGGGGGAGACTCTTTCCTTCTTACTCCAGAGTCCTCCGCTAAGATGACTCATGTGAGCAAGCCAAACCTCCTGCCAAATTCTTAAAAAAAACCAAAAAACATTCCAACCCTTCCTGGTGTAACTTAAGAATGACTTCAGCATCTCCTTGCCACCAGTGCTGCCAAGGGACAGTATCATTCCTTTCCCCCAAATCTCCTGAGCAATCCACACACACAATCCTACCTGCAGTATTCTGTATGAATCCAGAATAATTCCATGGATCCACAGCACAAGAACTGATGGAAAGTGGACTCTTCAGTTATTTTTTTAAAGCCCCCCAAACCTGCAACACTGTGTTGTTCTAATTGTGGATGTGCCTGGACCTGGGTGGCTCATGCTACCCTGAACTCATCAGACCTCTGAAGCTAAACAGAGTCAACCCTGCTTAGGACTTGGATGGGAGACCACCCAGGAAGTCCAGGGTTGCTATGCAGAGGCAGGCAAGGGCAAACCATCTCTGTTAGTCACTTGCCCTGAAAAACCTTATGGGGTTGCCAGAAGTCCACTGTAGCTTGACAGCACTTTCCACACATTGGGAAGAGACAAAGCGGCTTTTTATCTGAAGCCTGCCACTTCTGCAGCTCTGGGTGCTGGAGGATGGGGCTAAGGGCGACGGCCTGGCCCGATCCCACACCACTGGAGATGGGGGGACGGGGGTAAGACGGCTGGCCCACCCCTTCCCTGGGACTCCACGGATGCCTCTCTCTCTCTCTCTCTCTCTC
>NW_015164182.1:1866541-1876410 GCF_001447785.1 Gekko japonicus
CGCACGTCCCTCTCTCTCTCTCTCTCTCTCTCTCTCTCTCTCTCTCTCTCTCTCTCTCTCTCTCTCTCTCTCTCTCTCTCTGGGCGTGCACCCGGGAGCTGTGCCAGTAGGCACAACCCTGTAAAAGAGAAACAAAAGATTAAAACAATAAAAAATAAAATAAATGGGAATCGCTGCACTTAAAAAAAGGAGCGCTCCAAGACTGCGTCCTTGTTGTTGCCTGTAACTATCCCCAATCAGTACCCTCCCCCCCCCATACTCTCTGTCAGTCCATAAACACACACCCCTTGGTTCCTCCAAAAATGCATATGCTCAGCTTACACCCACCTTATTTGGCCGAAGAACTGGAGCCAGGAGGAAGAAGCCCCTCCCCTTACAGGAATCGTGGACCAAGACAAGGGGGCCCTGCTGGATCAGAGGGAGGAGTCTGGTCTAGGTTTTGTCAAGGGCTCCCTTCCAGCTCATCTTGGCCACTCTCTAAAGCCAGGACCGTGTCTGATACCACAAACAGTGCAATCCTATACAGAGTCACACCCTTAAAACACACTGATTTCAGTCTCCATAGGATTTAACTCAGTTTAAGATTGCCCCACAAATGTGCCCCCCTCCTTGTCCTCCCCTCTTCCTGCTTTGAACACTCCTGCAAAAAAATAATAATCATATTGCTTCTTAACCATGCTGAGATCTCTGGTGCCAAATGACTGCTGTACACAAGCTGCACTTTCTGTGTAAATTAGTGTGCTTTAAAAAAAAAAAGTCATCGCTAATCAGCCTTTGAGCCGAGCAGCCTCCTGGCCTGACACATTGAACCAGCCGGTAACAGTCTAGATAAATCTGTGTCCTTGTCGATATTTTTATTCAAGCTGAACAAGTTGTCCAAGCTGAACTTATAATTGCAGAGGGATGCATTCCAGGCTGGTTTTAAAAAATGGAACCTCGGCATTGATTTCAACACTATGGTGAGTACACAGCCAGTTGCAGGATTACATACATATGCACAGATTAAAAAATCTGCCTAATCTAATAAGAGTTAATGCTGCCTATATATCTATTTACAAAAGTCGAAGCCCACTTTGGCTCACTTCTTCAGATGCTAATGTGGCTGCAGAGAGACTGAGGTATCAGATGAAAGCACAGAACACATAGATGTGTAGAAATAAATAGTGGCAGTGAGAACTCTGGCTTTAGTTGAAATGAGTCTTCTTTAGCCCTTGGCTCAACTGTTGGTATTACAGAATGTTTGCAAACAGTCCAACTACACCAGTTTGGTGTAGTGAGAGCCAGTTTGGTATAGTGGTTAAGTTCACAGACTCTAATCTGGGAGACCTGGGTTTGATTCCCCACTCCTCCACTTGCACCTGCTGGATGACCTTGGGCAAGCCATAGTTCAGGCACAGCTGTTCTTGAAAAAGAGCAGTTTCTGTCTGAGCTCTCTCAGCCCCACCTACCTCACAGGGTGTCTGTTGTGGGGAGGGGAAGGGAAAGGAGTTTGTAAGCCACTCTGAAACTCCTTTGGGTAGTGAAGGGCAGGGTATAAATTAAATCTCCTCCTCAGAAGTTTAACAGTGCCAGCTTCTAAGACCTAAGTTCTGTGTTATTTGTGGGAAGACCTGGCAGCACAGTTGTGCTTGCATGTGAGCAAGTCCGTAGCCCTTGTAATGGGGGGGCTGATGAGGGCGATGCCCCCCACAGATATGCCCAGCCCTCTCCGGGTCTTCCCGCTTCTGCAGCTAGCTTCTCTAAGTTTGAGAAGCTGGATGTAGAAGAAGGAAGACCCGGCAAGGCCGCATGGTGGTCGCCCCTCTCCCTCCCCTCCGATGGGAGCCTGAGCCATGGGGGTACTTGAGCGCAAGTCTCCCCGAAGCTCAGGCTGCCATTGGAGTCAGTGAGTCACTGTGCAGATGGAGCTGCCCCCAATTTGCCTCCCCAGAAAAAATTCTGGCTATGGGGCTGCATGTGAGAGTGATACATGAGTAGCATGTACATGAGTGAATGTGACTCTTGGGTGTGAAGTGTGGCCTGTAAGGTTATGTGCACGAGGGAGAGTGGAAGGGGAATGGACACAAAGGAGGTGTTGCACACACGAACACACACACACACAAACACACACACACATTAATTTACATGGGTCTTCATTTCTTTAACTATATTGGGGGTGGCCTCAGCTAAGGAAGGAATTTGTCCAGGCAGTCCTGGGAAGGTCTTCTCTCGTGGTCAAGAATGCAAGCCATGTAGTACCTTTAGTTAGGGCCGACCCAATGACAGTGTGCAAGAGTTCACCACAACTCTTCATGAGGCCAGATGTTACAAAATAAAACAAAGGGGGGGAAAGCAGGCTTTTTCAGGTCATGATTTTAAGTCCTTGTCATGCCAGTTGTCTTGTAGTGTCCACCTTCACTACAGGGGAGCTGTTCTTGGTGCTGAAATGTCAGTCCTCAAAGTTTTAACGCTGGGCCTTTCCCCCTTGCTTGCTGATTGGCTGGCATTTCCTGCTCCCCCCCCCATTGGTAGCTGAGACAGAAGATGGCACCTAAATTCATTGATCCATTAATAAACCTAGCAAACCTATCTAAATATTGTTGCTTCTACAGCTTGCATGAGCACAACCCGCCCTTATATTTTCTCTCTACATTCAGAATCCTTCCTCATGACCCACCTTTTCCATGGCACTTTTGCCTTCACCTCCAACAGACTTTGAGGCTTAAGCTGAAGGAACTGCATTTTCTCCATTTTCCTGTCTCTTTCCCTGTGCTGTCATCTCACCATCCAAATGGTGAGGTTTAGATTGTAAGTTTGTGGTAGGAGGGGGGAACTTGTCTTTGTAGTGGTTTCTGAAATCTGTTTTCCACTGACTTGTGGAGCATGCACTGCTTTGGCTGACATGCACAGGAAACAGAGGGACCAAGAACCATAAATATCCTTTAAGCGACTTGTGGAACCCCTTTTGTTGAGTGCTTATTATTTTTCCCATTAAAAGAGTATGATCTTGAAAAAAACAATTTTCTCCTTTTATGACTCCATTTGGGCTTCCCCCCCTTTCCTTTCTTCACTAAGTTTTATTAAGGGTCTGGACAGAAAGAAAAGCCTGTCTGCTGACTAGAGTTGGGCATTTTTTGCTAAAATGGGGGGGGGGTAGTTTGTTGCAATTGAAAGGGCCGAGGAGTAGAAGTTGGCTATTTCCCAATTCCCAGTTCCTGTGTAATATTTCCAGGATACAGAGCTTGTTGAACTTTGGCAGCAGTCTTAACCACATAATCCCCATGGTCCTTTAGTTTTAAGGATGGCTTCGGAATCTCTGGTGCTAGGCATAAGTTCTAAGCTTTCAGGGACTATTTCTGTATAGACCTTCTCTGCACAGAAAAGCCTGCACATTGGCTTGGGGATCATGATGCACTGTAGAAGATTCTAGGACACCCACTCATTTTAGGCAGAGTGCTGGCCCAGCCTGTTGTCCCCCTCTGTTACCCCACATCAACTGAGTATGTGCTCTAGAAAATATCCAGCCCCTTAGTGCAATAGGAAGGCTTGGCACTTGGCCAGCTGTCTTTTAGGGCAGATCATCTGACATTTCTGATCTCAGTGAGGAAAACCCTAATAAGCTTGTGTGAAATTCTGGGGTTCTTTATTGTAGAGGTTGAAAAGGTGCAGAAAAGAGCAACCAAACTGAACAAGGGGCTAGAGCATCTGCCCTATCAGGACTGGTTAAAACACAAGTAAAGGGAGACATGATGCAAATCTATAAAGTTATGCATGGGGTGCAGATAGTGGATAGGGAAAATCTTTTCTCCTTCTCTTATGAACACTTGGGGCCATCCACTGAAGCCAAAGGGTGGGACAGGACAGGCTAAGGAAAGTACTTCATTACCCAGCACATAATTAAACTGTGGAACTCACTGCCACAGGATATGGTGATGGCTGCCAACTTGGAAGGCTTTTAAAAGGGAGTGAACAGATTCATGTAGGACAGGACTACCAATGGCTACTAATCTCAAGGGCTACTAGTCACAATGGATATCTACTCCTTCCAGTACCAGCGGCAGTATGCCTCTCTATATCAGTTGCTGGGGAGCACGAGCAGGAAGATAGCGTCACAGTCATCCTGCTTGTGGGCTTTCCAGAGGCAACTGGCCAGCCACTGTGTGAATAGAGTTCTGGATTTGTCTAATCCAGCATGCCTCTTCTTATGTTCTTAAAGGATGCTTAAAAGCCTCCTATCTTCTCTGCCCTCTTGGCACTCTCAGTACGCTAGATACAATAATGTGTGGATACAATCTCTGACAATCTCCAGGATTCCTTTGCAAGGAAAGCTTTAGATGCCAGGTTGTCAAAGAAACATGCAAATATTTTGTTGCTAGCTGTTACTGCCTTAAAGGACAGGCTTAATTTCCCCTCCTTCCCACCATGGCCCAGTCTCATAACCTTCCCAGTCGTGGTTGCCATTCTAATTATAACCTTTTTGTGTGGCCACAGTTAAATTTGAACTGCGACAGTGTGGAAATTTGCATTAATTGGTTCGTAATGCACTGCTGGGAACTTTTAATTTCTTTATGGGCGGCAGAAAGCCTCGCTTGAGAGAGGACATGTGAGAGGTTAGGCTTTGGTCGCTTGGGTGAATCCAATCTAACATTAGAGATAATGACTGCTCCGGGAAGATTGAATTTTCCAGTGGTGAAGGATATTCCACTAATGGCCACTAGGGGGCAGGTCCTCAACTGAAAATCTCCTCTTAATGCCAAGAACACCTAAGCAAGTCTACTTGAAAGTAAATCTCACTGGTCTCTGGGTAACACAGTTTTCAAGGGAGTTCATTTACCATTGCCCATCTTAGTTTCCTCTTAAGTGAAACTGAGATCTGTAAAAAAATGTTAATATTATTAGCACCAAGAGTTTATATGAAATTTTGCTTTCCCACATGCAGGCCATTCTGACACCAGAGAAGATATCGTGTTCCACACACCCAAGGCAGACTGAGTGCAAAGGTGGACAGAGTTCTGGTCCCTGTAACAGACACATGGAAGAAGCAAGTTTGGCAAGTGTATTTAATAGTGCTGCCTAACCTGGATAGCTCAGGCTAGCCTGAACTGGTCAGATCTCAAAAGCTAAGCAGGGTCAGCCCTGGTTAGTGCTTGGATGGGAGACCACCAAGGAAGTCCAGGGTTGCTACACATAGGCAAGCAATGGCAAACCACCTCCCTTCGTCACTTGCCTTGAAGACCCTATGGGAGTTGCCATATGTCAGCTGCAACTTGATGGTATTTTCCTGCACCACCTAATCCTGCAAGGATGAGATCGTGGATGTGCTGAAGGTTACACTACACAATTCTTAAAAGAACAGCAGACTTTCAAAAGAGCAATGCCATTGCCTCCACAGGGAACTGGGTATGCTGCTGTTCTTAGCAATGCTTAGATCGCTTTATAGGTTGGATTGCATATTTTCTGTGTAATCCTAACAAGAACTACACCCTCCTGAGCCCATTGACTCCAGTGTAACTCTGTTTAGGATTGTACTGTTTGGTTTGTGAATATTGTGAGCTGCCCGAAGCTTTTTTAATGGAGGGGTGACCGACACAAATGGGACCTAAGTATAACTGAAATCATTTTAATGTTTAAGTGCATTTGCAATGCAGTCCCAGGCAGAGTTACATCCTTCTGGTTGACTTTAAATGGGCTTAAGAAGAATGTGACTCCTGACATGTATGGTCCAGGCTAGCCTGATTTATTTCAGATATTAGAAGCTAAGCAGGGTCAGCACAGGTTAGTACTTGGATGGGAGGCCACCAAGCAAGTCCAGAGTCTCTACACAGAGAGACGAGCAATGGCAAACCACCTCTCTTCGTCTCTTGCCTTGGAAACCCCTGTGGGTTCACTGTGACTTGACAGCACTTTCCACCACCAACTCCACTTAGGATTGCACTGTTTAAACAACTGTTACTCCTGATGCGGGGCTGCTACTGTAAACAGTGGACTGTGAAGTGTTATCGTGCAACCCAATCTCATGAGATCTCAGAAGTTAAGCGGGGTTGGTCCTTGGATGAGACACCACCAGGGAAGACTTTGTAGAGGCAGGCAATGGCAAACCACCTCTGCTTGCCTTGAAGACCCTGTGGAGTTTGTTGTTGTTCAGTCGCACAGTCGAGTCCGACTCTTTGCGACCCCATGGACCAGATCACGCCAGGCCTTCCGGTCTTCCGCCGTCCTCTGAAGTTTGCTCAACTTCATGTTCGTTGCATCTATGACACTGTCTAACCATCTCATCCTTTGCCGTCCCCGTCTTCTTTGACCTTCAATCTTTCCCAGCAGCAGGGTCTTCTCCAGTGAGTGCTCCCTTCTCATTTGGTGGCACACACACAGTAAACAGCAGACCTGAGCCAGGTCTCTAATGTGTTGAAATAAAGCACCGGCATGACCTCAACCCATTCAGCATCACTGCTACATAAGGAGGAGAGAAAGGGAAAGAAACTTGCACCAGGGCATCATTATTTTTATAGAGGTGAGGGAGGTACATAGACACATGTTTGGGAACTAGCTTTGAATCTGGGGTAGTTTCTAACACTCCTGCCTACTGAAGGTTTGGACACAGAAAATCTAGTTATTTTGCAGAACCAAGTCTTCTTCCCTCTTTCATCCAGTGGGAGATCAAATGTTGGTCTTCCTTCCCCCACCCCTTGATGTTTAAATACCTTGTCAGGTGATAAGAAATGCAAATACCTTAATTGTGACTTTTGCTGGACATGGTGCTCACTTATCTGTGTAAAATTATAATGGGACATTTTCTGTCTAAGGCAGCTGCAACATATATGCATTTGCATATATTAATCCCTGGGTAGTCCCCATACTGTACACTTATTAATAGCATTTATGATGATATAGCTGTATTATGGTGCGCTAGTCTTTCTCTAGTAATAGCTTTTAATTACAGTCTCCTTTCCCCTGTTTATTACCAGATAGACTTTAATTTGCTATTATTGGTAACATACACTTAACCAGGGGATGGCAGCTCTACTAATGATGATTTCCCCCCCTCATCAATAAAAAGGAAAAGTATTTTTTTAATTAATTGATTTTTAAAAGCTTCAAAATAGCGTAAGGCCGGTGGCATGTTAACAAGCGATTCTAAAACAATCCAGTAGAGGGCAGCAATGCACATAAGAAAAGCCCTATGGAATTGGACCAAGGTCCATCTTGTCCTGCGTTCTAGTTAACTACTGTTGAACCATCTACCGGGTGCATTTACGGAGCACATAAAGCAGGGCATGAAGGACACTGAACATCTTCCCCCAGCTCCCAGTGTCTGATATTCAGAGGTATACTGCTTCTGAACATGGAGGTTCAGTTTAGCTGTCACAGTTAATAACTCTGTAGTCTGAGAATGAACCCACCCTATCCTCCTAACCAAGAGGTAAGTGCTGCCCAAAATTTGTCTGGTTATCCCAGATCAGTATGTGAAATTCACCCTGCCCCCTAGCCCCAAAGTCTCCAGGCTTCCCCAGCTGCGCTGCCTATTTGCTTCCTAACCATCATCAGCTCCTAGACCCCTCCAGCCCCTAGGAAGGGGATTTCCTTGATCCAAATGGACTCTTAAATGTATTTATTTATTATTTCAATTATATCCTACCCTTTGCTCCCTGTGAAGTGGCTTACATTGTTCTCCTCTCCTTCATTTTATCTGTACAACAACCCCGTGAGGTAGGTTAGACTGCGGTTATGTGACTGATCCAAGGTCACCCAAGTGAGTTTCCATGGCAAAGAGGGGATTCAAACCTAGATAATTCAGATCCTAGTCTGACACTCTCACCATTACACCACACTGGCTGAAAGCAGATGCCCCTTCCTCCTCAGCCATTGCAATGCTCGTGAACATTCCGTGAGGTCACAGCAGCTCATCCAGTTAAGAGACAGGCCTTGCTGATGAGAGACCTCAGATATCTTCAAGAGGATAATTATTCACTTCATTTATACCCGTGTTTCTCTCCAATGAGGGCCCAAGGCAGCTTATAACAGTCTCCTCCATGTTATCCTCACAACAACCCTGTGAGGTAGGTTAGGCCGAGTGTTTGTGACTGGCCCAAGGACACCCAGTGAGCTCCCATGGCAGGGGTTCCCCTGGGTCTCCCAGCTTCTAGTCTGACACTGTAAACACTACACTGCTCTAACCATTGAATGAAAGCTATATTATTCATTACATTTGTATTCTGTGCTTCATCCACTATGGAACTGAAAGTGGTATGTGCAGGGTTACTTAGAGACTTCTCATCTAGCAGTAGACTAGATCTGGACCCACCTAGCATCAGCAAAGGAACTTCTTCGTGTGCCCTCCAATGGAACATCAGCAGTCATTTCCCATGCACATTTTTTTAAACTTCTCCCACTGAGAATTTATCCACCTCCTTTCCTTCTGCAGGCATCTGATTAACCTTCAAAATTTGGTTTTGCTCTTGGACAGTTTGCATGGAGGGGACCCATTGCACCAAGAACACCACCTTCAAATAAGCCCTCCAAATTTACACTGCTTTGAGGTAGCCCTGCCCCCCTGGAACTTTTTTCTAGGGTTGCCAACTCCAGGTCGGGAAATTCCTGGAGATTTGGGAGCAGTGCCTGGGGAAAGTGGCGTTTGAGGAGAGATGGGAGTTCTGCAAAGATGTGGTGCCATTGATTTTGTCTGCCGAAGCTGCCATCTTCTGCAGGGGAGCTGATCTCTGTAGTCAGGAGATGTGTAGTCGCCTGCAGGTTCGCAATCCCAGGTTTATCCCCTGAAGAAATCTCTAAGGGGTAAGGATAGAGGGTTCTCTGGACAGCAGGGAAATGATGAGGTGTTGGGGGTGGGTTAGAATTTATTTCTAAGTCTTATTTGAAGTGTCTTACAATACAAAAGAGCCAGGAAGTAGCTCACAATATAAAAATACAATATAAAAATACAACAGAAAGCAGAAAGCCTCCGGGATTGTTCTGCTCTAGTTCTTGGCCAGGGCCTCCCGAAATACTTTCTGGAAAGGGTTGTGTGGCTTTTCTTTCAATCCCGGCCTTGCTCCGTTTCCACAGCCTGTTTAAACGCCTTCTGGCTCTATGGGTGCACGATCCCACATGCTTTGACTAAGCAATGTCCCAATTCATACAGGATACAGATGGGCCCTCCCCATGCAAAGTATCGGAGAGCAAAACAGCAGATTTTGAAGGTTAATGAGATGTCTGCAGAAGAAAACGAGGTGGATAGGATCGGATCCTTGCATACCTTCATCAAGGGAGAAATGAGTTCAGTGGAGCTCTACTCCTCAGCACCTATGCTTGCAGAGGCAACCTCCAAATGATTCCACATCTTAAACGTTCAGATCTTTGAAGGTGGAGGGAAGCAGGTTTTAAATAACGTGCGAATGCAACGGACATGCGTGTCAAGAAGGCACAGGCGTTCCCGAGCGAGCGAGCGAGCACGCGGCTGCAGGTCCCCCAGCGGACACTCGGTGGCCAAACTCGGATCCGCTCGGCATGGCCCTGAGTTCCAAAATACACGTGCGTTGGCCGACTCCCTATCACGTCGGAACGCGAGATCTGCAGTTCGGCGGGGAAGCGCCCCTTTTCCCCTCTCTTGCATCTGGCCAGGGCTCCCTTAAAGGCCGGGCAGCCCTTTCCCGCTCCCTCTCTCCCTCCCCTCCCGTCGCTTTTCCGCGCAAACTCTTCGCCATGCTCGCCGCCGCCGCCGCCGCTCTTGGCGTCACACACACTCCGGCGCGAGCCCTGCAGGAGCCCAAGCCGCGGCGGCAGCAGAGCCCTGCTCTGCCGCGAGGGGAGGCGGAGAGCCCGGAGAGGAGGAGGCGGCGGCGGCGAGAGGCGGCGAGAGGCGGCAGCCCCGGGCTCGGGAGCGCGTGCCCGACTGC
>NW_015164182.1:1877478-1908998 GCF_001447785.1 Gekko japonicus
CCCCCGGCCTTGGCCCCCATCTGCCCGCTCTCGCTCTCCCTTGTCGCCGGCTTTGGGAACGCGCCGCAAAATAAATCGCCGAGGTTTAATAAGCGGCTTTTAGGAGGCTTTCGGCGGGTGTGGATTTATTGATGCAAAAAAAAAGAAAAAAAGGAGAGGGGGGAGAGAGAGATTTCCCCTGGTCTGTTTCTTGCGCTTCGGTCATGCAAGTTCCCCGTTCGCTTTGCACCCGCTGAATTGTATGCAATCGGAATACTGTTTTGGAGGGGGGTGGGGAAGAGGGGTGAGGTGTGTGTAGCTCGATTGGGGAGGGGGAGAGGAAGCTTGGTTCCTGGAGATTGCCTTGCCTAGAGCCAGAAAATGCCGATTCTCCTCGCGAAAGGCAAACCTTTGCCAGCGCAGTTGCAATGGCACGGAGGCAGTTTAGGGGGAGTTTGAATTGCTTTCGCTTTGCAAGCCGCAAGATTTCTTTTTTGGGGGTGGAAACAAGCTGGAGGAAAGAGGCTGTCTTTCTCCCCCGCCCCTCCCAGCCGAGGAGCCAGAATTCGGAAGGCTGCAGCTTTGGAAGGGAAGGTGGTAACTATATAGAGGTGGTGGTGGTGGTAGAGAAGAAAACTATTTATTATTGGGAGCTTCACTTCAACAATTATTCCCCCCCCCCGTCTCCCCCTCCATACACAATGTGGCTTATTCTGTGCAGAGGTGTTCTCTTGCTCCCGCTACAGGCGAAGGGAGAAACGACACCTTGTGGTCACAAGCGCTGCGGAGCCAGGGGTTGGTGTTTTTTGCGATGTTCTGGTTCACACGTGCAACAAGGCCTTGCTTTTCTCCAAGGGCAGCTGAATGGCTGGGCCGAAAGTGTTGCGGGGATGTGAGAGTTCTGACTGATGCCAGGTCCTCCTTGCTGTCCCAACCTGCAACTCAGGACCCTGAGTCCAGTCTGAAAAGAAAGCTTCATGGACGCTTAGGAATAGGCTTGTGGGGTTATTTTGCGGCAGAGTCTCGCCTGCGTGGAGTTACCAGTGCTGGGAGGAAGGCTTGTACAAGCAGCTTAGCTGCAGTTACTTAGCACAAAAGCCAAGAGGAAAAAAAAAACACTTATCTTTGATGGGTAGAATGGCATGCCCCCTTGACCTCTGCCCTCATGATTTATGTAGTTGAACAGATAACGTTTGGAGCTATCTAAGCCAAGTCTGTTATCTCCCCACCCTTTGGGTGCATACAAAGCAAATCTGTTCTTTCAAAACACACAAATGTCAAGTGTTCCTTCTACTGTCCAGGGAACTTGAGCTGGGGCCCTACAGGATCTTCCTGAGTCAGGGCACCCAGGGGCCTAACTGCTGCGCCTTTGAGGCAGCCAGGACTGACTCCCACCGCACCCCCCAGTGGTGGGTAAGAGTCACTGCAGGGCAGGGTGATTTCCAGGCTGCTGTTCCAATGGGGGGGGGGTGCTGATTGACTTGGTACAACAGCAATGGAGAAGAACGGCCTGGACTAGCCATCCCACTAGGGCAAGCTCCCAGGGGCCGTGGACTTGTGGGGGCGGAGGCCCCCATTTGCCCTGTTGGTGCTGTGCTATTGGATTGATGTCATCTCTGTGTCCACCCTACTTTTTAAAGCAATTCAGCAAGGACTCTTCCTGGGGAGTTGCTTTGCATCCATTGGCCTTACTTCCCATGGAGATCCATCAAAGTGAGAGCCTGAGCAGCATCTCCAAACCCTTGGGAAGGGCCTTTATACCAGCTTCCAGCTAACAAGGAGGAGAGAGAACCTTTTTTGGGAGAGAGTGTGTATATGTATGTGTTTTAATTATTTTAATTAGGCTTTAATGAAAAGTGCTCCAAACCCTCTGCTTTGGAAGATTAACTGTGCATCCAGCCAGTATTTCCTGACAGCCAGAACCATCCACCGGGAACAGCCTGATCTACTCCCGTTTGGAAAGATGGGGGAAGCCAAGAAATGGGGGCGGTGGGGTGAGGAGGCAGTTGTCTCTGCCTGTAAGTAAAAGAGAGTGAAAATGTGCATTTAGATGCTGGTGGAGAGGTGTGGCGATGAGTCACTTGTATGCATCTATTCCCACCCCCACCCCGCAAGTTTGTACTGTTGGTTAACATTCTGCTGTGGTCCCCTGCACAGTTGCTTCCCTGCATAATGGATTTTGCTGGGATTTCAGGAGACAGAAAAAGGTGGTTTCAACTCAGAGGTGTTCTAAGGGGCTCTTCAGAGCTTTCAGTTCTTTATTTCACAAGCAGCAACATAAACCTAGACAGATTTCAGCAAATGTAGTCATTGGGTTAATATGGCATATTGTGGAACTTAATGGCAAAGTCCCTCCCCTGTTCCTCACCAGTATCAATCTCATCTTAGGCTGTATCTTACTAAGAGGATTTAAGGAACTCACTCCTATATGCAGATAATGGTGTCCTACCTTGCTGGGACAGTGTAAATTTTGCAGAGGTTTATTTTCATGTTCAGGATCACTATAGAAATGCCAAGTGTCATTAATGCCCCAAATCTGAAATGTTGAATATTTTGCAGTCTGAGTCTGTACATGTTTTCTTGGAAGTAAGTCCCTTTAAGATCCAGTGGGGTTTACTTCCTTGTAAGCATGTTTAGGATTGTGGCTTCAGTTTGGTGTTTGGGGAATGAGGTATGCAAATTGATGATGTCAAAATGTGATACGTTATTGCACGTACTGATTTAAACATTGTTGATGACATGTGTGTGTTATAGTGCCATCAAGTTGCTTCAGATTTGTCACAACCCTATGAATGAATGGCCTCCAAAATGCCCTTAACTTGGGCTCAGGTCTTGCAAACAGAGGTCCATGGCTTCCTTGATTGAGTCAATCCGTCTCATGTTGGGCCTTCCTCTTTTCTTGCTACCTTAAACTTTTCATAGCGTTATTGTCTTTTCCGATGACTCTGGTCTTCTCATCATGTGACCGAAGTAGGATAGCCTCAGTTTGGTCATTTTAGCATCTCAGGAGAGTACATGCTTGATATGATCTAGAACCACTTATTGGTCTTTTTGGCGGTCCACGGTATCTGTAAAACTCTCCTCCAACACCGTATTTCAAGTCTTCTTCATTGTCAAGGTTTCACACTCATACATAGTAATGTGGAATACTGTGGTATGAATTATCTGGATCTTGGTCAACAGTGACAGGATCTTTTATAGTTCTGTTGGCTATGGCATGCCACAAAGGTTAATGGGGGTGGTCCATTCTTCCATCCCTACTCTTCACTGAGGCATGTAAAAATACCTATTTGTCTGCACCAAACAACAATTGCTTATTTGTTTGTTTTTATTTATGTCCTGCTTTTCCCCCTTACGGGGGACACATCATGGCTTTTCACATTGTTTCCTCCCTCCTCCACTCAGTTGTTGCAACAACCACCTTGTGAGGATCTGTGAGACTGAGAGCTTGTGACAGACCCAAGGGCACCTGGTGGGCTTCCATGGCTGAGTGGGGGGATTCAGACCCCATCGTCCCACTCCCTAGTCCGACATCCTAACCACTATGCCAGTCCTCATTGCCTGGGGAGGGTCAGATGGGGAACCTCCTTGGAACTAGAGGAGAGTTGTTTTCCCCCTCCCCTTTCAGTCTCTTTGACATGGCAGGGGCAGGTATGTGTGGGGAAGCAAACTAGGGGCTTTTGTTTGTTTTTTAAAGTGGGAGTTGGTAACCTATGTGCAACCTCTGAACCTTTTCTGCAGTTCATGTGAAACAAAAAGGTGTACCAACTGGCCTGGGACCAGGGTACCGAAAAAGCCACCTGCTGCCCGTATGAGGCATTTGAGGTCATCTGTGGAGGCTCTTCTGAAGCGTGAGGGGCTGTGGGGGTCACCCTTCCAGCCAGTGTTCCCTCTAAGCTGAGTTAGTGTGAGCTAGCTCACAGTTTTTTAGCCTCCAGCTCACAGATTTTTGTCGTAGCTCAGGAAGGGATGGCTCCAGAGCAAACGGATTTATGCAGTAGCCAAATTGCTCGCTCACAACTTTAATGCCAGTAGCTCACAAAGTAGAATTTTTGCTCACGAGACTCCACAGCTTAGAGGGAGCATTGCTTCCGGCATCCATTTACTTGGCACCAAATGACTTTAATTGGGATTTTGATAACTTGTTGATTATGTGTCTTTTAAGTGGATTTTTTTTGGGTGATGCGTTGCCACTTCTTTTAAGCTTTGAAGTGATCTGTTGACATCTTTATTATTGACTGATGCTACTGATTTAGCTGTTTTTCTGTTTTAAAGGACTTGCTGGCTTTAATTTTTACCATGAGCTGCCTCAGGACCCAAATCAATGTATTAATAATAATAGTAATAGTACTGTTGTATAGTATGTATTTACTACTGGAATAGACCACCCCCACCCTCAGTCAGATTGCCCAGTGACGCTGAGGCTGTTTGTTTTTATCTTCCTCAGTAGCATGACCTTTGGCTCAATTTCCCGAGTCTCCTGGTATCAGGACTTGAGCCCCAGCACTTGTTTAGCGTGCCTGAGTTCCTCAGCCTTGGGTGTATGCGTGAAATAATAAGGGTGTTCTGAGCACGTGCAGAGCACCTGTTGTGAAGAGACCTCTATTAGCCCTGGATTCAGAACATGAGGTTTCCAGGCAGCTTTCAAAGGCTTGAGCCCCAGCATCTCTCCCCCCCCCCCACCCCGGAAATAGCCTGCCATTGGGAGATGTTTGCTCCCCAGGGTGCAGTCTGTCCCTGTGCATTGCTAGAGATACATTCTAATCAGGATTGCGTTGATTAATCCCAGAGAAGAGTTTAATACGGGGAGAGCTTGGGCTAGAAAATCCTTGAGTCCTGCTTGCCCTAAAGTTCTGTGGGGAGCTGTGCAATGAAGAAGGATGGCCATGAACTGGAGTTGAGTATAAATATATATTTAAAGCAATTCACCCGGAGATGCTGACAGATTTTATTTAACTCTGGTCTCAGCTGGCAATGATCTCACATCTTTGCTGGCCGGGGAAGGCGGCTGACGGTAGCCCCCAGAAATGTGTTGCTTGGATGACCCCCTCTGACTTTGTAGGTCATCGCTTAACACTTTCCACACCATGGTGCTCTCTGCATGATCCCCACAGCAGCTCTTATGAGGGACAAGAAAGAGAAATTGTGCCGTCACGAAAGGATACCACAGGGAGTGCTTGTGAAATGGGACCCTCCGCTGCCCCTGGATACTGCCAGGCAGGCCAGTTGTTGTTCTGTCATCAGGTTCTTGGCAGGCAGACAGTTTCTTTCTTCCTCAGAGAGGGAAATGGAGCTAATAGCACTCTACAAATCGCATTCCGAGGCAGTGTCAGGGGGACACGTATGCATACTTGTACCTGGAGGGTGTGGGAATAAGCAGGTTTTTTTATTTCCGCATTTTTGTGGGGAGAGTTTTATTTTGGGGGTTTGTCGTGTTGCATCACTGTTTTGGGGTTTGTGAGAAACCCGCCCAGGCCTGTATGACAGGATTTTATGGGGGGTATTGAACCTCCTGATAGTAACTGTCAACACTTCCTTTGCAGGGCCAAAGGTCTTTGGTCCCTGGTGGGTGAGCTGCTCTGATCTTCGAGAGGAGGGAAGGAAGAAATGAAGGTCTGGGAAAGGAGGAGGCCGAGGGGAGATGGAGGGCCGGGGTCCAAGGAAATGAGGGGAAGAAAAGGAACACGGAGTGGGAGCATGGCAGGGAAGCATGGTCCACAGGATGTTTTTGAAATATGGAATCGGCTGTTTGACTGCACATAAGTAATGTTCAGTGGCATCCTTAGTCTTCCACCATACAAACACATGATGCTGCCTGATACTGAGTTAGACATAGTAAGATCAGTATTGCCAGTCTCTGACTGGCAGCAGGACAGAGATCTTTCTGCATTACCTGATCCTTTTAATTGCGACATTCTGCCTGCTAAGCAGATGCTCTGTTATGGGCCAAATACACAAAATGGCTTTCTCTATGTATCTGAATGGTTAGTCTGGCAAAGGTTAATTCTATCTTCTACAACTGGCTATCCAGAGTATCTTGTAGAGGTCTTCCACATTAGGTACTACTTGATCCTGAACTTAGCAACCATCTGCGTGTGAAGCAAGTGCTCTACCTCTAAGCTACCTGCCTTTCCGTGGCTTAGTGGTGTTCAATGGGATTCAAGCCCAGATCTTCCAGAAACTGGTCCAACACTCTTAACCACTGTACCACACTGGATCTCAAACATGACACATCCCATCTCCTGCCCACCCCCTTTGCCATGATGCTGCTGATGTCCACTCAGGTATGGCTCTTTTGTCAGAACAGGTGGGTCCTTCTATCTCACTTATTGTGGTACAGACCAAACCACATCCAGCCCCCTGCTGTGAATCAGGATCCCTCCTCCCCTGCTGGCTGTCTAGATAATTCAGGAAATCCAGTTGTTATGCTGAGATACTTAGCTACAGTTTCATCCCAAGTTTGTAATTCCTCCCAATGTGACAGCTGTCATGGAGCAAGTAAGAATGGGGTGGTGGTGGGGGGAATGTGTCGTGTTTGATAAGGGCACTCCAGCGAGTTAATTTCTGCCCTGGAGGGTAGGGAGCATTGTTCTGAATCCCATCTGCGCTGCTGTTTTTAATGCTGCTCCCCTGTTTTCAGTGACTTGTCCTGCATATGTTGTAGGATAGATTGGCATCATAGGGCATTGTAGGTAAAGCTGCATCTGTGCCTTGATCTTCCCCCCCACCCCAAAGATCCCAGTTTTCAAACTGAAGAGTTTAATCTCCTCTCTTAACAAGATAGATCCCTTTGCAAAAAGGTCTTTAAGGATTTTTTTTGCCATGGGATTTCTGTTTTCTCTCTCTCTGTAAGTATATGACTGACTTAGGGCAGACATGAAAGATCCTTATGCAGGTTAGAGCACTGGTCCGTATGACTCAGTAATATACCTTTGTCTGGCAGCAGCTCTCCCGAAATGCAGGCAGAGGAAGATCTTTACCAAAGAAGAAGAAGAAGAAGAGATTGGATTTATATCCCGCCCTTCACTTGGGAGTCTCAGAGCGGCTTACAAATGCCTTTCCCTTCCCCTCCCCACAACAGACACCCTGTGAGGTAGGTGGGGCTGAGAGAACTCTGACACAAACTGCTCTTTTTCAAAGACAGCTGTGCCAGAGCTTGTGACTGACCCAAGGTCACATCAGCAGGTGCAAGTGGAGGAGTGGGGAATCAAACCTGGTTCTCCCAGATTAGAGTCCACGCACTTAACCACTACACCAAACTGGCTCACTACACCAAAATTTGCTACCCAGGACCCATTAACTCAAAATGGCCAGGACTGAACCCAAAACTTTCTGAATGCAAGGCCCCTTTTCTAATAGATTTATAAATGTATTCAATGTACATATGTCTTTTGTGAAGTCAGACAGTTGGTCCGTATTGCTCAGTAAAGTCTGCTGCAGTAGGGACACTGAAGGGTATCAGGCGCAGGAAGGTGCCCCTGCTGTTTGAGATCCTTTGATTGGAGACTCCAGGATCGAACCTGGGTCCTTCTGCCTGTAAAACAGGGGCTTCTCCCCCTCTCTTTCTGCACTGGCAGGTGCTTGCCGATAGACCAAATCTGACCTTTGCCCCCCGAGAGTGAGAATCATGCTTCTAGACCACCGATTCCTGCAATGAGCTGCCAGCTGTCTCAAAGGTTACTGTGAAATTCTCAAAACAAGATTAATTCTAATCCACTTTAATTACAAAAACTAAATACTATGTGCCATACAACGCTCTCTGTTTTTTTCCCCTCTGGGCCATTTCCAAAATTGTAAATGCTTGTATATGAAGGCTCTTTCCATTTATGCAAATAGTCACCAGTCCCAGGGGCTAAATTTTGGGAAGCCCAGCAGGCAGCCATGGGAAGAGGGAGATCAGAAAGTCCAGTTCTGTGAGCAAAACATTAAGCTGGAGCAGGTAATTTCCAGTTCAGTGCTACCTGAATGTAGTAGCCCCATTAGATGGTTATTTTATAAATGTTTTATTTTAAACTACTTAAAATTTCCAGTTTACTCTATTTAAGAGGAAAGGGGTGTTGCTAAATCAAATTGCAGGGTATTGCAACTCTGAAAAGGCTGGGGATTTATGCCCTTGACCAACAGGCCTAGTGGTTGGGGGAGGGTTGGGTGTGATTGGGGGAAGAGCATTCGCAATAACTCTGTGGTTGCTCTGTAGAATCTGGTTTAGCTAATGGTCTGTCCTCCTGGGGAGAAGCTACATTGTGTCTTGAGAGTGGGGTCTGGTTCTTGTAACCTTGAATTTCATTCACCCCAGATCTAGTGTTGCAGGGAGCCATTTCTAGGCCCTTTCTTTCTATTGGCCTCAAAAGGGTAGTTTTCCTTTCTAGGAGATAATTAATTATGTAATGAGAAAGAAGTGTTAAAGTATAAAAGTTGCCTCTTGACTTTGACCTTTAGGGAGTTAAGAGCAGTTAGGTAAACTTCTTGTGCTGAAATTCCAAATCTTCATTGCTCAGATAGACTGCCCTTTGTCCTGGGGGCTTCATAGTGAGTCAGTTAAGAAACTGTGTCACAGGAGAGCCAGCATGGTGTAGTTCTAGGACCAGGATCAGGGTGAGACCCACGCTGGAGTCCTTGTTCTGCCTTGGAAGCTTGCTGGGTGACCTTGGGACAGTCACTCTCTGTTAGCCCCATCTACCTCACAGGGTTGTTGTTGGTTGCTGTTTATGACTCCGGTTGCTGTTTATGACTCTGGTTGCAAAAACAGTAAATGCAATAAATAAATAAGTTGTTGTTGTTGGCATCTCCCCACCCACATCTGTTGTCGTTTTCCTTCCTGATTCCCTTGCACTAGCCATTCCCCCTCCATTGGCGGTTTTTGGCTGGCATTTTAAAAATCTGTAGTAGTATGCTGCTATAACGCAACAGCATGCTTACAGTGTTTATACCCTGTTGCTCCTGTATTTTCAGAGACTCCACAATGAGCACTCACCACTGTGTGGAAATAAATGTTACTGTAGTGCTCTCCCTCCCCCCCAGATGGCTTACATTATTCAATTTTAATCTTTGCAAAAGTGCTTCCACTCTTTGTAGAAAGAGGAAAGGAATTATATAAGTATGATTTAGATAAATAGATTGGCATAATCCAAGGAGTTGCTGATCAGCCTTACAAGAGGTGTACATCCCGCCTGGCATATGTTGTATCTTTGATGTTTATATTGTAACTGGGGAAGGTATATACGTAAATGCAGTAAAATTGAAACCGATTTATGGCAATCCCAGCAAAGAGCTTCCAAGGTAAGTGAGAAGCAGAGGTAGTTTGGCATTGCGTTCTTCTGCATAGCCTTCCTTGGTGGTCCCCCATCCAAATACTGAGCCCTGCTTAACTTCCTAGATCCAAGGTCAGATTATACCATTTTTGCCTTCCCTTCTCCTGGGGCAGATGCTCCACCCTTAGTTCAGCTACATCTTTAGGGATGTGACATGGCAGATATAGGAAGGGCTCAAGAGAGCTGCTTTGGAGACCAGTTGCCCATGAGAGCTGGGCATTGCTAGGAGACACATTTGAGCCAATCGTCTTCCTTGGTAGACTGCAGCACCTCAGTCTTTATCGCCCCACTCCATAAGATTTCTTATTCTGTCTGCAGCTCCATTGCCCTCTGGCAATTAAACCTTCAGGATCTCATGTGAAGCTGTGTGCTTTCCCCAAACAAACCAAGCAGCATCTCCAAGGAATGTTTCAGCTCAGGAAAATGGCATGAGGGGTGAGGTTTATGGTCACCCGTTACATAAGAACATAAGAGACGCCAATGTTGGATCAGGCCAAAGGCCCATCCAGTCCAACGATCTGTGTCACACAGTGGCCAGAAATACCAGTGGCATCAGGAGATCCACCAGTGGGGCCAGGACATTAGAAGCCCTCCCGCTGTTGACCAGGGAGAAAAGTACCTCTTTCTTTACCTGCTCTTTCCCATGCATAATCTTATAAACCTCGATCATGTCACCCCTTAGTCGTCTTTTCTCCAAGCTAAAGAGCCCTAAGCGCTTTAACCTTTCCTCATAGGGAAAGTGTTCCAACCCTTTTATCATTCGAGTTGCCCTTTTCTGCACTTTTTCCAAAGCTATAATATCCTTTTTAAGGTGTGGTGACCAGAATTGCACACAGTATTCCAAATGAGGTCTCACCATTGATTTATATAGGGGCATTATTATATTGGCTGATCTGTTTTCAATACCCTTCCTAATAATCCCCAGCATAGCATTGGCCTTCTTTATTGCAGTCACACACTGTCTCGACATTTTCAGTGAGTTATCTACTACAACTCCAAGATCTCTCTCTTGCTCAGTCTCTGCCAGTTCAGACCCCATCAATGTGTATTTATATTTAGGATTTTTGGCTCCAATGTGCATCACCTTGCACTTGGCCACATTGAACCCCATTTGCCATGTTGACGCCCACTCGCCCATCCTTGACAGATCGCTTTAAATTAATGGAAGGGTCACATAAAATGACCCTTGTCCTTTATCTTCCCTTGCCTTGGTCTATCTACAGATTTAATATTTGGTAGCTCAGTATCAAGTGTAGTTTGGGCCCCCAGGAATCCAACTCCTGATATCTGTTGATTTCCAGTACATTTTCAAGACAAACAAACATAAAATGGGTACATTAATGCATATCATTTTTTCTATGAATCTACCTCATACATAATCTAAAACTATATCACTTTTCCACCGTATGCATATAATATTTTGCAAGGATATATATATATATAATTTTCTACTAATTTAACCTTTGTCTAAGTATTTTAGTATAATCTTCCATTAACTATATATGGTTATATGGTTCTTATTTTCTTCTAGTTGGCTTATCTAAAGATCTCTCTCTTTCTCTCTCTCTCTCTCTTTCTCTCAGCTCATTTTTAGTCCATCTTTAGGATCTTTCTCCATTATAAGTCTCTAGATTTCTCTCAGAAGTTGTTGCTTTCCAATCCTTCCTCCTCCTCCTTTTTCTGGTTTCTCTTTTTACGTTTTAGAGTCTTAATTCTGTGTCTTTTTTCTTTATAGATATAGAAGTTGTTTTCTGGGAATAGCCATCTGTAGTCAATTCTTGAGGTGGTTTGAAATTCCATAAATTGCTTTTTTCTCTCTCTCTGAGTCAGTGTATAAATCAATGTTTTGAGGGTTTCATCAGTATTGGTGTCTTTATAGAGTCTGAGGTGAACGTCTACAAAAGTTCTATTTCTCTTTGTAGGTGCTGGTTTCATTTTGTAGACTATATCAGTTAGATTATTGGTTTCTTCTATATCTTCTCTGTAGAGGTGTCCTTGCTTCTCCTCCTTCCATCGTGGCTGGCCTTCCTCTATCTTGCTTGATGCTTGTTGTTGCAATAGATCCATTTTGTCTTGCTTAGAGGCAAAAAGTTCTTTCACTGCTGTGTTTACAGCAGCAGTAATCGAGTTTTGGATTAAAATTTTGAGGTCTTGAAACAAAAATGATACCTCTGACACCATAAGTTGTGATCTTTCTGTGTCATCCATTTTTAAAACCATATGTTAAAACCAAAGAATCTCAAGGTTCTTTTTCTGCACGATTTTACAATTCACACCCACTGATATTTACAAAACATAGCTGTTTTAGTCATATTCAAGGCAGAGTTCAAGAATCTTATCAATTGGTTACATTACAGAAGACAATCAAAATAAAGTGTACTTTACAGTTGAACAAACATAAACATAAGATGTTGTGAGAATATAATTTATAAAAAGTTCAGGGTAACATCCAGTTCTCCTTTCTTCCTTTGAAAAGTACTCCAATTATTAAAATATAATTGCTTATATTCCTTATTAAAATAAAGGTAAATCTATATATGGTCTTGCTATTATTCCAGATTCTTTGCTTATAGCTCCAGACAAAAGGAAGAGAAAAAGGGACTATATATTTCTAGATCACTACTGTCCAAAAGCAGCTAAAGCCAATTCTTCTCCACTTTTTTATTCCACAGGCAAAATTATTACAGTCTCAGACAGAAGCCTTCTCTACTTTTTTGCCCAGGAAGCCATTTAAAAATCACTTGAAGTTCTTTTCGTCGCTGCTGCAGGAGGAAGGGGGGTGGGACCAGAAAGAGTTCTTCACCCCTCCGTTCCTTTCTCTTTCTCTTTTTAAAGGGGTTTTATCATTAAATATGTAGATTTTCTGTTGTTGTTGCTTTTAAGTATACTCACGGTGTTGTTCTTCATTGATGTTATGGAGGAGGTTCCAGTTTCTTCCCCTCCGGGGTAGTCACAACTCGGTGCTCATGTCTGGCATGGGCACACTCGGTCAGCTCCTGCATTGGGGTGCTCTCAGACTTCCACCTGCTTGCTGCCGCACACGAGGGATCTAAGTCAAGCCCCTTGCAATGAGCTTCTCTTCGGGAAGCTCATTGGCATTCAGGATCCCCCGAACCCCTCTAAAAGAGCCGCCAATCCAGCCGTCACACGGGAGCTCTCCCCAGTGCGACTGTTTTCGTTGTGCCAAAGCCCTGCCTTGATTTCCAGTAGATTTTTTTTATCTCTTCTCCATTCCTATTTGAGAAGTGGATCTTGTGGAGCAAAGTAGTTGATTTTCTTGAGGTCTTTGGTATCTGGGAAATAAAAGTCCAGATTGAGATGATAAAAAACAGAGTGGCAGTGAGCGATAAGAGATGGGAGAGAGCACAAAAAGGAAAAGTAAAGAATAGGAAGAGAAAATTAATGGAAGGGTCACATATAATGACCCAGCAAACATTGCTTCCCATGCATGATCCAGCCAAGGGTCCATCTAGTTCAACACTGTACTGCCAACAGTGGCTGGCCAGCTCTCTCTGGCAACATGCAGGCAGGACGTGAAGGACCTTCCACAGGCTTCTCTCCCAAGCACCTGATTTCACAGCTATAGTGCTGCAGAACATGGAGGTTTTATTAATTTGTCATAACTTTTTTCTTTCTTTTTTTTTAAAAAAAATAAACCAGGAGTCTTCCATATGGAGAAAGTCTTGCAGTTTAGGGTGATTTTCAACAAGGACAAAAAGAGGGCCCAAGGGAGGGGCATGAAAAAAGGTTGTAAAATTATGGGTAGCAGGGTGAAGGGGCTGAGAACTTCATCTAGCAAAATGTATTCTTTCAGGTGGGTAGCTGTGTTGGCCTGTAGCAGAAGAGCAAGATTTGAATCCAGTAGCATCTTAAAGACCACAACAAGACTTCCGGGGTAGAAGCTTTTGAGAGTCAACACTCCCTTCGTCAGTGTATTGGTAGACAAAAGAGAAGATTTGGTTTGAATTTTTTCCCTTTTTGTTTTGCACAAGTGCATCAAGAGCCGGCGGAATTAATTGGCTTGGGATCTCGGGAGCGGCCGTTGCCACCAAGGTCTTTTAAAATGCATTAGACACAAGCGTGTCGAATGGGGCTTTTAATGGCTACCAGCCCCCATAGCTGCTCGCGCCTCCTCCCTGTTCAGAGACATCATTGTCTCTCTGGCTACCAGGGACTTGGGGTACAGAATGAAATTTTTACAAAGGTCAGCTGATACCTACACAGCAGCATGCTCGGCTCTGTGAAATATCTGAGAGCGCTTAAACTAGAATCAACTAATAGGCAGCTGGTGGACTGGTCCATGGTCAATACGTGGCCAGTGTGCCAATTCTAAACAGCAACAGCCTCTGAACAGGAAATGCAGCAAAGAAATGCCAGTGTGGGTAGACCATAATGGGATGCCCTGCGCTGCCTGAGGCTTGCCGGTGATTCATTCACATGCTACCACTATTAAGTGTATTGTTGCGTACCTCTTCTTTCTTGTGTTCAGGTGCCAAAATAAGGAACTGCTGCTGGGGAAACAGTGAAGCCAGCATATCTCAGCCTCCTGATAGCCAGGCTATGCTTCTTTCAAGTCGAGATTAAATACCCCCTTCACTCTTGAAGATGAAAAAGGTTTACTTTGAGAGTATATAGGGGTATTAATTTCCCACCTTTGGAGGCATCCTCCCAGGGTATCTGCTTGCTGCTGTTTGAAGCGTGGGTTGGTTGTAAGGAAGCAGGTGCTGAGCATGCAGAGACAATGCAGGCAGCCTCTTCTGAGTGTGCAGTCCTGCTGTGCAGCTGCATCGAAACTGATTGAATGGTTCAATTTTACCTAATGCGGAGATTGCCACTCCCTGGTGGCAAGGCCAGAGCAGAGATGTGGCACACAGCTGGTGACTTCCAAGGAGCCTTTAATGGTTTAAATAAATTTACTTCTCAAGGCGCATGAGCAGTTCTCTCAAGGCCTACTGCTTGCCAGTTTTTGATCTGGGGGGTGCAGCAAGAGTCTGGAAGCTCTTCCTTCTCTCTGGGAGTGGGGCGGAGGAAGAGAGTTGGCGGAGGACAAGGATCCTGAAAGCATCCTTGCATGTTCTGGCTGCTGTTAGGAAGTCTTGTGCACCCATAAACAGAGGATAACTCAGATACATCATAAACATGTCATTGCATTCATAGTCTTGGGATGTGTGCGTATCTGTGAATCTGCATTCTATGAATGTTCAGAAGTTAGTGTAAAACTTCATCTCTGGGTAGGATGCAGGGCTGTGAAAACAGGAATCTAGTAGCACCTTACTAAGTAAGGAAACGTTGAGTCTCCAAGATGCCATTACATTCCTGTTTAATGTGCTGCAACAGACTAACATAGCTACCCCTCTAGAATTAGCATGGAAACGGTTAAGTAAGCATTCCCAGGTTCGGTTTCAGCTAGAAACTCAGTATCTCTGGCAAAAATTTGGGTTGTTTTGTGAATGGCTGGCCTGGATGCAATCTAAAAATATCTTGAGAGTGGTTAGAAAGTCTTCTGTTCACAGTAGGACACAGTAGAAGCAAGTAGAATTTCCTGGAAAATTCTGCCTGATCAAGTGAGGATGGCAACCTGCGTAGACCAGACTAGCCTGAGCTTGGAGGGAAGCAGGGCTGGCCATGGGCAGGACTTGGATGGGAGACCACCAAGAAAGACCAGGGTTGCTACACAGAGACAGACAATGGCAACTCACCTCTGTTCATCCCTTGCCTTGAAAACCCGACGGGGTCACCTTAAGTCAGCTGTGACTTGGTGGCACATCATCATCATCATCAATTTATTATTTAGAGAGAGGGTAGTTATTTAAAAGAGGATGATCCCTTTGCTAGGAGGGACCCTGCAGCTGATAACCGCAAGTGAAAAAGGAATTATTTCTAGATCTTTCTTTATTGGAATGATACGCCACCCTACCATCCTGTAACCCTCGTGGCAGTTTTTGACAAACTAAGGCCCTGTTCATATGAGCCGTTTGGGCCGGGAGAAGGACGGATCGGGGCCGGAGCAAATGGGCGCAATCCCACAGCAACATCTGGGGAACGTCGTGCTACCGTCTCCGATCCGTCCCATCCCACCCATGAAGCGCACCAAAAAAGAACCACCTACCTGGGTGGTTCTTTCGAATGGGCCGCGGCAAGTGCGGCCATGGGATCGCCGGTGCGTCCTTGTGCCGGCGCATCCCCGGCTCCTGGCTGAACTGCGTATGTGTGAGCATGCGCAGTTCGCCAGCCTCCCCTTCCCACCATCGCTTTCTCTCCGGCATCTGATCGTGCCGGGGAGTGACGGCGCCGCGGCTCGGGGGATCCGTGAGATCCCGCCGCGCCATCTCAACTTTGATGCGGCTCAGATTAGCCGCAGTTTCACCGTCCTTTTCCCTGCCATGTGGCAGGGGCCCAAGATAATCAAAATTTGAATTATAGTAAAAACAGTGTTCTGGGCCTGCATGAAGCCCCAGTTCTCCTCTTGACTTAGCAGCTAAAATCAGCAGCATCTCTCCTATATTATAATCTTATTTTGGGGTGCAAGATTCCATGCTTTCCCTCAGCCATTGGCCCATCAGCCACCATTCAAGAGTACTCGCGTGCCATTGGCTGGGTGCCGGGTCTGCTCCTCTTCCCCACCTACTCCCCCTTCAGCCACTGTGCCCTGTCAGAATTACTGGCAAACAGCTCTCTCTCTTGATGAAGACGCTTTTCCTGTGTGGAACTAACTGTTCCCTCTATGGCTGTTGGTAGGTGTCACGAAATGGCAGTTACCTGTGTTTGTAAAATTGCTGTGGTTATTTGTTTAAAATGTTCCCCCATAAGGTTTAATTGAGCTGTAGTTCCAGAGAGGGTATCACTCACTGGGTTGAATGGGGCTTCCTCATCAGCTGGCCTACAGTTCCCAGCTGCCCCAAGGCCAAAAAGTGCGGGAAAACAGGGACTGTCCCAAGGCAGTCTTTGTCTCTGGGAGCAGCAGAAATTCAGCCACTCCACAGTCGGCTGGACTGGGGAATGAATGGAAGTTTCCCTGCTCTCTTGGGCAAGAGAGATAGGCTGAAGTACAAGTGAGCCCACAACCTCCAGAGGTAGAGAGTATTCTGTGTATGGAAAGCGGATTGTGTTTAACCCTGTTGATTTATGTCCTGTTGGTTCATAGTGTGTGCTTACTCCTACAGTGTGTGTGTACTCCATAACTGTGTAAATAGCTAATAAATTCTTTTATTTGGGCTAATAATCTGTGTTGTGCTCTGGCCACATAGTCTCCCCTGCTCTGCACAATACCAAAGGGAGGGGGTAGCCCAGGGAAGCAAGGAAAGGCTAGACCCTTGGGTCACCACCTTTCCAGGATTCCCCCAAAGATCGGGGATTCCATCTCCAAATAGGAAGATTCAGCCAGAGGGGTCTCACTTTCCCTCTAAAAAGGCAATGACAATTCTGTGAGGGGTGGCAGTGAACTTAAGGAGTGAGATATGCTCACAGGACGAGGGTGGGAGGCAAACAGCTGATTTGTAAACTGGAGCCCGTATCGCCCTGGTAGGCAACCAAGCTTGATTCACACAAAGGAAACCCTTTGTAGGCCTTTGTGAGGAACTCATTGGGGCCAGTCCTGACTAGGGTTGCCAGCTCCAGGTAGGGAGATTCCTGGAGATTTTCTGGTACAGTGTATGGAAGCCAGGGTTTGGGGAGGGGAGAGGCCTCAGCTGAACAGAATGGCATACAGCCCACCTTCCAAAGCAGTTATTTTCTCCGGTGGGGGGAGAGGTCTGTTGTCTGGAGTTCAGTTGTGATACCTGGTGATCTTCAGGCTCCACCTGGAGGTTGCAAACCATGAAGAAACCAGCCGTGATGTATAATGAAAAATATATATTTTTAGACTGCTGTGTTGCAGTGAGTAGTATTTCATCAACAAGTAGTCAAGATGTACACATCCACACTAAGGAATTTGCATATACGCCTGTTTCACATGACCACTTTATCTAAGTGTGCTGTGTGAATAACATTAGTTTACACGTCAACAATTGTAATCCGTGAACTAGACACAGATTACAATTGTTTCACTTGGTTCACACAAAGGAAACCCTTTGCAGGCCTTTGTGAGGAACTCATTGGGGCCAGTCCTGACTAGGGTTGCCAGCTCCAGGTAGGGAGATTCCTGGAGATTTTCTGGTAGAGTGTATGGAAGCCAGGGTTTGGGGAGGGGAGAGGCCTCAGCTGAACAGGACCCTTCCAAAGCAGTTATTTTCTCGGGGGGGGGAGAGATCTTTTGTCTGGAGTTCAGTTGTGATACCTGGTGATCTTCAGGCTCCACCTGGAGGTTGCAAACAATGAAGAAAACAGCCGTGATGTATAATGAAAAAATATATTTTTAGACTGCTGTGTTGCAGTGAGTAGTATTTCATCAACAAGTAGTCAAGATATATGCATCCACACTAATGGAATTTGCATATACTCCTGTTTCACATGACCGTTTTATCTAAGTGTGCTGTGTGAATAACATTAGTTTACACGTCAACAATTGTAATCCGTGAACTAGACACAAAGCATTCTTCCCTCTTCAATGAAACAAAATCTTTACTAAACCAGCACATTTTGTACTTGCTCCTGGTAGTGACAGCTGGAAAGTAGTTTTCTTTTATGAGTGGTAGGAATTAGGAATAGGAAATCTCATTGAGGTCAGGTAACTTGCGGCCCTGACCAGTCTGATACTGAAATTACCTGTGAAAAACAGGGGAGTCTGTAGAGCTCATTTTACCACAGGCCTTTTGGTCTTCACTATGGCTATCCTTGCCACAATAAAGACCACAGCTCTGCTGGGGTAGCAAAATGACTGAGATAGGGATTGGAAAGTCCTCAATTCAAATTTTGTCTCAGCAATGGATTCATTAGGCGGGCTTTCTCCTAGTTCATAGTTTAAGGGGGTCATAATACCAACTGCTCTTGCAAAGATCACACCAAAATAGACATCAAGATGTTTCCATTGCTGCTTTTGCCCCATCTCCTCTGTGTTAACTGGTCCAATCTTCTCCCCAATCTTTTGGTCTCTCCACTGCCCCTCCAATCCCAGCTCTGAGACTCCTGTAAATCACTCTGGGCTAGAAGCGGGGGACTTTGTGTTCTCTGGCAGGGAGTAATCCTTAATCCTGGAGCGGCTTTCAAGAGCAGCCTCCCATTTGGAAAGCCATTTATTCTTTGTTGTTTTGGTTTTTCACTGACAGTTAAGTTAAAATAAATTAAAAGAGGGGTCTGCATGGCTGCCAGCGATAGCAACTGATCAGCCCCTGGCAGCAACAGAGCTGATAACTACACTGGCTTGGCAGAGCTGCTTGGTGAGGCAGTCAGACTCCTTCAGAGGGAAAAGTGGCCGTGTGCCCAGGAGAGGAGAGCAGGAGCTGTGCCTTGGCTTGCAGCCCTATGGGGCGTTCTGTATTTTCTCCTGGGCCACCCCTTGCTTTCTCCACACCTGCCACTGGCCAGGTTTGTGTGCATTTTGCCTCAGTGTGGATCAGCTAGAATCTGCTCCCTTATGCAAGGATCCTACATCCTACAACTTTGAACAGAATGATAGCATGCTCCAGAGGAGGTCTTCTTTCTCAGTCGAAATCGCAGGTTACCTTTATGCCTTTTGCCTCCTTCCTGGAAAACAGGTGTGGAGTCTGGTAATGTTTTCCAACAAACCTGAAAACAAACAGAGAACGTGAAAGCAGCTAGTAAAAACCAAAGGTGGTGTGTTGCTCAGTCAAAAAGTTATAGCCCACTAGGCTTTGCTGGGCTGGCAGGGCCCCCAGTGGCCATCTTGTGAAATGAAAAAGGAGGAACCTATGATGACAAAACCAGATGGAAGCTGACTGGAATCCATCCCCAGCTAATGGCTGTGCTTCTGTGATGTCACAGAAGACTGGAAGTGGAAATTCTAAGAGTGTACAAGAGTTAAAAAGGTAAAGGTTCCCTTGCTCGAAAGCCAGTTGAGTCCGACTCTAGGGTTGCGGTGCTCATCTCCGTTTCAAAGCCGAAGAGCCAGCGCTGTCCGAAGACGTTTCCATGGTCATGTGGCCGGCATGACAAAACACCAAGGCGCACGGAACGCTGTTACCTTCCCACCAAAGTGGTACCTATTTATCTACTTGCAATTTCTTGCTTTCGAACTGCTAGGTTGGCAGGAGCTGGAACTAGAGACGGGAGCTCACTCCGTCATGTGGCACCCGGGTCTTGAACTGCTGAACTACTGACCTTCCACAGCCTGCAGTTCAGCGTCTTAACCACTTGAGCCACCACAGCTCCTTTTACCAGAGTTACACCAGCAGAAATCAGAAGGAGGGGACGGCATCAGCCAGATGAGAGTGTGGGCACAGAAGTCTGAAAATGAGGAGAGGTTCCAGGTTTGAGGCCTTTAAAATAGGGAGATCCATGTCTGTTGATACTGTAAACTTGACCCAGCCACCTTGGAGGGGTGTTAAAGTTTCCCTTCCAGCAGAAAGCAGTGTTTTGCTGTTATAACACTCCCCCAAATGAAAACATCCAGGCGAGTGACTGTTCACAAGACATGTATGTTTTTATGTTAAAAGCAGCAGCAAGTTGGGTTAGGATTGGGGCTTCAAGATGCATTGGAGTTTGCCCTGACCAGGCAAACCTGATCTCGTCAGATCACTGAACCTAAGCGGGGCCAATTCTGGCAAGCGGTTGGAGGGGAGACCTCCAAGGAATACCAGTGACGGGACGCAGAGGCAGTCAATAGCAAGGCACGTCTCTGAAACGTCCAAACCCCAGTAGGGGTTGCTAGAAGTCATCCATGACTTCCAGGCACATGCGCACGTGCACACACACACAAAATACCAAAAAAAAAAAAAAGATGCATAGGATTTTCCTTAACACTATTTTACTGATCTCCCCCCCCCCCCCCCTCCAGTTTTGTTGGTGGAGAACAAAGACAGGTAGAGTAAACTGTGTTTTTCCCCCTCTTGAAGCTAATAGCTCAGGGGAGGCAGTTTCTTCTGCAAAAACAGCAGGGGGGAGTTACCAGCCTTCCCCTCTGTGGCCGCCACGCTTCTGTGGCTGCTTAAGAATTCTGGCCACAAACCTTTCCCTTAACATGGAGTTCAGCTCTCAGATAAACCATTCTGCAAATTGGGAGTGTCATTTTACCTTGCAGGGGGGGGGCTTTCTCCTCTCTCCGCTGCAGAAGCTGATCCCACTTGTTCCCACCCCCAAAAGAACTTCCCCAACCCATCTGGTTGCTTCTGGCTATAGAGGTCACTGCCTCTTTTCACCCTCCATTGATATTCTGTGAAGTGTCTCTGACTGATAATAAGGCCTGGAAGAAATCTTGCTGTTGGTATTCTGATGTTATCTGGAAAACATCTATACCTTTTGAAAGAAAACGATATTTCTCACCAAAGAAGATCTATTCTCCAGTGCTGTGCTATTCAAATTTGGCTTGCTGGGTAGGGATTTTTGCACACTTAAAAAACACTGATTTCTCCTCTGCTAAACTGACAGTTCCTGGAAATGTCAGAAGAAAGAGGAGTCTAACAAAGACTGTTCTACCGGGAGACAGTTTTAAATTTTTAGGGTTTGAAATGTCTTTTTGACCTCCCCCCCAGAATAAAAAGGAAAGCGGGGAATGTTTTCTGAGGGTGCGGGAAAACCTCCCTAGGAAATTACACCAGTCCAATCAATATTCTTAAAACTTCCCTTGAAATCCCCTTGCTGTTCTGACCAACCAGAAACCTCCAAATTAAAATTTAGCCTGAGGTGAAATGCAGATGTTTTGCAGCCCAAGGCAAAAAAGCTGAGTTGTTTTGGTCTTTCGTAGGCTTCCTCATCCTTTGCATACACACACAGACCATACCAGGTCAGCCCCTGATTCCTATATATTTGGAGAGGGGGGAGAATCATTTGTGTGATATACTTCCAAGATGCACCTTGTTGGTCTCCCCCCCCCCCCCCCTTTTTTCTCTTTTTTTGCTGTCTTCATAACTGTGTCCCAAATGTCCATCTCGAGCAGGGGTCTCAGAGCCCTCTCCCACATGCTTGAGCAAACCTTTGCCAGAGAAACAAACTTCAGGGGTTGTGAGTAGGATTGCCAACCTCCAGGTGGCACCTGGAGATCTCCCACTATTACAATTGATCTCCAGATAACAGAGATCAGTTCCCCTGGAGAGAAAATGGCACCTTTGGTGGCTGGGTTCTATGGCATTATACCATGTTGAGGTCCCTCCCTTCCCCAAACCCCAACCCTCCCCAGGTCCACCCCCAAAACCTCCAGGTATTTCCCCAACCCGAGCTGGCAACCCTAGTTGTGAGGAATGAAAAGGGCAGAAGATTTCCAGGCCATACATGAGAACGAAACACCAGTGTGTTGCTTGAATCTTGAGAGTATTGCGAAGCTGGTTCAGGATACTGTGTTGCCCCAAAGAGAGCCCGAGCCAGTTTGGTATAGTGATTAAAAGTGGCAGACTCTAATCTGGAGAACTGGGTTTGATTCTGCACTCCTCCCCATGAAGCCAACTGGGTGACCTTGGGTCAGTAACAGTTCTCCCCAGAGCTCTCTCAGCCCCACCTACGTCAGAGGGTGTCTGTTGTGGGGAGAGGAAGGGAAGGCAATTGTAAGCTGCTCTGAGACTCCTTCAGGTAGTGAAGGGCGAGTATAAAACCTCCTCCTCCTGCTTCTTCTTCAGGATGGCATTGCCTAGCCCATTTGTATTAGTGAGTGGGGCCCTTCCAAACCAGCTTATAAAGGCTGCTCAAACGCTCTCTTCCTTTTAGGTGTGCCTCAGGGTCTCCTCATTCATTTTAGGTCGTGCTTGAGAAGTCAGAGCTTTGGGGTTGGAAAAGCACTTGAATGAAACAGCCTTAAATAAGAAAGGTGTGCTTTTAAAAAAGTAATATAAACATCTTTACTGGACTGGACCAAGCTCCATCTGGTCTAGGGGGCTCTGTGTCCAAAGCCACCAATCAGATATACCCATGGAAACTCACAAGCATGCATGAAAAGTGTGGCCTTCCTTGTCAGTCTGTTGTTCCAAATTATACTGTCTGTTGTTCCAAGCTATAGTGCTTCTGTACATGGAGGTTCCATTTAGTTAACATCTATCCTTCATCAATTTGCTATTTTTTTTCTTAAAGCCATGTAAGCTAACCTCTTTTTGGCATGGTTTGTTTCTTGATTCATTTTGCCTCAGAAGAGATTCCAAGCAATTCTTTGTCTTTTCTCTTGTTCTGGCTTTCCTTTTCATACTTGCTGCTAAGTGAAAGAATAAGAACTGTACACAAAGCTAATTGTCTCTTAGCTGTGGGAAGATCTAGCAGTTCCTTCCTTCCCTTGGAAATGACTGGAAAGGGGCTACCTAATGGAAAGGGAAGGATTTGGGGATTTCCTGTATCCAGCTTGTTGCTCACCATCTAGGCACCAAGGGAGCATCTCTTGACATCCCGGTTTCATCATCTGGCTTCTTGTGCAGCCCCACATTGAGACTGTGCTTGCGTGGATCGGCCACAGGCATTTCTTTCTAGCCTAAAAGCTTCAAAGAGGGGGCACCTCACCCCCTTCAGAGCCAGCGCATGTGTGGGATTCCCCACCTAATATGTCATGTACATCGATGGCAGCCCCCCCCCCCTCCCTCAGTTCTATCTTCTCTGCCATAAGGATAGGAAGCTTTCTAGCACACTTCGTTAATGCTTCTCGTCAGTATAGACAAAGTAGACTCCTATTTCTCTTTCAAAGAATTGGTTTTCATGTCTTTGGGAGTCTCTCTGGTGGGAGGCAGTCCCAGTCATAGGAGGGGCTCTCCCTGCCTGTTGTGGGTGTGGTCCCTCATCATGGTGGCCAAGGCACTGTTTAAGAAATGTTCCAAATGTGGAACAAAACTGATGCCCAGAGACGAGCATGAGGCTTACTATGTTGGAACTTGCCCAATTTGCCAGCACTTTACCCCAAAGACTCAGTCAGATAGGGCCTCTAGGCTGAAAGCCATGCTGTGGGAGAAGGCTTTGTCCTCCTTGGCTCCAGCCAGAGCGATTCTGAGTTCGGGTCCACCTGCTTCAGGTCCACTTCCCCCAGTTCTGACTACTGAAACCTGTTCTGGGCCCCCATCAGTCCATTCGATTCTGCAGGTCCAACTTTGAAGACGGCTCCGATCCCTCCAAAGAGGGCTGCTTCAGTTGCCCTGGAGGCAGAATCGAGGCACCCGGGTTCTCCCTCAACAGAACCTTTAGCTAAGACCCGATCACATTTGGAACCTCCTGCAAATAAGCAAAAGAAGTCAAAGCACAAAGAGAAAACTGAGCCTGCATCCAGGCCAGCCCACCTTAAACCTTCTAAGGGTCCAGGGTCAGACCAGGACATCGTCTTGGTGTCATCGCAAACCCCATCACCCCATCTGGGCTCCTTCGCTGCTTCTGTTTTGGATGCAGATGACAGCCTAGCATCCCTATGGGACAACTGGTTCCATTGGAATCTGGACCTCCCTTGTCTTGGCAACCAGCGGTCCCTCCCCAGCACTTTTACAATATGTCACCATCCTACTTGAATAGATGGGCAGGACATCATCCTCAGATTCTGGATGAGCATGACCTAAATCCAAGGGGTTACATGGTAGCCCATTGAATATTGGTTCTGTTCCGATTCCCCTATCATGAACCAGAGGAAGAGGTCTCTGTAGCATCTTCTTGTAGTTTTGAGAGTGCTTCAGATCCGTCACCTGATGATACCATGGGCAAAGACCTCAGTCTCTACGGAGAACAGATGCTAAGATTGGCTAAAGCCTTTGATATTGCTTTCTCCACTTCAGATAACTGTTTGAAAGACAGGATTCTAAGTAGATTCTATTCCGACACTATGGGAATAGTGGCTTTTACTATCCTAGAAGGCCTCTCCAATCTCATGATTCTGATATGGCAGAAGCCCGCCTCAATCCAAGTTACACCTCGTAAGAATGAGAATTATATAGAGTAAAACAAGACTTATGCGAGTTTTTTTCCACGAACCTATCACCATCCTTTTTGGTCATGGAGGACATGCAGGTACGCCAATGACCTGGTCAACATTTATCCTCAGTGGACAGAGAAAGCTGCCATTCAGACACAATGGGGAGGAAGTTTTATGCATCATCTGCTCTTAAATTCAGAGCTGCAAATTATCAAGTAATTATAGGAGGACTAGGAATAAGGCCTGTTGTGGAAGTAAATACAATGAACTCTAGAAAGAGGCTCTGGGTGGATGCCCTGGCCTTGGGCACTCAGCGTCAATTTGCTGTGGCAACCTCAGCAGGGTATAATGACACAGAGCTTACCATTTTCTCCAGGGGAACTGATCTCTGCCATCTGAAGAGCAGTTGTAATTCTAAGTGATCTCCAGCCCTACCCTGGAGTTGGGCAACAATAGTTCCCCAGGAGGAAATGGCTGGTTTGGAGGGTAGAGTCTCTGGCATTGTACCTGTCGGAGGTAGCAACCCTATCTCCTTCCCAGCCAACCATCAACGTACCATTATCTACCCCTCTGACTTCAGCTTTCCATCTCCACCCCAACACTTGGAGCCTCTACCTAGGAAAAATACAGTCTTACTCCTCCTCAGTGGGGACCCAAGCAGGAGGGGAAGTGACCTCAGCAGGTACAATGACTCAGAGTTCATGAGCCGTCTTTACATTCATTTAGATGGCAGAAGACCTATAGAATCAGGTTACACGTATCCATCATGAACAAAGGAAAATAAGGCAGTTTTGAGACATTGCTATATGATAAGACAGTTTGGAGGCAGCATTGGCTGAGATGTTTCCGCGGCTGTGCCTCTCTGGGAGTCCCCGTTTGCAGTCCTGATGAAGGCATCGAAAACTCATTTATTAATCTGGAGGATGAGTTGACTGCAGCCTATTTCTTACAGTTTGTCTCAAGGACTGGATCTACTTGCTGTTTACAACATGCTATTTATTGTTTAATATTGTTTATCTTATGTCTTAAGAAATGTATGTACTTGCTTGGTGGACATCTGAAGATTATGTTTTACAGTCCATTGAAATTGTGAATTGAGAATCTGTGAAGTTTTTCTTTTGGGTTTGGTGTGTCAAATAGTAAATGTTAGACATTGCTTTAAATCTCCAGCCTATTCATTGCAGCTCATGTATTTCACATATTAAAGATTGATGTATATTTGAGAAATATTTGGAATCTTATGTGATGTTAAGTCATATATGATTGATATTTGTTCAGCCATTTCCTTAAATTACTGTTACTCACCTGGAGAATGGCAGCAATGGCTCCCCAGTAAGACATTGCTGTTTTGGAAGGTGGAGTCTATGGCATTGTACCTGTCTGAGGTCCCACTCCTCCTCAAACCCCACCCTCTCCAGGCTCCACTCCTCAAATCTCCAGGAATTTCCCAACCTGGAGGTGACAACCCTATTTCCTTCCCAGCCAGCCATCAACATACCATTATCTTCCCCTCTGACTTCAGTTTCCATCTCTTCATCCCTCCCTGTAGCCTCTACCTAGGAAAAGTATAGTCTTTCTCCACAGTGCTGACCAAAGTAGCTCATTCTTTTCTCCCCCTTTTGATTTGCACAACAACCTTGTGACATAGGTTATGCTGAAAGTAGTCTGAAATCACCCAATCAGCTTCCACAGGAAGAACCTGGGTCCAGAAGACCCTGCTCTGAAGAGCTAACTGCTATGTCACAGTGGCTGCCTTGGCTGGGGCACCTCAGGAGCGTATAATGACACAGAGCCCACCATTTTCTCCTGGGGAACTGATCTCTGCCATCTGGAGAGCAGTTGTAATTCTGAGTTATCTCCAGCCCTCACCTGGAGATTGGCAACAATTATTTCCTCCTCGGAAATGGCTGGTTTGGAGGGTGGAATCTATGGCATTGTACCTGTCTGAGGTCCCATTCCTCCTCAAACCCCACCCTCTCCAGGCTCCACCCCTCAAATCTCCAGGAATTTCCCAACCTGGAATTGGCAACCCTATCTCCTTCCCAGCCAACCATCAACCTACTGTTATCTGCCCCTGATCTCTACCATCTGGAGAGCAGTTGTAATTCTGAGTGATCTCCAGCCCTCACCTGGAGATTGGCAGTAACGGTTTCCCAAGAGGAAAAGGTATAATCTTTCTCCGCAGTGGAGTTCAAAGCAGCTTACATCATTCTCCTCTCCCCCTTTTGGTCTGCACAACAACTCTGTGAGGTAGGTTAGGTTGAAAGTCTGTGACTGGTCCAAAATCACCCATTCAACTTCCATGGCAAGAACCTGGGTCTGACAGACCTTGCTTTGAAGCGCTAACTGCTACACCTAGGCGGAGCTTGAAGATCGCTGGGTATCACAACTGAAATCCAGACAACAGATCTCTCCCCCCCCCATGAGAAAATGACTGCTTTGGAGGGTGGGATCTATGGCATTCTATTCAGTTGAGGCCTCTCCCCTCCCCAAACTATGGCTTCCTTAAACTCCACCACAGAATATCCAGGAATTTCCCAATCTGGAGCTGGCAACTCTAGTCAGGACTCGCCCCAATGAGTTCCCCACAAAGGCTTGGAATGGGCTTCCTTCCTTTGTCTTTTTGCTGACAGATCCAAGCTTGGTTGCCTAGCAACAGCCATTGAGGGAAAAGTTAGTCCCAGAGGAGCCAAGAAGGAGAAATGTCTTTGTCAGGAGAGACAGCCATTTGGCAGTTATTCTGACAGGGAACAGTGGCTGAGGTGGCAGTGGGCGGGGAAGAAGAGTGGACCCAGCACCCAGCCAATGGCACACGATTACTCTTGAGTGGTGGCTGATGGGCCAACGGCTGATGGAGTGCACAGCACAGCCAATAGGAGAGTTGAAAATGCCCAACACGTTGGTTTTAAGACTCTATGTAAACCGACTCTTCTTCTGGGAGAACCTTTCCTAGTACTTGGACAGATTGCCTGAGGAATCCAAGTCTTTGTCTATACTTATCCAGTCTGAGGCAATTAAACTGTCAAAACAAGAAATCAACGTGGGTAGACACGTTGTGGATGTATTGGTCAGATCTATGGCCTCTGCCATAGTTCTCTGGAGACACTCATGTCTACACAACACTGCTTTAGAGACTTGCTGTAAAGTTGAAGATCTCCCCTTTCAACTCTCTTTACAATCCACTGATGAGTTCTTTTCAACTATGAAAAATAACCACCAGACATTCAGATTATTGAGCATATTCGCTTCACTTTCGACTCAGAGACGTTTCTCTCAGAGGCAACATGGCTACGCTACCCCATTCTATAGAGGCCAGAGGCAACACCACCAACCTTTGTTTATGTATCCTCAGTGCCTGTTCCAGTGGCCCCCCCTTCTCAAAACAGAACGGTACCCCAAGACTGTGGCCTCCTCAACAGAACCTCCAGAGGGATCAAGGCCAACAAACTGTGAAGTTCTGACTAATCACCCCTATAGTCCCTGTTGTTTCCAGTTTCAGTGATAGACTAGCACAGTTTGTGGAAGCCTGGCGACAGATTCGTTCATACAGCTGGGTTTTGTCTATAATACAGGAACGTTACAGGTTAGAATTCTTATCCCAACCCCCTTGCCTCCTGGCTTCAACTGCGGTGGATAAGCCCTACCCAGAACTTAGGTTGCAGTTAGGGGAACTTCTTAGGAAAGGTGTAGTGGAACAGGTTCCAGGTGGGCCTCATTCCTGGGGTTCCCATTCAAGGTTTTTTCTAGTTAATAAAAAGGATGGTGGGAGCAGGCCCATTTTGGACCCCAGAAAATTAAACAAGTTCTTAAAAATTTCAAAGTTCAGAATGGTCTCACTTTCTTCTGTGATTGAGCTCCTTGCCCCAGGTGTATGTTCTCGGTTCTTGATTTAAAGGATGCCTATTTCCATTTTTCAATCCACCAAGCTCACAGGAAGTTTTTACCATTCTGTTCCAGTACACCTCTCTCCCATTCAGTCTGGCTATGGCACCGAGTCTTTACCAAGTGCATAACTGTAGTGGTAGCAAATTTGTGCAGACAAGGTTGCTCCATATTCCCGTAGGTAGATGACTGGCTTATTGTAGCTCCCATTTGTGATTTGCTAAGGGACCACATCTACCTCATCATTTTCACCTGTAGCAGGTTGGGCCTTATGGTGAATTGGGAAAAGTCTTGCCTTGAACCATCTCAGTGAGTGCAATTCATTGGTGCTTCCCTCAATGCTATGTTAAGGAGGGCCTTTTTGCTCACAGACAGGGCCAAGAGCATTAAGGCAATGGTCTCTAGCTGCATGAAAAATGTTGTTAGCCAGTGAGACAATTCAAAGGTTACTAGGACTTCTGGTTTTGACCACAGCAGTAATTCAGTTAGCAAGACTGTGTATGCAGAGCTTGCAGATCTGGTTTGTGAACAAGTATGACCCTAACAACATTCCCCAAGACACTATTTTTCAATACCTAGGGGGGTGATTAGGTATCTGCTTTGGTGGCTGGAAGACTCTAACTTGCTCTCAGAGATCCAATTTGGTTTCTGGGTTCCTCAGGTCACACTGACCACAGATGTTTCTTTATTATGTTGGGGTGCCTGTTGTGAGGGTTTCTCAGTGCAGGGCAGGCGGCCTTTGATGCAAAGTACCCTCCATATTAATGTCCTGGAATTCCATGCAGTGAGACTTGCCCTTACCTCCTTTTAAGATATTCTCAAAGTCAAGAGGGTACTGATCCAAATGGACAACACCACAACAGTATATTATTTCAACAAACAAGGAGGAACGGGTTCCCAGAGGCTTTGCTTCGAGGCAGTAGCAGCATGGGAGATAGCTATGGAGATTGGAACCCTGCCCAGGACCCCATATAGTGGGGCATTTAAATTCAGAAGCAGACAGTCTGAGCAAGGTTTATCAGACCAATTACAAATGTTCTATCCAGGGGAAATATGTCAGGAGGAATTTCAACACCTGGAGATATCCTTCGGTGGACCTGTTCACCACAGCTGAGTTCAAGAAAGCACCAAAATTCTGCTCCCTGGTGGGCAGCAATCCAACTTCCCTAGGGGATGTATTCCAGATCCCCTGGTCAGGAACACTCTTCTATGAATTCCCTGCTTTCCCTCTCCTGAGCAGGGTTATAAGGAAAATACTAGCAGATTAGACTAATTGTATCCTAGTAGCTCTTCTGGCCTCTCCACATCTGGTTTTCAGAGCTGTTATGCCTAGCGGACGAGGACTACATACATTTTTCCCCTCTCCCAGATCTGTTAATGCATGGCCCATTACTGCATTATGATATAGCAAGGCTACATTTGATCACATGGAGGATCTGGCCATAGGACACTCCTTTTCCCAATGGCACTCAGTGAAATTGCTGAGCTGACAGGTTAGAAGTTAGAACAGATAAAAGGAAGTACTTCTTCACCCAAAGAGTGATTAACACATGGAATTCACTGCCACAGGAGGTGGTGGTGGCTGGCATGAACAGCTTCCAGATGGAATTTGACAAACATATGGAAGCTGGAGCAGAGCAGTGGTCCATCAGTGGCTGGTGGCTAGTAGCTATAGATAAGAAGGAACTCTTGCTCTCTGGGGCAAGTGATGCTCTGGTGCGGGGGGGGGCAACAGTGGGAGGGCTACTAGTGTCCTGGTGGAACTCCTGATGGCACCTGCTATTTTTGGCCACTGTGTGACAGAGTGTTGGACTGGATGGGCCATTGGCCTGATCGAACATGGGCTTCTCTTGTGTTCTTATATAACATGAGAGAATCTCTGTCAATGGGGGCCTTTCTGAAAGGGCAGCAGAATCAGTGCATTGAATGCAGTAGTGCCAGCCTGGTGACAGAATCCTGTGCCTGCCAACCTGTACAGCATTACTGCATTCAAAAGCTTCAAGACAGCCCCCCCCCCCCGACCCGGGGAAACTGGGAAAGGAAGAATAGGTGGGAGTCGGTTTCACTCCTCCCTGACACCCCCCTAGCTTGTCACCTCACCTCACCTGTAAGATCAGATGGACTGCAGAATGGACTGCTTGGGAGGACAGCATGTGGCACATGCTCGCCTTGAAGTCAAGAAGGTGCTTTCCCTGGGTCAACCAGACTTCGCAGCAAGAGACAGATAGCTGGATAGTCTTTCCCACACTGAGTTTCCTGTGTTTTCTCTCCTGTACCTCACTATCCTTTTGATTTGTAGAATGGAGATCTTAGGGAGAAAAACTTCCTTTCTTTCTTTCACCTGTCCCATACTATACTTGCCTTCTCCCTTAGCCTAGTACTCCTTTATCCTATCTCTCATCTTTCCTATCAGCGTTGTAGTTCTCACAATAAAGAGACTAGAATTAGTCTGTTAAACCTAAAACATGGCTCCGTGTACCTTTTTGGCCCTCCAAGCCTACCTACCTGGGTTGGATCCTCCCCAACTACTTCCTCCCTTCCAAGCAGCTGAACATGTGCGCTCTACAAGAGAGACTGAGAGTATCCCCTTTATCCCTTGTCAAGTAGTCCCGAGAAGGACTGCTTGTCTTGTCAATGGTCCACTGGGCAGTGTGGATGGGGGGATCCCAGGATTGTCTGCCTGAGGGATGTTCTAGCTTTTTAGCATGACCCAGGGTGCACCACAGGGAGGCGAGCTAGAGTTGCACCCCCCAAAAAAGACTCAAAATCTGGGTAGTGGTATTTTGTGGGACTGCTACCCAGTCAGTCCACAAGCATACCCTTTCCCATTGAGTCAAGCCAGGGAAGGAAGGCCTCAGAAAATGAGAGGGAGGGGGTATTGCTGTTTGTCCACCCTGATCCACCTCTCTCTGCAGCAATGCACCAGTTGTCATTGTCCTATCTGAGGAACCTTAGCCTAGGTGCGGCTGCCCCTCTCATCATGGGCCCTCCCTCACCCACCACCAGTGTTCCCTTTAAGCTTAGCTGAGTTAGTGTGAGCTAGCTCACAGTTTTTTAGCCTCTGACTCACACATTTTTGTCTTAGCTCAGGAAGGATGGCTCCAGAGCAAACCAATTCATGTAGTAGATCACCTCCCTGCTCACAACAACAACTTTAATGCCAGTAGCTCACAAAGTGCAATTTTTACTCACAGGACTGCAAAGCTTAGAGGAAGTATTGCCCAGTGACCCACCCACCCACCCCTGCAAAGACAATTCTCAATTTCTGTGGCACTCCTGTCCTGTGGGTTTTTCTGGGTTTTGAATTTTATTGTGCTAGCTTGAGTGAAAACTGTTTTTGCAGCATGCAGGTTTTTTGGGGGGGTGGATGGTACCCAGCGCCACACAGCTACTGGGGTTATGGAGGTATTCTGGGGAGGGGGGCCTGGGTGAAAGAA
>NW_015164182.1:1909725-1936930 GCF_001447785.1 Gekko japonicus
CCCCCCCCCCCCCGACCCGGGGAAACTGGGAAAGGAAGAATAGGTGGGAGTCGGTTTCACTCCTCCCTGACACCCCCCTAGCTTGTCACCTCACCTCACCTGTAAGATCAGATGGACTGCAGAATGGACTGCTTGGGAGGACAGCATGTGGCACATGCTCGCCTTGAAGTCAAGAAGGTGCTTTCCCTGGGTCAACCAGACTTCGCAGCAAGAGACAGATAGCTGGATAGTCTTTCCCACACTGAGTTTCCTGTGTTTTCTCTCCTGTACCTCACTATCCTTTTGATTTGTAGAATGGAGATCTTAGGGAGAAAAACTTCCTTTCTTTCTTTCACCTGTCCCATACTATACTTGCCTTCTCCCTTAGCCTAGTACTCCTTTATCCTATCTCTCATCTTTCCTATCAGCGTTGTAGTTCTCACAATAAAGAGACTAGAATTAGTCTGTTAAACCTAAAACATGGCTCCGTGTACCTTTTTGGCCCTCCAAGCCTACCTACCTGGGTTGGATCCTCCCCAACTACTTCCTCCCTTCCAAGCAGCTGAACCGACTGCTATTGTGGGACATGCCAGCTCTACAAGAGAGACTGAGAGTATCCCCTTTATCCCTTGTCAAGTAGTCCCGAGAAGGACTGCTTGTCTTGTCAATGGTCCACTGGGCAGTGTGGATGGGGGGATCCCAGGATTGTCTGCCTGAGGGATGTTCTAGCTTTTTAGCATGACCCAGGGTGCACCACAGGGAGGCGAGCTAGAGTTGCACCCCCCAAAAAAGACTCAAAATCTGGGTAGTGGTCTTTTCAGTCAGTCCACAAGCATACCCTTTCCCATTGAGTCAAGCCAGGGAAGGAAGGCCTCAGAAAATGAGAGGGAGGGGGTATTGCTGTTTGTCCACCCTGATCCACCTCTCTCTGCAGCAATGCACCAGTTGTCATTGTCCTATCTGAGGAACCTTAGCCTAGGTGCGGCTGCCCCTCTCATCATGGGCCCTCCCTCACCCACCACCAGTGTTCCCTTTAAGCTTAGCTGAGTTAGTGTGAGCTAGCTCACAGTTTTTTAGCCTCTGACTCACACATTTTTGTCTTAGCTCAGGAAGGATGGCTCCAGAGCAAACCAATTCATGTAGTAGATCACCTCCCTGCTCACAACAACAACTTTAATGCCAGTAGCTCACAAAGTGCAATTTTTTCGCACAGGACTGCAAAGCTTAGAGGAAGTATTGCCCAGTGACCCACCCACCCACCCCTGCAAAGACAATTCTCAATTTCTGTGGCACTCCTGTCCTGTGGGTTTTTCTGGGTTTTGAATTTTATTGTGCTAGCTTGAGTGAAAACTGTTTTTGCAGCATGCAGGTTTTTTGGGGGGGTGGATGGTACCCAGCGCCACACAGCTACTGGGGTTATGGAGGTATTCTGGGGAGGGTGGCCTGGGTGAAAGAATGCCATGGGGGGAGTTTGGTGGGGCATCTGTCTGCCAGTGGGAATGATTTGGGGTGTGTGTCTCTGGTCTCTCTGTCTACTTTAATTTTGGGAAGAGCGTTTCTAACCAAACTTCCCAGCACACAGACTAAGAGAGGATGCAGACACAACAAGACTGTGCTCACAGTCACACAAAGTCCAGGTCCAGGAAGCTGAACAGTAGTAAGTTGACCTTGAGGAAGACCAACCTCTCCACTTTCCAGGGTTTCAGGCAAGAATGATGTGGGCTGATGATGTAGCCCGTATGTGAAAAAATGCGTTCATTCTGAACACTTGTAGGAGGGCATGAGAAGAGCCCCTGGGCCATGAGAGAGAGGGCTGGCCAAACCGACTCCTTCACAGCCCAGTAGCTCAGTGGGCAGGTGGTCTGTGACTCGCAGGGCTCCAAAAGGTAGCCCCTGACCATTATAGCCACCGTGTCCCATCTCACGGGCCTGCTACTGCTCCCCAAGGGGCCAGCAAGCCACCCCATCAGTGCCATCTCTCCACTCTTCGAGGTGGGGCCCGGGGGGGATGCAGCAACAGCCGTGCTGCTTTCACCCCCCACTTCCTCAACTCCTGGCAACATGAGCCCACTGGCCTGCCTGCATTTGACCTGCCAGAAGAGTGCATCCCTCCAGAGGTTGAATGTGTTGACCCGCTCGACGATCCTGCCCTTGATGCGTGGGTCACACATGCTCGCCAACATGTATGCCTTCTGCTTGGTGAAGATGGGCTGAAAGTGTTCCTTGAGGCCTTCTTTCAGCCTCCTCACCAGCATGTGTACCTCTGGAACAAGGTCTGCATGTCCTGTGCCTGGCTCCAACAATGAGGCCAGTCCCTCACGTGCCATGTGGAACATGGGGACAACTAGAGCCAGACTCACCATGTCAGACGAGAGCATGTCTGTGCGGCTCTTGAAGGGCGCAAGAACCTCCACAGCCTGAGAAACGATCACCCACTCGTCCTGGGTGAGTCGGTTCTCTTCCCGAATGACCCCACTCTCTGAGATCAGGGCAGTCAGGGTTCCCTTCTGCTCCCCCAAACGCTCCAACATGGCACAGGTGGAGTTCCAGCAGGTGCTGACATCACCAAATAGGCTGTGCTCCAGCACGCCCATCAGTGCCTGTTTCTCACGCAGCCGATAAGTGTCCTTATGGCTGCGTGAGAAGTGGCCCACAATGAACTGGCATTTTGCGAGGAGATGCCGGTAAGTGCAGTACCCGGCAACATGCCCAGGATGCTGTGATCCCTTGCCCAAGGCATCCTTCACCATGAGGTGGAGAAGGTGGGCTGCACAGGGAATGCACTTCCAGCCTACTGCCTTGACCGCTCCCATCATGCTGCTGCCACCATCTGTCACCATGAAGCCCATGATGTCGTCCCTACCTACCCACTCCTCTATTTGTCTTTTGATGGTGGCTCCAATGTTGGCCCTCATGTGTGGCACGTCGAGTGGTTCGGCGTGTGGCATATCCTGGCGGTAGCTGGCCCGGTGGCCCTGTCCCTGCCAAGCTTCTATTGCCCGCCCACCACCCGCGATGTCTCTGGGTTACCACCAGTGGGCAGTCAGCGAGAGATACGCATCATGCCCCTGTTCGGAGGTCCAAATATCTGACATGAAGTGAACTGCCCTCCCTGCAGCAAAGGAGAGCGGTGGCGCAGGCAGTTAAATGCCTGCATTGTAACATCACCGAGCAGCCACTATGGCTGTTCGAGTACCACCGTGGTCGAGGTGAGCTCTCGACCTTCACCCCAGCTCCCGCCTACCCAGCGGTCTCGAAAGCAACTTAATTGCAAGTAGGTAAATGGGTACCCACCCTTAGAAGGGTGGGGGGCACCCTGTGTGGCTGGCTGAGGACGGCGGCGGCGGCAATGGCGACAACGATGACGGCGGCGGAGAACTTGGCGTGGACGGCAGTGGCGGCGTCGCGGCAGCGAGCAGGCGCGATCGGGAGGTGCGCGGCAGAGCGATCCCTGGTGGCGAAGGAGGAGTGCATCGACGGCTGCTGAGAAGGACGAGGGGACGTGCGCAGGCGCCGAGCACCAGCCCAGCGGAGCCGGAAAGGACATAGCTGGGCCGGAAGCAGGCGAAGCCGCGCGTCTGGGAAGAGCGGACCACCACCGAAACGCCAGAGACAAGACACTTCCGCCAAGTCCCGAGTCTCGTCTGACTAAGTCGAACTGCCCCGACGGAGAGAACAGCATGACATGCCACCACAGAGGGGGTGCTGGTAGGATGTCCCTCCCCTATATACATTGTGCCCATAGTTAGGAACAGAAACGGTGATTAGCACCAAGAAAAACTTGTAAGCCGCTCAGAGACCCCAACTATGGGATTAGAGCGGGGTATTAAATTGAAAGCATAAAATAAATAAAGTCCCTGGCAGCCCTGTAAAGCGAGGGCACCACTCTCCTGCTCATCGTGGTGCGAGAAGGAGCCGTGTACTAGGGAGCGAGATATTGGAGCAACCGTCGCAACGCAGGACTGTGAAGGGGTACCCCTCGATGATCAGCTTGGCAATGTAGCGAGTGACCATCTTCCTACCATTCTCCCCCCCCTTAGGCACGTTAGTGCCACCCTCACCAAACACCTGCAGGCTCCTCTGCTGGGGCCACCCCAGGAGCATCCTTCTCAGGGAAGAGAACCAGGCATGGTGTCTTCACGGCACCACTCTGGCTAGAGGTTGGAGTGGTGCCAGGATGCTCTGTTGTGGTCCTGCGCTGAGGTGGGGGGAAAGCCTCAGTCCTCCCCCTAACCCTCCCCTCCGCCCCTCTGGCCTTCTGTTTTGCCTTGCACCCAGGGCCCCTCTGTGTTTCTTTCCTTCCACTCATGTCATCCTGGGCCAAACTCTCTGACTAATCTGACTGTAGGTAGTGGGGTGTTTATGCACCTAACTAACTGCCCTGACGCCTGAACCTGGCAGAGCCTGACACCTTTTTAAGAATCCTCCCACCAAATATCTACTTTGATTTTTAAAGGACCCCAAGCTATCCTTTCTTCCGTCCCCCCCCCCTTTGGAACTGGCCTGGTTTGAAACTTGTTGATCCTGCTTCTCCCTAGCTGAAGGTTTTATAAAGCTAGCCTAAAGATGGAAATACCTGGAGCTGGCCATCCCAGCTGCTAACCTGCTTGGCTCTTTGTGGGGTAGGGAGGTTAGGATGCCCAGCAGCCCGGGTTGCCAGCCTCCAGGTGAGGTACAGAGATTTCCCAGAATTACAACTGATCTCCAGGCTGCAGGGATCAGTTTCCCTGGAGAAAATGGCAGCTTTAGAGGGTGGACTCTATGATGCTATATCCCTGCTAGGCACCCGCCCCGGGCTTCACCCCCAAATCTTTAGGAATTTCCCAACCCAGAGTTGGAAAACCTACTGGCAGCTTCTGAGCTTGTCTTTGCGGGTCCTTCCATTGGGGTCACTCTACAACAGAAATGCTAAGAGCACTTTAAGATATAATAATGAGCAACTGAAGCCCATGTAAAATGGTTTCCTTTTCCACCCCCATGTGTGTATTTGTGTGTTTGTTTCTGAAGCTGGTTGAGAATGAATTCGGAGTTCTGAGCTGGTAGAATGAACCTCAGGACTTTAGGCTGCTGTCAGTTGGGGGTGGGGGGGTCCCATTTCTAAGTCCTCCCCCCCAAAAAAAAAATTAGCATACCAAGCCGCCCCTCCTGATATGCTTCTTTTGTATTTGCTTTGTAGGTTTTTCCTCCCATGGGATACATGCCCAGCCTGCATTCTTTAGTGGTACATAATTTAGTCCTAGGCAGTTTTATCCTTCTAAGCCCATTGTCTTCAATGGATTTAGAAAGGTGTAACTCGGTTTAGGATTGCACTGCCAGGCCCCACCTTCAGACTCTGCTACTGTGTCCTGCTGCTTGCATTGGCAAGCCTGAGATCTAGTTCATAGCTTTAGAAGAAACAGGTGGCATTTTTTTCTTTAATTCAGTTTGATTTATTACGATCAAAGATCAGCAAATACCTTAAAATGTTACATATAGTTAACAGCAAAAATACAGCCAGACAGTTGCTACAGATAAAAGTTTTAGTTAAGGCAACATAGATTTTAAAATTTCCTAAGAAGTAATAGTCTTCTGTCTGGTTAGGATAGCCATAGCACAAAATCTTGCTACCTTAGCAGTAGTTTCATTACAGATATCAGCTAAAAGAAGAGTAGAATAAAACTGATTAGACCTGCCTGGGCAGGCGACGATTATTGGCGTAATATATTTAGAACGAATCTTGTGATAGAATCGACAAGGTAAAAGAACATGCTCAATTGTCTCAACCTGTCCAGAATTACAAGGATAGAGTCAGCTTGTGTATGGGGTATGAGTATATCTCCCGTGCAGGAGGACAGGTGGGAGAACATTTAATCGTGCTAAAGTGAAAACTCTGCGGTGGTTTGAGAGTTCTAACGAATAAAGGTAACTGGATGGAGCAAACTTTAGGTTTTTATTTCTCACCACTAAAAAGTGCGAGGCTCCTGCTCTGTCCATTTGGAGAGAAGTGTCCCATAATCTTTGTTTGACAACAGCTTTGGCTCCTTGAAATCCAAGGTATAAAAGGGCAGCACTAGAGAAGCCTAGAAGTGCCAGTTTGTATTCTATTGCGGAAACCCAGCTTGAGCAAAAACTATCTGAAAGGATTAAGGGGGTCAGCCCTGATGAAAGGAGTTTTAGTTTAAGCCAAAAAAATATGGCATAGAACCAAGCCCGGGTTTCTGATGTGACTAGGCCAACCTCAAGCCTAGGCAGAGCATTGAGAACACATTTTGGAACTCCAAATAAAGATCTCAAAAATTTTGACTGAATTGTTCCAAGTTTGGTGTATTTCTTATACAGAGAGATCTGTGCGCCATACATTAGTTGAGGTATTGTCTTACCAAAAAAAAAACCCTTCCAAGCATAAGGAATGTAAGCTCCTCCTTTGGTGTGAAAAAATCTCAGGGTTGCAAATGCTGATTTCTGGGCAGAATCCATGACCTGAGAAAGGTGAGCTGCCCACGAGCCTGAAGATTGAAAGGCAACTCCCAAATACCTGAATACTTTAACTTGCTCAATCATATGACCATCTAATTGCCATCTGCGTATCATAGGGTTGCCAAACCCCCCCCCCCCGTTTTGCCAGGGGCCCCCCTTTTTTTTTGGGGGGGGTCTACCCGCCGCCCGCCAGCGGATGCTCTTAAAGGGGAAACGCCGGCTCCTGCATTTAAAAGGGAAACGCCAGCTCCTTTAAGTGCAGGGAACTGCCGTTTCTGGAGATCTGACGCATGGGCGGGTGGGGGGGCGGCAGACGTCCCCAACGTGACGTCATCACATCAGGGATGCCCCGCCCCCTCCAGGAACGCCCCCAAAGTCCCCCGCTGGGGGTAGAAGATGGATGTGGCAACCCTAGCGCATCATGGGCCTTTTAGCAAAAGCAAGTATTTTGGTTTTGATGAAATTTATAGTTAGATGTTCCTCTTTACAGTACAGTGAAAGTGCACAAAGGGCTCTTCTTAGGCCTACTTCAGTATATGACAAGATAGCTGTGTCATCTGCATATAAGAGCATGGGAATGGGTCTTTTCACAATAGTTGGAGGGTGAAAGTCCAAATTAGTTAAACAGTGTACCATAGAATTTATATAGAAGTTAAATAGTAGAGGGGCAAATATGCAGCCTTGTTTCACCCCCCTCCTAACTGGGACCTTATGGGACAGGTGTCCTTGAGGGTTGCATCGTACTGATAGTTGATTATCTTCATGGAGGGCCATGAAGGGCCAGCAATCTACCCACAGTCTATTGCGCAAGATGCTGTCAAATGCCATTTTATAATCCACAAAGGCTGTATACAATACTCCCTGGGGCCTAGCAGTGTATTTCTCTACTAAATGTTGCAGGATCAAGCACTGATCTATTGTGGAATGACCACTTCTAAATCCTGCTTGTTCTGCAGCCAGTATATTTCCCCCTTCTATCCAGTCCAATAGCTTCCAATATAAATGCCTGGCATATAGCTTGCTTACCACACTAAGCAAGCTGATTGGATGATAGTTAGAAGGGTCTGATCTTGCCCGCTTGCCATGCGCCAATCTTTAGGGATCTGAGCTGTTTGATTTTTTTCTTGAACTGCAGTCTGTGGGTGGAAGTTTGCATGTCTGAATCCTTCCAGTGAGAGGAATGAGAACAAGCCTATATATAAAAAACCAGCATGTGACTGAGAAAAGTTCACCCCAGCCTTGTCTCTGAATTATTACTTTTCTGTGAGCAGGGAGGAGCTGTGGTTCAGTAGGTGGGGCCTCTGCTTTACATGGCTAAAGTCTCGGGTTCAGTCCCCAGCATCTCCAGTCAAATAGATCAAGTAGTTAGTGCTGTGAAAGACCTTTGCCTGAGACCCTGGAAAGCCACTGCCAGTTGGAGTAGATCATGCTGACTTTTATGGACCAATGGTCTGACCCTGTTACCCTGTTTGCATGTTACAGTGAACACACATGTATCCTGCCTACACGTACATCTGTTTTTAAGGGAGAACTAATGAACATTCACTTTATATATGAAACTGGGGACAGGTACGTGGATTAATGTGGAGTTTAAACCACACATGCAGCTGTACGTGCACTGAATGTAACACGAGCACATGTAAAGAAAAGTCAAGTGTATATTGTACAAAAATTATGTGCACAGGTTCATGTGTTCCTGTGACTATTTGTTTCTTCTTGAAGGGGGTGTTCGATGCAACACCCTCCCCCCAGTCTGAAGTGCTAAAATCCATGAAGGGCTAGCACTGGAGTCAGTCAAAAAAATTATGCTTGTCCTAAAGTAAAGCAATTCAAAGAATAGCAGATTTTGTATACAGGTGTCTCCCCCCTCCAAAAAAACCCCCTCCTGTGATAGAAAAATCTGCTTCTCAAATGGGTTAATGCAAATCTAACCAGTTGGTAATTTGGATATTCTGTCTTATTTTTACAATGAACTGTAACAAGAAATTATTATGGTTGTCCGCTTGACAACCATATGGTCCACTTGACAACTTCTGGATGATGCAGGCATGCCGGGGGCGGTGCTCGATATTGCCTGGAAGGGATGTGAGCGCGTTGGGGGGGGTTGAACACCCGAACTGAACTGAGCAGAAGCTCAGTGAGAGTTTGGGGTTCACAAACTGGCCAAACAGTCCAAACTTTGGCTCAAGTTCGGGTCAGTGCCCATCCCTAATGCTGAGAGTGGGTGTGCACTGATATCTCAGTTCCTAGATTTCCCCAAATATTGCTGCAGGTCAGGGGTTGTTTCGTAGAAAAAGAGCTAGGGGAACTCATTAGCATAACTCATTAGCATATGCCACACACCCTGACATCACCAGAAGTGTGTCATAAGGCCACCCCACCCCACCCCCAACGGTTCCGGCCGCCGCCACCGGCCTTGCAGGTCCACTGCCGAGCCCCATGAGTGGCCCGGCGGTGGACCTGCAAGGCCGGTGGGAGTGCAAGGAAGCCCCGCGAAGGCCCTCCCTGGCCCCAGGCAGGCAGGGGTGGGGAGAGGCAGGGAGGAAGCAACTTACCCTCCCTCTTCTCCTGCCTCCTCCTGGCTGAATGAGGGCCGGAAGCGGGGAGGCCGGAAGCGGGAGGCGGGGCTTCGTCATGTGCCCCGCCCCCGTACCTCACCCGGAGGAACTGCGATCCCCCGAGATCCCCCCCGAAATGACCTCTGCTGCAGGTTTTCTAGCTATTCTTTTCAATCTTAAGAGCTAGAAGCTTGGGCCACTTGCATTTTTTTGCCTCTTGTCTGCAAAACGGTATTCCTTTATGTACCATCAAGTCACAATCCTAGCCAAGGGCCTTTCAAGGCAAGTGAGAAGCCAAGTCTTCCTTGGTGGTCTCCCACCCATTTACTAACCCTGCTTAGTTCCGAGAAGTGACAAGATCAGGCTGTGCTATGTCACCTTCCTCTCAGCGTTCCTTTAAGATGCTTTAAATCCTTTCCTGATGGTGGGATGGGTCAATGTTTGAGGTGACAGACTGTTCTCTCCTAGTCAGGAACCAGCCTCTCTCACAGAACTTGGAAGATGAGGAAATTTCTCAAGCGGACAACCATAATAATTTCTCGTTACAGTTCCTGGCACTTCCTTGTAAAAATAAGACAGTAAAAAAGTGTCGCTTGTACAGTCCTCTTATTAGCTTGTACCTGGCTTGTTTCTTGGCTGTCCTCCATTAGACAGAACCTCCTTTGGAAACTGATGGGGTGTGGAGGAGGAAGCGGTACCATCTTGGAGAGAGGGCCTCTAGTACCCTTCCCTCTCCATCCAGCCCTGTGCTGTTCATGGGGAGGGGGCAGACACCTGCACAGGGCACAGAAAGAAATCCGATTCAGCTGTCTCTAGTGGCCACACATTTTCAAGTCCTTTTCTTCTTCCCCTGGCAACTTTGGCCAGTGCAATGGGGGGCAAATCCTCCCATGCCCTTCAGGTCACTGAACTGCCCCCTGGTTTAGTTGCTGAGGTTCTGTGGCACTTGTGTTGGTGTGGCACTAGGGGGTGCTGTGCTGCAGATCTTGAGGAAGCTGCTTGTGATTAATCAACCTCTTTCCATGACATTCCAACACTTTTTAAAAAAAACGAATTGCATAGGACTACCGCAGTAGTCGAAATTGCTCGTATGCCTTCAGCTTTTATATGTCAGGTGGGATGTACGAACAGTTGATGAGTTTTACTTTGCCCTCCCCAACAGTGTCGAAGAAAGCATCCCCAAACTGGTAAATGCTTGCTGAAGCCTCCCTAGGAATAACAGCTTTGCTCTCCTATTCTGGAGCAGCCAGATTCCAGATCTGGTTGTATTCTTCTTTTCTTTTCTACATCACTGCTGCCTCTTATTTGGAGAAATGTCATGGTGAAAGCTATAGAGGAATGGCTGTGTCCTGTGGTGGTTTCAAACCTGTCTTTGATGTGTCAAATTGATTATTGTATGTCTGGCTGGCTGGATGCATGAGCTGAGGCCGCTGGAAAAACACTGGGATGAGGTGAGAACGAAAGTTCAGTCTGTGGCCTTTTAATCCGAGGTGGCTCATTCACACATGCAAGTCACCACTTTGTGCAGTCAGAAGATTGAGTTGCATGTGTGAAGTGACTCCATATGACCAGGGACTGGATGTGTGAGCAAACAGGAAAGATTAGAATTGTGATTTTGGGGCTTAGGTCACATATGAATGCATACCACTTAGAACACAGAAACATAGAGCTGGAAGAAGAAGAGAAGAAGAGGAGATTGGATTTATACCCTGCTTTTCACTACCCAAAGGAGTGTCAGAGCAGTTTACAAACTCCTTCTCCTTCCCATAACAAACACCCTGTGAGGTAGGTGGGGCTGAGAGAGCTCTCTTGAGAACTGCCCTTGTGAGAACAGCTCTGAAGAAACTTATGACTGACCCAAGGTCACACCATCAGCTGCATGTGGAGGAGTGGGGAATCAAACCTGGTTCTCCCAGATTAGCGTCTGCTCTCTTAACCACTACACCAAACTGGCTCTCTAGGGACCTTAAGGGTCATCTAGTCCAGCCCCCTGCACAATGCAGAAAATTCACAGCTATTACCACTCCCCTAGTGACCTCTACTCTATACCCAGAGGAAGGCAAAAAAGCCCCAAACCCTCCAGGAGCCCTGGGTCAATCTGGCCTGGAGGACAATTCCTTCCTGACTCCAAAGTGATGATTGACATTACCCTGGGCATATAGGAAAGGGCCACAAGAGCCATATGCTGGCTCATCCCTTCCAGCCCTCCTTCTCATGATCTACTTTGGTTTCTTATCATTTGGCAGCTGGCTGCTGAGCACGTGAGCGAACTTGTGGCAAAACATCATAATGACATAAGAACATCATAAAGACATAAGGACATAAGAAGAGACCTGCAGGATCAGACCAGTGGGCCACCTAATAGTCCAGTGCACTGTCTCACACAACCAGTTTCTCTGGAGGTCCAACAACAGGGTGTAAAGGCTGAGGCCTTCCCCTGATGTTGCCTCCTGGCACTGGACAGAAAAGCACTCCATGTTCCCTGCTTGTTAGTAGGCACAAGTCAGCAGTGCAAAAATGAGCCTGTGCACAAATCGGTCCTGACTCAAAGCTAGCTTTGTGCTAGGAAATGAGGCATCCGAAGGGTTTAGTAGGGAGATTATGAAGATGCAAGTGCGGAGTCTGGTGCTTGAAGGTGTCTTTTCAAGCACTGCTTGGCTCTGACCTTGCTTGACCAGCTTCTCTGTTGATCTGTCCCTGGCTTCTCTGTGCCACACGCAGCTGTGGGGAGTGGTGCTGGTGGTGGGAGATGGGGAAAGCTTCCCAGGGAGTTGCCCGGGTCTTTTAATGGTTGCTTTTAAAAATATCAACAGGAAATGAGCCTTGCGTGCTGCCTGCTTTCTATCCTCAGAGCCAGTTCCCCATTATCGCAGCAAAACAGTCGTTTTTGGAACGTGGCGTGGGCTTGGCTTTCTCTCAGCAGCTGTTTGCTTTGAGGGATGGTGGCAGATTAATGGGGAATGCTGGGGGAATGTGGCAGAGGGGTGCGTTTGCTAAGCCCTTGGCGGGTTCCAACAGAGATGACTTGCGTGCATGTCTCGGAGCGAACGTATCTGGGGCCTACCCTATGTGCCAGGAATGCTACGATTTTATGGCCTGTGTCGATAAAGCCAATCAGCTTGAAATTTCTTGATGGTTCTTATTTTGACATCATTTGGCTTCTGCTGCTCTCAGGGAGGGACAAGACACTCCAGTGCTCCAATCAAAGCTGTGGCTTCTGACTACCAGAAATCTTATTCCACCACTTCACTGGCTTGTGAGATTTCACCCAGCAGCGCTCCTGATGCACATTCAAGCAGATCTTCTCAACCCCAAGGACTAGAAGCATGTTTTTTAATGAGACCTGAGAGTTGTAGGAAAGTGTCCTTCTGCAAGCAGAATTGTAGAGTGACATCTAGCTATGATGTTACCAGTCAAGAGACGCTGGCGCTCCTCATGAGAGGGAGTGTGGTGCATTGGGTAGAGTGTTGGGCCAGGATCTGGGAGACCCAGGTTCGAATCCCCACTCTGCCAATGGAAGCGTGCTGGGTGACGTTGGGCCAGTCTCACAATTTCAGCTCAGCCTACCTCACAGGGTTGTTGTGAGGATAAAATAGAGGAGGGAGAATTATGTACACTGCCTTGTACACTGTGAGCATAACTTCTTCCTCAAGTAAAAGGGCGGGGTGGAGTGGAGAGCCTGCCTGGGGGGCAAATAGAGAGGGGTGGGAAACTTATGCCCTTCTGTAATGAGGAGCTGGTCAAAACAGGAGAGGGCAGCTAGGAGTGGCAGACAGTATTTCTGGATGGTGCAGCATGTTTGCTTGATTTCTGGGAGGAGAGGTGCCGGGGCGTAGACCTCTTTGGACCACTTGCTGTATGCCCTGCAGGCTTAGACCCTTAATTCTAAGCAAGGGGAGCTAGGCAAATATGCCGTAGTTGTCCAGCTGTGCAATAAATGCACTCTGCACATACTCCATGGTATTTTCCTTCGCATTGACATATGACCCAGTCCTGGCATTGAGAACCCATTTCTGGGACTGTAGCCTGTTGGGTCTCTGCACAAACAAAGCCCTTAGAAGAGCATCATTTTACACAGTGAATGTAACTAATGTGCCAAATCTTTGCCTCTGGGAAACGTTCCTGAATATGCAGAAGGGCTGTGTTGGGGATCCATATACATTTTCTGGGCAGGAATCCTTGAGCGCGGCCCAGTGGGAATGCTGGAGCATGTCTAACTGGGAACTTCCTCACTCTGGGCTCGGCAGCTGTGCAGAATGGAAGATGTAGGAAATGATACCAGTAGAAAAGTATTTTTTTATGCACCAAAGCATGGGAACGAGAGTTTCCATCATCTGCTTCATGGATATGTAGATGATCTCAGAAAAGCTGTGCAGGGATGCTGTATGGTTTTTAGGAACAGGGTGCCTCTCAAATCTTTATTAAGAAAAAAAGCCATATCTCATATGGGCTTTTAGGTCCATAATCAGCTACTGGCAGCCCACTGGGGAAACCAACCTTTGAAAATCAGCCATCTGCCCTCCACCCATTTGTGTCCTTCTGATGAACCATTTTGCTCTATCTGACCTTGACAGGAGATGCCCAGAGGGAAAGGAGTCAGCATATTCTGAGAAATCCCTGAGGATAGACAAGGAGGACTTTTTGGTGGCTATTCAGTAGATAACATAATTGAGCTTCCATGTTCCAAGACTGTCAACCTCAGAATCCCTGAGGATTCTGGGTACAAGTAACAGAGAGCTTCCAGGAGCATCTGGCTAGCTGCTGTTGTGAAACCTGAAGGATGTGTGCTTTTGCACTGATGTACGTATGATGAGCTGTTTGTATGATGCTGAAGGTTTTAACTCCGTGTGTGTGTGTGTGTGTGGTCGGTCAAGCTGCAGCCAAGCTGCAGTATGGCTACTCCATACAGTTTTCAAAGCAAGAGACTGTCCAAAGTGGGGTGCCGTTGTCTATCAATCCTGGAATTCCTTGGTGATCTCCCATCCAGATACTAACTCCTTAAAGGTAAAAGTAAGGCAGATGCTAATGATAGCGGGGGGCAGGGGGAGGAACCTGTGCTCTCCCTTGATGGACACACTTGTCCTCACTTCCAGTTCACAGGATCATCTCTGGGGACATGACAAGGCATCACTTAATTCCAACAATATTTTCACAAGCACGTGCAGGTGGAATCACATCAAAGAATCTCCTCTGGGAGCACCAAAGCATTCACATCCCTTCTAGAGAGTCCCGTAGTTAATGGCTTGCAACTCCTTCCTTGGCACAGCCATCTTGTCTGACATCAGCTGTAGGTGTTTTTTGCACAGGGGTCGAGGGCTCTCTGCAGTACTAATGGGCCTGTCGAGCATGTGTGGGATGTGGGGGGAGAATGAGGCCAGGCTGCTGGGACTGGAGTGTGAAGCAGCTGTTTGGGCCCTGGGCAAACCAGCCTTTCTCCCTCTCTGCTACCTTTCCAAACCTCCCCATCTGCAGAACTTCCTTCTCCTTGTTTAGTAAGAGACAGGAATTCTTGGGGGGTGGGGGGGATGTCAGGGCAGCAACACCACCATCTTCTGCAACCAGAATTCTGGGGTAGTAGCAAAGGTGCTGAAATGCTTTTCATTGTTTGCATCTTGTTATGCTTTTGAGGGAGGGAAGCTGCAGTATTTGGAAAATTTTGTATTCTGTTTTTTTGTCTGTATGTAATGTGGGGGTGGAGGTCTGAAGGAGAAGTTTTGATGGAGAGAGAATGTACTTGCTGGGGCACAAAGACATGGTACAGGACCATGGCTTAGTGGCAGAGCATCTGTTTGGCATGCAGAATGTCCCAAGTTCTATCCCTGGCTTCTCCAGTTTAAAAAGGATCAGGTGGTTGGTGACATGAAAGACCTCCACTCAAAACCCTGAACAGCCACCACCAGTCAGAGCAGAGGATACTCAGTTTGATGAACCAATTATCTGATTCCATGTAAGGGAGCTTCATGTACTTCTCATGTGCTATGCAGGGTGTGAAACTCCGAGGAAACCTGAGAAATACAATGCCAGGGTCTTTTGCTATTCTACTCCAGTCTGTTGGTTTCTGTGTTGGAACTCTTATTATGCAGGACACAAGAGGATTGCAACCAATGCAATTTTCCAAAGCTCTTTTGCTGGCCAGCTCCTGCCTTCCATTTCCTTCTTCTCCTCCACTTTGGCAAAGGTCCTACCAGGATGATAATTATGCAAGGCATTGACAGATCTCTTCTCAGGGGGCTAGTTATTGTTCAAGAACTATAAAAACAGACTCTAGGTATACAGAAAACCAACCTGTAGAGGAGAAAGTTCTGTGCTGGCCTTCTTCCTATCATGCACATTTTGAATGTGCCGGCAACCTGTAGTCTGAAATGGTTCAGCCCCATCCTGTGGGACTTGCAATCTGAAATGGTACAGCCCCAGCCCATGAGGTCTGCAATCCTTAATGGTACAGCCCCATGTCTCCATTGTCCTTGGCACAGGCAGCCTTTTGATAGCTGATTTCACATTAGAGATGGTCATCCTCGTTGATCTTGGAAACTGCTGCCAACCTCTTGGCCATTTATTCCCCCCTCCCCCAAGTAGTTATTTGATAGCATCTACCTGTCAGCCAGTAGGTTTGTCAAGCTTTGATCTGAAACACTGAGCTTCCTCTGCTGCTTCCTTGGCATGGAGCAGGGGTAGAGCCAGGATAAAAGGTCATGGATTGAGGTGGGCTTGGGCAGCCCCCAATTTGAGTTGCCTGCAGTGATTCTCCCTGCCCGCCCCGGTGACCTCTCTGCCCTTTAGTGGTAGTTCCGGGATCTGTCATCAAAGGCAGGTTTGTTTCTTAATAGTTTATATATATTTCAAAATAGCTTATTACGTTTTAAACACAAGTAAAGGAAGGGGGAAATGCCCTTGGATTCGTGCCCTGGGCATCCCTCCAAAAAGAGTTGTGAGTTGTCTCTGTTGGCCTGCTGAATTTATGGGTCAAATTGCCTAGCTGTGGACTCTGCTGCCTGGCCTAGGAAAGGCTTTTTCTTTCTGTGTTCCAGGGCAGCTGCTCCTCAAGTGCCTTTTTCAGCCATCTGGAATTCATTCAGGGCAGGCAGCTTTTTCTCTCCTTGCCCTCTTTTCTCTTGGCCTCGGCTTTCCCCCTGCCTGCACCGTGGGGCTCCTCTTGCAGGGCTGGTGGGATCGGAGCAGGCAGCAACAATCCTGAACCATCAGGGAAAGGGACCGTCAAGAGCTCATTCTGTTGGAACTAATTAAAACAAAGAGAGAAGAACTGGGGAGGAGAGTGCCCTGGAGGCATGCATTCTCCTCCTTGCATGGGGCTGACAGACTGGGATGTCGTTCTGTCGATGAAGCCGGTTTCTGTGAGCAAAATCTCCGTGGCTGTGGGTCAGGGGTCAGCCTGGGACTCCGACTCGGGATGGCTGAAAAACCTCCATGGTCTGGTAAGAGCAAGCAGAAGGTCCAGCTCTGTTGAAGAAGAGCAGAAGGCAGACACTTCAGATTTGTATCTGGCCTGGCCAATCCAGAAGCCCCATACTTTGGGCCAATCACAAGGGTTGATTTGCATATGCCCATTCCTTTCTGTGCCTCTTCAAGGCTTAGATGCTTGTGGATGCACACTGTCAGATAGCTCTGTTGGTTCTCTCTGAGCTTCAGGTTCCTGGTACAGAGTCCCAGACCGCTGGCTTGTCAGGGTCCTGTGGTAGCCAATAATTACACTTGATCAGCAAACCATCCCTAACTGAAGTGTGCTTCAATGGTGGCCAGTGTGGTCCAGGAAGGTTCTTTTGCTAGGAGGCTGCGCATTGTTGTTTGGAAGCACCACAAGTTTCTGTATTTGCAGGAAAAATCAGTGGCTTTATACCTTTTTCACCTTTGGCTGAAAGTGTGGAAAGTTTCCTCCATGTCAGTCAAGGGATGTGGAGCCTGTGTGTGTTGCACGGCATTCTTAGGGTATTCTAGGGAGTGTGCTCGATTCATTCTTGGGTTTTGCCATTGTCTTGCATGAACTGGGGGTCTCTAGACCATTCTCAGACCTCTTCTGAAGATGCATTTTGTAGGGGAATATCACATCCATCTGTCTGTCACGTATTTACCCTGCCTATCCTCCAAGGAGTTCTGAGCAGCATACACAGTTGCTTCCTCCTATTGTATTCCCTCAACAGCCCTTTGAGGTAGGCTAGGATGAAAGAGAGTGACTGGCCCCAGTCACCCAGTCTTCTGATTCATGACAGAGGGAGGATTTGAACCCAGGTCTCTTTCACCTTAATCCAATGACTGCACCATACCAGTGTTCCATCTGTCATTCCAGGACACCTGATCTTTGCACAGAAGACCTCTGATAGGAACTCCAGGGTTGGAAAGGCAGGGTTACCAGGACTAATCTGCATCCTTGACTCTGAATGTACATACTTCTGATTTGCTTCTACTGATTGTTTATATGGTTCTGTTCAGTCATTTCATACTTTTCCCCCGTTGTGTTTGTCTTCGTGTCTGCCCACTCTCAGTATGGCAGCTGTAGAACTTGGGCTGGGTATCACCTGCTCCAGGATGGATTCCAGAGGTTGCCCAGTGGTGCCCCGGCTGCATACCCCTGAATACATGCCCAAACCATCTTCGTTTTAAAATCAGCATCATAAGAAATCTTCAAGCAAAGGGTACTCAGAGTTATCAGTGTGCATGCATGCACACACACAGATTTCTCTCTCTCTCCCTCTCTCCATTTCTGCAATCTAGCCTGAATGAGGGGGATAAAAAAACCACTATTGATTTTTCTCACCTTTCAGAGCTCTGCTCTTACCTCTTCCAGTGGCAAATCCATTTTTCCACCACCACAATAAATGCGTGCGGCTCCAGCCCAGCTAGGCTCATAGTGGCCTAATAGTTACCCCCCCCCCTCAGTTGACCTAATTTTTTTGGGGGGGGATTTCCTGGGCAGGAAGCAGAAACTCAAATCAGATTATTGGAGGTTTAGCTCTGGTGGTGATATTTATGGCGCTCATTGGAGAGCCTCTCTTTCTTTTTCTCATCCTAGCCCTGCCTAACTTCAGAGAGCAGGTGGAGGACTGTGGCATTTTGGAACAGGCCTGTTAAAAAGTCCCTGGAAACAGCAAACAAACACAGCAAACAAATATTAAAGGGAACCTCCACATTCAAGGGCAGTAAACCTCTGAATACTGGCATCAGGAGGAGACATTAGGGGAAGGCCTCCACCTCTTTGCCCTGTTGTTGGCCCTCCAGGACAACTGGTTGGTCACCCTGTGAGACAGGATGCTGGGCTAGATGGACCACTGGTGTGATCCAGCAGGGCTCCTCCTATGTTTTTCAAGGGCATAGAACCTTTCTGCTTGCTGTGCTGCGTTTCTGTTTGCATAGGAACACCCAAACCTTGGCTCCAACATTGGTGCAGTCCATTATCCAGCAGCTGTAAACCAAGCCTCGATTACAGGCTAGTTTACGCTCTCCACATTGCAATTTCTGCATTGTGAGACAGAGTCCCATAAGGGATAGAATACTGGATTTAGTCCTGGGAGATCTGGGCTTAGTCCCCTGCCAGCCTCAAGGCCAGACCAGACCTTATGTCTACCATGAGTCCCAACCTGTTTTACAGACAGACATAACATCGGGGCATTAGTGTTGCCAAGTGTTTTGGGGCACACTTTCGCTTGGGCAAAGGGTGTGGGCAGGAAGGCTGTCCTAATCCTCTACTGAACTCCTGAGCCAAATTGGGCCATGAAAGACTTGGGAATGTTTGTTCCTTGGTCTATCATCAAATCAGATTGGGGAATCCCGACGCATGGCAGAGTTACCATCTAGTTTGGCCCTCATTGGATGGATGTTGGGCCAATCAAAATCTCTTAGCATCATCCTACCTCAGAAGGTCGTTGTGATGATAAAAGACATGAAACTGTTGGCTCCTTGGATGGAAATCTGATACCTGTGGCATACAGACAAGCTTAGTGTAATATTTTTCTGCTGGTAGCATTAGAGATACAGCCTCCTTGCTGTTTGCAGGCTGCTTCCTTGAATGCCAAGGCTCTCGAAATAATTATAGCATCACCCCAGTGGTCCCTTGTGCTATATGGGATCACCAGTCCATTTTCTCTGTTACATGCAAGGGCCAAGCAGGTGTGAATGGCAGCAAATGAACATTTTTCTCTCTTGGGTTCCACCTCCAGCCCCTTCTGTTGAACATCTCGCGGACCTTCCACTTCTTCTTGCCCCTGCTTCACCTTCTCCACATCCCTTTGACGCCGGATGGCTCCAAGGTGGCCTAAAATCCATTATGTATTCAGAAATCTGACTTAATAAGGTAACCCTGACCTCATTATTTTATTAATGAGTTATTAAAACGCTGTTTGAAAGCTATCGGGCTCCTCATGCTGGATTATTTTCCAGAAATCAGTGCTCGCCTACTTCGCCTTGTATTTTCTTTTTTTTTTAAAGGTCCCTTGGCTTCTGTTAAAGCAAGAGTCTGAAGCGATTCTCCATTATATAGGTGCACTTGCAGTGGAAGCTCTGACTCATGAAAACTGGTTATGAAATAAAATTTTGTTAGTCTTTGAGCAGGCCGCTGGGCTCCAGTTTTGCTGCTACAGACTGATATGGCCCTCTGGAATCCTTTTCCGTAGGGAGTTTGTAGGTTCCCTCCTTCGTTTCGTTGTTCACTCCTGGGGTCACACCTAGCTCCTAGGTGTTGTGGCAGTAGTGCACTGCCACAGTTATGACAAGGGCTTTTTTCCTGGGGGAACGTGCTGGAGCAGAGTTCAGGAACCTCTTCGACAAAATCCTTTTAAAAATGTTTGAAAGTTCATGAGATTTCAGTATACAGATTGAAAACTTCATTTCCCTCTTGAGAGTTCTGGCACCTCTTTTTTTTTTTTTAAGTCCTGGTTATGACAGTTGGCCATATCCATTGTATTGAATGAATAATGTACCATTGAGTCGTGACTGACTCGTGGTGACCCCATCTGTGGGGTGCTCAAGGCAAGAGATGGGAAGAGATGGCTTGTCAGTGCCTTCCTCTTGCATAGCAACCCCTGTTTTCCTTGGTGGTCTCCCATCCAAGTTCTAACCAGGGCCAATCCTGCTTAGCTTCCCAGCTGACAAGCTGTGGCCAAGCTGGGTTGTTCAGGCTGCTCTTATTGTTGCTGGTGGGCGCAGGGCCAGCCTCAGCTGGTGGGCGGATCAGGCAGAGCTTGGTAAATCACCCCCTTCAAAGAGGTGCTGCTTTAGGATTCCACACTCTGTGGCTGTTCCCGCACCCTCACACTGTATCCAAAGCCTGCCCCAAACCTCAAAACTGTCTGTCATGAAAGGCATCCAGGTCAGAAGATGTGCGGACCAGTGTTCCCTCTAAGCTGAGTTAGTGTGAGCTAACCCATCGTTTTTTAGCCTCCGGCTCACACATTTTTGTCTCGGCTCAGGAAGGAGGGTTCCAGAGCAAACTAATTTATGCAGCAGCCAAATCGCTCGCTCTCAACTTTAATGCCAGTGGCTTACAAAGTAGGATTTTTGCTCACAAGACTCCACCACTTAGAGGGATTGTTGGTGGGGACACCAGGAACCACCAACATAGGGTTCTGTGCACTTAATTTTTGTTTTGTTTTGCCCTGGTTGTGAGTAGAAAGCGATCTGGTGCACCACCAACTAAAGCAGTCCCTCTACACTGATAGCCTTTCCCTAGTCTAGTGGAGATTGGAGACTTCATCTCATTAAGAGGAGGGGCCGTGGCTCAATGGTAGAGCATCTGCTTGGCATGCAGAAGGTCCCAGATTCAATCCCCAGGGTCTCCAGTTAAAAGGATCAGATCATAGGTGATGTGAAAGACCTCTGCTGGGCCCTGGAGAGCCGCTGCCTGTCCAAGTAGACAGCAAGGACTACAATGGACCAGTGGTCTGATTCAGTGTAAGGCAGCTTCATATGTGTATGTCTAAAGATTCCCAGCTCTGTGATTGTTTCATAATGAGTTACATGAGAGCTGAGCAAGGAATCCTTGACCCCCCCCCCCCCCCCCCCGGCTGTTGACTTTTTTGTTTTGATTCTTGCACAAAACTATAGGTTGAAGTTGGTTCACATTAGAGCTGAAATTTGCTTCCAGAAACTCCCTTCTGAATATTGACATTGAGTATTCATTGGGTGTTTTCTGAATATTCATGCATTTGCTTAGAATCCAGCAAATATTCAATATCCATATTTTATTTCAATATTTGATACTTGACAGTACTGGGTAGTTGACAGGTGGTGGTACTTAGTATTCGGGGGATGGCACACAAGCACTATTTAGTACTTGACATTTGGCCGCTTACGAGATTTCATATTTGACACCTGCCAAAATCAAGACACGCCAGAGATGCCATCAAGTCTAAAGTACTCAGATATCACATTTGGTGGTAACATTGGGCATAGGGGGTTTGTGATTTGAAGCTCTGCATTCAGAATGCGAGTGGGAAAACTGGCAGCGGTGATGAATCTTGATTATTTGCAAAAAGTTGGTTTAAGCTTTAGTTCCAGGGTTTTTCTGCTACACAGGGTGCTGCTAGCAGTATGAATTGCAGAGCCAACTGGCTAATGCAAAATGCCTGCCGCTTTGACAAGTGGAATGTGTAAGTATGCATGCACATGCAGGGAGAGCTTGTGTTTTGCACTACCTTTGGGGGCATGCACCTTGTTTATGTAGACAAGGAAACATTGCTTTCCCCCCTGCATCAGTAGCCTGCAGATGCAAAGACTCTACCGGGGCTCGTCAAGGTACAAGATGGAGCAGAGAGTTTTCCAGGAGCAAGCATTTCTTTTTCTGCATAGGAGCACAGATATTCCACTATGTGGAACTGGACTTGGGAATAGTGACTGAATTCCTCTTACCTGTCGAAGATCAGTTTGTGCCTCACCCCTTAGGCCCTCTGTCCCCAGAACCTGGTTCTGGGTTTGGAGTGTTGGTGGTGCTGCAGTGTGATGGAATCTCGAGCACTGGCTTCATTTATCTGCATGCGTGCCTACACCTAATTTAGGGGTGGGGGAGACCACTCACACTGCTGTATGTTTTATTTCAGCAACAGAAGTAGCATGCCAGGAGGGAGGACAAGAGACCATTTGCAGGACAGTTAGGCTGAATTTTTAAATCCAATTAACTATCCAATCCAGACAGACTTGTATGTTTTGTAACTGCATGTCCAAAAGGCTCAAATCTGAACCGCAGTAAACTTCCCCACATCATACCTTTGGGAAGGAGTCTCCTGTATTTCATGGGATATAAAATTCTTTGTATAATGGCAAGTAAATCGTTTTGAGCTATAAAGGGGAAGGCAGGATGCAAACGCCTCAAAGAAATCAAGGCTTTTGGCAAAGCTTTTCCAGGGAGCCCAAGAAACCTGTCCAGCAGTCATGGAGCAGACAAGCTTCCTTAAAAGACACTGTGATCGCTTCTGATGTTATGCAGCTGCAAAGGAGCTGTCAGAGTCACGAGCCAATGGAATGGGCTCAGCCTCTTGAGGCTGTTGGGATGACAGCATTAATTGTCCCCTCTCGTTAATTGGATGTCTCTTCAGCTAGAAATCTAGCACAGCTCTTTTCACTTTCTTCACTGGTTTTCTATTTCCAAGAGGTTTTCGACATTAGGGGAGCCATTGCAAAATGCAATCCTCCACCTGCAACAGTCCAGTCCAGTCTAAAGCCTTACTCCCCTGTATATGTGAGCAAAGCCCAAGATGTATGAGGCATTGGCAGGTTCAGTCTCCAGTTAAAAGGAGCAGGTAGTGGGTGATGTGGAAGACCTCTGCCTGGACAGCCGCTGTCAGAGTAGGCAAACTCAACCAGTGGTCTGGAGCAGTATGAAGCTGCTTCATACATTCATTGTCATAAGGGGGGCTTTGGCTCAATAGTAGAGCTCACTATGCAGAAAGTCTCCAACTTGATGCCCTGACATTTCCAGTTTAAAAGGGGGTCAGGTGCTAGATGATGTGAAAGACTTCTGCCTGAGAGCTACTCCTGTAGGGCACTCCCCATCCCAAAGATCTCCGGCATTGAATGTGTTGGCCAGTTTGTTGTAGTGGTTAAGTGCACGGACTCTAATCTGGGAGAACCAGGTTTGATTCCCCACTCCTCCACTTGCGCCTGCTGGATGGCCTTGGGCAAGCCATAGTTCAGGCACAGCTGTTCTTGAAAAAGAGCAGTTTCTGTCAGAGCTCTCTCAGCCCCACCTACCTCACAGTGTGTCTGTTGTGGGGAGGGGAAGGGAAAGGAGTTTGTAAACCACTCTGAGACTCCTTTGGGTAGTGAAGGGCGGGGTATAAATCCAATCTCCTCCTCCTCCTCCTCTTCTTCTAGTTTGGGACACTGAGGTGAGTCTGTCTGTCTGTCTGTCTCTCTGTCTGGTGTTCCATCCACCTAGTGCACCAACAGAGAGCCTTCTGTCCCTGTTAGAGATGGTAGTGGACTGGGCCTTGGAGTTTCCACAGCTTATTGTGCTCAGAGACTTCAGCATCCGTGCTGATGCTGCTTCCTTGCAGCAGGCGCTGGACCTAATGTCATCCATGGCAGCACTGGGACTCACCCAGATCATATCAGGTCCCACACATAAAAGTGGCCACATGCTGAATTTGATCATTGGTATGGGGATAGATATTGATCTGTTAGATATTGAGCCAGTTTGGTGTAGTGGTTAAGTGCGCGGACTCTAACCAGGTTTGATTCCCCACTCCTCCACTTGGCTGGATGACCTTGGGCAAGCCATAGTTCTGATAAGAGCCGTTCCTGAAAAAGAGCAGTTTCTGTCAAGAGCTCTCTCAGCCCCACCTACCTCATAGGGTGTCTGTTGTGGGGAGGGGAAGGGAAAGGAGTTTGTAAGCCACTCTGAGACTCCTTTGGGTTGTGAAGGGCGGGGTATAAATCCAATCTCTTCTCTTCTCCTCTTCTTCTTAACTGCAGAAGCAATGCCATGGTCAGATTATTTTGCCTTGAAGGCTTGGCTGGGGGTCCCAGCTCCCTCTAGTCTAGGCAACAAGCAGATTTATGTTTGCCCACAGAGACTAATGGACCCAACTGGGTTCCAGAATGCTCTGTAGGATCCAATCCCCCCCTCCCTGGAGACTCATTGGATGAGCTGATAGAGGACTGGAATACACGTCTCTCTGAAGCCATCAATGAAAATGCCCCCTGACATCCTCTTCACTCCCATCCCAAGTTAGCTCCATGGTATAATACGGAGTTTAGTGGGATGAAAGGAAGCTTAGACAACTAGAACGAGTTTGGAGACAGTCTCATGACGAAGCTTCAAGAGCATTTTATTGGGCGTTTATGAAATCCTATGAGATGGTGGGGAAGGCTTCTAAGAGAGAATTCTATGCAGCCACTGTCACATGCGAGAGCAGTTGCCCAGCACAATTGTTTCGGGTAATCAGATCTTTCACTTCTCTTACAGAGAGGTCCAAAACTGTTAGTAATTTGACCATAAGCTGTGAGGCATTTGCAAGCTTTTTTGTGGATAAAGTCTGGTTGCTCCACCGTGACCTGCCTGCCAACTTTGATACAGTATGTGAACTAGAGGCGCCTTAGCTGTCTTTGGATCCAGTATTTAACACCTTCAGCCGACTTTCAGAAGCTGATGTTGACAGGATTCTTGGTGCTGGAAAGCCAACCACTTGCCTCCTAGACCCGTATCTTTCATGGCTGGTGCGAGCTGGCAGTGAGGGTATACAGGGCCCTCTGACGGACATTATATTTTTTTGGTTTTGTTTTATATGTGCATGTTTGTGTGTGAGTGTGTGTGCACCTGGAAGTCATGGCAGCCTCTGATGACTGACCCCTCCTGGGGGCCTGGAGGATTTTCAGAGAGGTGGCAGAATAAAGCCTGCCCCCACCTCCCGCCTCTGGTACTCCTTGGAGGGCTCCCATCCAAGTACTTGCCAGAGTTGACCCTGCTTAGCTTCTGAGATCTGATGAGATTGGGTTTGCCTGGGCTATCCAGGTCAGGGCTCTGATGGACACTGTCAATCTGTCCCTCGGTTCAGGGGTCTATCCAGAGGGATTAAAAGAGGCAGTGGTAGCACCACTCTTGAAGAAGCCATTGTTGGATCCTTCCAATCCATCCAATTACCACCTAGTTCCGAACCTCTCGTTTCTGGGTAAGGTAACTTAGAGAGTGGCGGCAGAGCAGCTCCAAGGTTTCCTGGAGGGAGACATCGGCACTAGATCCATTCCAATCTGGTTCCTCCCCTGGTCACAGGATGGAGACCATGCTTGTCACATTCACGGATGATCTCCAGAGGCAGTTGGATCAAGGCAGGTTGGTGCTGCTGTTGCTGCTTGACTTGACAGCAGTGTTGGACACAGTCGATCACGATCTGCTGGCTCACTGTCTCACCGACACTGGAATATGTGGGACAGCCCTGAAGTGGGTTGTCTCCTTTTTCCATGGTCAGGGACAGAGGGTGGCACTAGGAGAGAGGGTTTCACCTTGATACCTCATGGTATGTGGGGTCCGTCGGGGGGCTATCCTTTCTCCAATATTATTTAACATCTACATGTGCCCTGTCACCTAGCTGGTGTGATTTTTGGGCTGGGGTGTCATCAGTATGCTGATGGATGGCAAGCTGGATGCTGCCCCGGGTAATCTGGCTGAGGGGTTGGAGGCCATGACTGGATGGTTGACGCGAAGTCAGTTGAGACTGAATCCATCTAAGATCGCTCTGACCTAGCCACTGTAGTCCATGCAACAGTTACTTCTAGGGTAGACTATTGTTACTCACTCTATGTGGGCCCACCCTTGAAGCTAACCTGGAGGTTACAACTGGTCCAGAATGCAGCAGCTCATTACAGGAACCCCATTAACAGCACACATTCAACCTGTGCTTTGCCAGCTGCACTGGCTCCAGATTGAGTACCAAATCATATACAAGGTTTGGGTTTTGACCTTTAAGGCCCTTCATGGTCAGGGATCAACATACCTTTGGGACTGCCTCTCCCCCGGAGAGGGTTGCGCTTAGGCGAAACAAATTGGCTGGAGGTCCCTGGCCCAAAGTGCATCCGGCTGTCCTCAACCATAGCCAGGGCTTTCTCTGTCCTGGCTTCAACCTGGTGGAACTCTCTGCCAACTGACATCTGGGCCCTGTGGGATCTACTACAATTCCGCAGGGCCTTCGAGGTAGAGATGTTCCACCAGGCATATGGTTTAGGACAGTCCTCCTCTCTCCCCTCCCTCCCCTGTTGATCAGGGTTAGGAAACCTGTAATTATGGCACCTTAAGATTCAGGAGCTGCAGTGGCTCAAGTGGTTAAGACGCTGAACTGCAGCATGTGGAAGGTCAGTAGTTCAGCAGCTCGAGACCCGGGTGCCGCATGACGGAGTGAGCTCCCATCTCTAGTTCCAGCTCCTGCCAACCTAGCAGTTCGAAAGCAAGAAATTGCCAGTAGATAAATAGGTACCACTTCAGTGGGAAGGTAATAGCGTTCCGTTTGCCTTGGTGTTTAGTCATGCCGGCCACATGACCACGGAAACGTCTTCAGACAGCGCTGGCTCTTTGGCTTTGAAACGGAGATGAGCACCGCAACCCTAGAGTCGGATTCGACTGGCTTTCGAGCAAGGGAACCTTTACCTTTACTTTAAGACTCAGGACCTTGTTGCTGTATAGCTCTTAATTTTAATAGTTTAAATTATGATGTATTTCCTTTTAACTTGTACACTGCCCTGAGTCTGCTTAGTGGGGAGGGCAGTATAAAAATCTAAATAATAATAATATTAATAATATAGAAGAAAGCTAGGAAATGGTTGTGTCTCAGTGGACATGGCAGAGTATTTGCTTTGCCAGCAAGAGGTCCCAGGTTTACTCTCTGGCATCTGCAGTTGGAAGGATCGGGTTGTGGGTAATGAGACCCTGGGAAGCTGTTGTCAATCAGAGTAGACGTTGTTGACCTTGCTAGACCAACTCTCAGCATAATCCTAATATGTCTGACTCAGTATCTATATATCTAATACCCAAGTCGCCCCGTCTGTGCAGATCGCTAAATCCGCGCTCCGGGGCGACCTGGGGGGCAGGGAGAGTTTTGGGCACTCTTGGGGCAGTCCCCAGGGGTGCACAAAAATCTAAAAACTAAAAAAAAATATCGGGGGGATATTTAAATCCCCCCCGAAAGTGTCAGAGCGCACGGAACGCTCTGCGGAGGCCGCCGCCACCATTTGGAAGGTGAGCGGCGAGCAGGGGGGGCAGAGGGGCGAGCGGCTCCCCG
>NW_015164182.1:1937654-1951470 GCF_001447785.1 Gekko japonicus
CAGAGCGTTCCCTGCGCATGCGCAGGGAACGCTCTGCAAATGGCGCGGCGGCAACATGCGACGGGAGGCCAGGACAAGGCTGGGAAGGCGGCCAGGCGGTGAGAGACCAGCCAGGCTGGGGGGGGGGAAACCGGAGCCCGGGGGGAAACCGGCGCTTTAGACAGGGGAGAGCGGCGAGCCTTACCAGATGTGCCCGCTTCAGTGCAGGCGGACGGGAATGAACGACAGGTGAGGGCCAGCGGCGGCGGCGACGGGAGGGAGGGAGACCGGCGCAGGCCACACTTCGAGGTTGCTTGGAGAGGGGGGGAAGAGGCTGGGGGGAGGTAGTTGAGGGGGGGTGGAGACAGGGAACTTCTGCTTCTGCTTCTTCCTCCGCCGCCTGTTCAGTGTGGAGCTCCCCAGCTCCTCCCCCCGCGAGTTTCGCGGGTCCTCTTTCTTGTAATCCCAATATTTAAAATGTTTTAACTGTTTTTATGTGTTTTATGTGGACTTATGGTACTTGTACCAATGAATTGTAAGCCGCCCTGAGCCTGTTCACGGGGAGGGCGGGATAAAAATGCAATAAAATAAATAAATAAATAAATAAATATGTCCCTTGAAGGGTTTTGCACTCCTCTGATCAACATTTACTGGTGGTCCTCAGCCCAAAGGGTGTACGGCAGGCCTCAACCACCACCGGAGCTTTCTGGTGGAACACTCTCCCATCTTGAGATCTGGGCCCTGCAGGATTTAATGCAGTTCCACAGGGCCTGTAAAACGGAGATATTCCACTAGGCCTATGGCTGAGGTGGCGGCAATTCATCTGTACTGGCCTCCCCTACTCTGCCTTGCTTTATTCCATCATGGCTGACTTTCTCACCCGCCCATTTGCTCTACATCGTTCCATCAATGGTTACCCTTAATCAGAATCCTTCGGGACTTCAATTTAATTGCACAGCAGACACCATTAAATGTTTTAGCAATGTTTTAGTAATACTTTGTAATTAATAATTTTATCATTTTAATGTTGTATTATAGTTTAATTATGTTGTATGTTTTAATCATGTTGTAACCTGCCTTGGAGCTGCGGTAGCTCAAGTGGTTAAGACACTGAACTGCAGGCTGTGGAAGGTCAGTAGTTCAGCAGTTCGAGACCCGAATTGCCGCATAATGGAGTGAGCTCCCGTCTCTAGTCCCAGCTCCTGCCAACCTAGCCGGGCGAAAGCAAGAAATTGCAAGTAGATAAATAGGTACCACTTCGGTGGGAAGGTAACAGTGTTCTGTGCGCCTCGGTGTTTAGTCATGCCGGCCACGTGACCATAGAAACATCTTTGGACAGCAAGAAATTGCAAGTAGATAAATAGGTACCACTTTAGTGGGAAGGTAACAGTGTTCTGTGCGCCTCGGTGTTTAGTCATGCCGGCCACGTGACCATGGAAACGTCTTTGGACAGCGCTGGCTCTTCGGCTTTGAAACGCATCCCTAGAGTCGGAGTCGACTGGCTTTTGAGCAAGGGAATCTTTACCTTTACCTTAACCTGCCCTGAGCTTGTGTGCAGGGGAGGGAGGGCTAAAAATCAAATCAAATAAATAAACCATGCAGCTTCATGTGTTCCCTAGTGCCCTAGACCACTTCCCCAAACCCTCTGCAACATACTGGGGATTAATGGCAGCCCCGTAATGTTTTCAAGGCAAGAGGTGTTCAGAGGTGGTTTGCCGTTGCCTGCCTCTGTGTAGAGACCCTGGACTTCCTTGGTGGTCTCCCATCCAAGTACTAACCAGGGCTGACCCTGCTTAGTTTCTGAAATCTAACAAGATCAGGCTAGCCTGAGCCAGCCCAGTCTGGGCATGTGACCTTTACCTTGTTATACTCAGGGGGCTTGGTGGAGAGGTCAGCAATTAGTAGCTCCTGAGTCCAGTCTGCCCCTCTCCAATCTCTTTGATTTCCAACCTAGAAGGCAAAATAGGAACATGTGGGGACATTTTGAGAGGTGAGAGGTGCTTAGAGGCATTCTCATTTCCATCACTGCTTAGTATATGTCAAGGCTGCCTTCAGGCATTCGGAACAGGTTCTGGAGCTTATATTGTGCCCTGGTGTTGGGATCATGGTTAATGGTTTAAGAACCATTAACCTGGAGAAAAGGTGCATGCCGGGCAGCTAAGCATCAGCCCTCCCCTGCGATCCTCTTCCAGCATTTTGCTCTCTGAGATATACTGCTTCTGAACATGGAGGTTCCATTTTGCTGTCTAATAGCCACTGCCAGTCTGTCCTCTGGCAATATCTAATCCAGTGGTCTTCACCTTGTGGCTACAGAGCCGAAAGTGACTCAGTGTGGACTGTAGCTCTTTAAAAAAAGAAAATGAAAATCTTTTAGAGTTAAGATGTATTGGAGACGTTGGTGGGATGCTTGAATATCCAGGATGTAAAGGAGATGTCAGGCAAAGACTTTTACAGGATTAAAGGACTTCTTAGAGATTCTTTGCAGAAAGTTATATGATAGAGTTGAACAGTTGCCAGTAATCCAAGTGTAATCCATGCACCGATTTACAGTAGTGCATGAAAACAATTGCACCAGGTGCTCCTGTGTCTATTTATTACTCACAGTGAGGCTTTGTATGTGCCCCTTCCTCCTAATAAGAGATGACACGTGTTTGGGCTGCTAAAGTGTTAGCCGAATTACTTTATTTACAGCAATTGGCAATTTATAAATGGGTTCTTGCCAATTTATACCAAGGTCCTGTTCCCACTAAGGGTTACCAGAGAAGGATTCGAGGCTGTTGTTGTTAAAATAAATGTCTTTTACTTAAAGAATAAATCTCATACAAACAATACTGATGCACTCACACATTCAATCAAGTTCCTTAGAAATACAGTATTAAAATAAGCACATTTGTATTAGCAGGTGGGGGTAGGGCTGCCAAGCCGCGGCGGGGGATCCGCATGTCTTCAGAGGATCCCTGCTGCGGGGGACAGCGATACGCATTGCACCGCCGTCGCTGGGATGAGACGCTACGCGTTGCTCTGGCAACGGGACTCCAAACAGCCCCATTGCCACATCCTGGCGACAGCGGTGCAACGCGTATCGCTGTCCCCTGCGGCAGGGATCCTGTGAAGGCGTGCGGATCCCCCGCCGCGGCTTGGCAGCCCTAGGTGGGGGTGATGATGGGCAATACTTATCTGTCTTCGCAGCTTTGGTTGATCCAATGAAGAATGGAGGGGAAGAAATGGAAAACTAAGGGAATTCACACATGACCAGAACCAGCCAGAACGTGTGGGCAGTGGAGGCAAGGGTTGGGGATAGCAAGTGGGACTTAAGAGGGGTAAAAGCGGACAGGGGTTGTTGCGGGGGAGATGCTAGTTGATCAAGTAGGAGAGAGAGACCATGTGACTGGTTCTCTTCTTTTATCGGGGGATCCAGGAAGTGGGTGGTGGCCGTGCCAACCTCCTGGCCCACCTCCCTGTTAGTCTGTCCCAAAAACAATCCTATTGGTTGCATGTAGGGAGGGGGGGTCAATATTGAAATCTAATCAGGAGTGGCCAATATTGAAATCTAAAACCTTACTCAAGGGAGGGCATCTGGGCAGGTGTGAAAACCTTGACGTCAGGATGCTCCATTGTAGTGTAGATGAAGCTGGCCATTCTCTTTGTGAACCAAATGTCCATTTGGCAGGAAATACCAATGCAGGAACAAAGCAGTGATGTGTCCTACGTGACCACAAATGATTCTGCAATGGGGGCTGTCTCTGCTCAAGTTGTTGTTTCTTACTGCTCACAATAATGGAGGTGTGTGCTTCTTCACCAGGCTGGTAACTGTTGAAACCTTATTTACACATGTAAGGCTTGTGCAGGCACCTTCTATGTGTTGCATCACAACAGGTGACTTAAAGTGTACAGTCTTCTGAGCCTATGTGTGTGTGTGCACAGTCTATTGTGTGTAGCAATAAATATAGTCCATAAAGCAAAATATCATGTTCATTCTCTAACAAAAGCAACATGTCAGTTCGCAGTAATGTTAAAAGTTGCATCCTTTCATTTATGCAACTGTTCTTTAAAAATATATATTTCTTTACTCGCTGATCTCTTGCTCTGAATTTTGACGGTGTTTAGCTCTTTAATTATAAAAGGTTGCTGGTCCCTGATCTAATCCTTTCTTTTTAAAGTGATGTAAACTTGGCAGGAAAGACTGCTATAGTGTGGAAGTTGCAGTCTTCTGTATTCTGCTCCTTTTCTTCTGTGCTTATTTTCCATATCTCCCCATGTGGTGTTCGGCAGCTCATTTGTCTTAAGTGTCAGGGACTGCCTAGTGTGCTCTAAATTTAGAAAACAGAGGTGTTTTTGTGTGTGTGCGCGCGCATGTGCACATTGTGGGTATACTCTTCTGTATTCTCCTGCCAACTTAAGGTTTGCTACTGCCTAGCTGCACGTAAGAGCGGCAGGCTTTGTTTCAACAGCTTGTTGGGAAACTGGGGGTCCACAGAGGCTGTTGAGGCCGAAGTCCCTGGTTTGAACCTGGCAAAGGTTTGCAAAATTTTCAGGTACTTCTTTTCTCCACACGGGGAAAATATGGGGAGGGGAGGCCATACATGGGTTAGATTTGAGAGGACCTCCTTGAAGGAACACACATACTGGTTGGGGGATAGTCTTCTGAGTAGCAGTGTGCGTGAACAAGATCTTGGGGTACTGGTGAACCAAAAGTTAAATATGAGCAGCCAGTATGATGTGGTGACAAAAAAGGTTAATGCAATCTTGGGATGTATCCACAGAGGAATAACATCCAAATTGCAAGATGTCATCGTCCTGCTGTACACTGCATTGGTCAGGCTGCACCTGGAGTATTGTGTGCAGTTCTGGAGGCCCCACTTTAAAAAAGATGTGGACAGAATGGAGTGGGTGCAGAGGAGAGCGAGGAGGATAATGCGGGGGGGCATGGAAACCAAGCCCTATGAGGAAAGGCTGAGGGACTTGGGAATGTTCAGTCTGGACTGGAGAAGAGGAGGTTGAGAGGGGACATAATTGCTCTCTTTCAGTGTTTGAAGAGCTGTCACTTAGAGGATGGCAGGGAGCTGTTCCTGTTAGCAGCAGAGGATAGGACTCGCAATATTGGGTTTAAATTAAGGGCAGGAAGGTACCGGCTGGATATTAGGAGAAACTTTTTTACAGTTCAAGTTGTGCAATGGTGGAATCATCTGCCTAGGGAGGTGGTGAGCGCCCCCTCACTGGCAGTCTTTTACATTTGACAAGCCTTTATTGGCATACGTATACACATACAATAGGAGATCAGATTAAATATAGATCAGAAAATACAAATCCATATAGGGTAAAATTGGAGCTACGGTGCAGAAAAACAGCATGAAAGCAGAAAAACCTAATGGTTACTTATCAGAACGTATAGCCATAGCACTAAGAAGAAACCTTGCTACTATTTCGGTTATTTCCGTATCTTGGTTATCAAGCAAAAACAGAACCTTAAAATCGTCAGGAATCTCTGAGAATTGAGCTAATATAGGGTACAGAAGATCCTGGCGGGGCACCAGATAAAAGGGACATTGAAGGAGAACATAGGGGACAGTTTCAACACCGTCCTTCTTACAAGGACAACACTTGCTGGAGTAGGGGATCCCCTGGAATCTGCCAGAGAGAAGAGCAGAAGGAAGGACTTTAAATCTGGCCAAGGAGATGGCTCTGCGCAAATTTGGAGCTATAAATTGATAAAGATATACAGCTGGAAGATTAGCATTTGGAACAATCCCTAAATTTAGGGGAGAACAGGTTACTGACAGTCTTTAAGTAGTGGCTGGACAAACATTTGTCAGGGATACTGTAGGCTGATCCTGCATTGAGCAGGGGGTTGGACTAGATGGCCTGTATGGCCCCCTTCAATTTTGTGTGATTCTATGATTCTACTGATCTGATTCTGGCTCAGGTCAGTCCCACTTGTAACCCACCTAACCAAACACTAACCATGTGTGGTACCTTAAGATAGAGGGACCATAGCTCATTGGTAGAGCATATGCACATGGTCTAGATTCTCCAGCTAAAAGGATCTTTGGTAGACAGAAGGGGAAGGACCAGTTTGAGGCCTTGGAGTATAACTGGACAAGGTGGACCAGTGATCAGATATGGTGTAAGGTAGATTCCTGTGTTTATCAGACCTCCTCATTTTGTTGTTTGTTTGGGATGAAAGGAGTTGTTGAGCACCTGGCAAGCCACAATCAAGGACTGAGAGTGGTTGCTGGAACTGGGTAGCAATAGGTAGGCAGTATTTTCTGGCCGTGTAATAAATTGTCATTTCAGTCACAAGATTTGAAGGACCAAGGACAGCTCCAAAGAGGTAAAAGCAGTTGCTCTGACAAGCGCTTATTAAAGGTAGTGCAGTCTTGATGACTGACTGAGCTTTAAAGGGGCAGCACTTTGGCATGGAGTTCTGCACTTAGATGTCAACGGAGTGGCCTTCCATAGTCTTGGACAGAGGCTTGCAAGTGGGGCGTGGATTCAGAATTGCTGGTTTCTGGAACAGAGTTTGACATGGAGATCTCTTTCTCATGGTTGTCTGAGGCAGTGCTCCAAGGGAGCCTGGAGAATTTTAGGAACAGCCACCTTTGCACTGGATGTTCATAAGCCACAAAAGTAAAGGTAAAGGTTTCCCTTGCTCGAAAGCCAGTCGAATCCGACTCTAGGGATGTGGTGCTCATCTCCATTTCCAAGCTGAAGAGCCAAAGCTGTCCAAAGACATTTCTGTGGTCATGTGGCCGGCATAACTAGACACCAAGGCGCACGGAACACTGTTACCTTCCCACCAAAGTGGTACCTATTTATCTACTTGCAATTTCTTGCTTTTGAACTGCTAGGTTGACAGGAGCTGGGACCAGAGACGGGAACTCACTCCGTCATGCGGCACTCGGGTCTCGAACTGCTGAACTACCGACCTTCCGGTTCGCAGTTCAGTATCTTAACCACTTGAGCCACAAAACCTAATCCTAAATTCTTCACAGTTTTTCAGAGTTTTATGAAAGCAATCACAAAAGTACTGTTTATAAATAAACTAGGAGTAAGACTCATTGAGGAAGAAATACAATGAGCTCTAGAAAGAGGCTCCAAGTAAGTGTCCCAGATGTGGCACTTTTCTGACTGTGTGGACAGATGCTTTGGTCATGCCAACTGATTTTAGAAACGATTACACTTTATGTTTTCATTCAGGATTGGGGTTTGTGTTGTTGCTTTTTTAAAAAAAAACCTGTTTGGGTTAGTTGCTTTTCATTCCCACGCGGAAACGCTGGGCCCTGTTGCCTCAAGAGATGGTAGAAAACCTTGCAAATCCAGGCTCACATTCAAAATGCTTCATTTCCTTCTGCTTAGCTATAAGGCAGGGCTGTCTCAAGTCATTTTGCTGCCCCAAGTGAATAGTATGGGAGAAGAGCTGCATGGTAACAGGTATGCTTCTCTCCACCCCTGTGTTGATTTGTGGCTATGCAGTGGCAGCTAAGGTAGAAAAGCACCTCCTCCTTTGCCATATTTTCTGTGTTTCAAGGGCCTAGAAAGTAGTTCCATAGCCAGTTACATGGTTCCAAACTCTGGGTTCGAAAATATCTGTAGACTAGAAATAAGGCCTGTTGTAGAAATAAATACAAGCTCTAGAAAGAGGCTCTGGGTGGGTGCCCTGGCCAGGACACTCAGTGTCAATTTTTTGTGGTTACCTCAGCAGGGTATTATGACACTTTTTTCTCCAAGGGTATTATGACACTGTTTTCTCCAAGGGAACTGCCAACTGAAGAGCACTTGTAATTCTGTGTGATATCCAGCCCTCACCTGGAGACTGGCAACAATGGTTCCCTAGGAGTAATTGACTGATTTGGAGGGTGGAGTCTATGGCATTGTACCTTTCTGAGGTCCTACCCCCCTCAAACCCCACCCTTTCCAGGTTCCACCCCTTAAATCTCCAGAAATTTCCCAGCCTGGAGTTGGCAAGCCTATCTCCTACCCAGCCAACCATCAACCTACCTTTATCTGCCCCTCTGACTTCAGCTTTCCATCTCCTTTCCCCTCCCTGCAGCCTCTATCTAGGGGAAGAACAGTCTTAGTAGGGACCAAAGCAGCTCACATCATTCTCCTCTCCCCCTTTCAATCTGCACAACAACCCTGTGAGGCAGGTTAGGCTGAAAGTCTGTGAGTGATCTGAAATCACCCAATCAGCTTCCATAGCAAGAACCTGGGTCTGGCAGACCCTGCCCTGAAGCAGTAACTGCTACGTCACACTGACTGTCATAGGGGGGCCACCTCAGCAGGGTATAATGAGACAGTGTCCACCATTTTCTCCAAGGGAACTGATCTCTGCCATCGGGAGAGCAGTTGTAATTCTGAATTATCTCCAGCCCTCACCTGGAGATTGGCAACAATGGTTCCCCAGGAGGAACAATACAGTCTTTCTCTGCAGTGGGGACCAAAGCAGCTTACATCATTCTCTTCTCCTTCTTTTGATCTGCACAACAACCTGTGAGATAGTAGGGACCCAGATAGGGACCAAAGCAGCTCACATCATTCTCCTCTCCCCCTTTCAATCTGCACAACAACCCTGTGAGATAGGTTAGGCTGAAAGTCTGTGACTGGTCTGAAATCACCCACTCAGCTTCCACAGCAAGAACCTGGGTCTGGCAGACCCTGCTGTGAAGTGCTAAGTGCTACACTACACTGGCTTCCTCCTAGAGAGCCAGTTTGGAGTAGTGGTTAAGAGTGTGGACTCTAATCTGGGAGAACCGGGTTTGATTCCCCACTCTTTCACATACAGCTGCTGGTGTGACCTTGGGTCAGTCATAAGTTTTTTCAAAGTTGTTCTCTCAAGAGCAGTTCTGAAGAGACCTCTCTCAGCCCCACCTACCTCACAGGGAGTGGGGAGGGCTGGGGTGGGGAGGGGATGGGATGGGAAGGGGAAGGGATTGTAAGACACTCTGAGACTCCTTTGGATAGTGAAGGGTGAGGTATAAATCCAATCTCTTCTTTTTCTAAACATTTAATTTAAATATTAAAAAATAGAGGGGCTGCTGGAGGTGAACAGGAGTAAGCAGCCAGGCCAAGTTGTCATGCCAGTCAGGTGTCATCAAGTCACCCAGAGGGCACTGCCAGGCCTCAGGTAGTCAACCTCCAGGTGGAGCCTGAAGATCACCTGGTATCACAACTGAATTCCAGACAACAGATCTCTCTTGCCCTGGAGAAAATAACTGCTTAGGAGGGTGGACTCTATGGCATTCTATTCAGCTGAGGCCTCTTCCCTCCCCAAATTCTGCCTTCCGTAGACTCCACCGTAAAATCTCCAGGAATTTACCAACCTGGAGCTGACAACCCTAGTCAGGATGGGCCCCAATGAGTTTTCTCTGAAAGGCCAAAATAGGCCTGGAAAGGGCCTCCTCCCCCTTTTTACTGACAGAACCAAGCTTGGTTGCTTAGCAACAGTCAATGAAGCAAAAGTGAGCCTAGCAGCAGGACGAGGTGAAGCATCTTCATCAGGAAAGACAGCCGTTTTGGCAGTTTATTCTGTCAGGTAATAGGGGTCAGCTTGGCAGTGGGCAGGCAAGAGGAGCAGACCCAGCACTCAGCCAATGGCATGCCAGTACTCTTGAGTGGCAGTTGATAGGCCAATGACTGATGGAGTGCACAGCACAAGCAATGAGAGAGCTGAAAGTGCCAAAATGTTAGGCTTTTATGTGTATCAAATTTGAGGGGTAGAGCCTGGGGAGGGCAGGGTTTGAGGTGGGGAGGGACCTCAGCAGGGGATAATGCCATAGAGTCCATTGCCCAAAGCAGCCATTTTCTCCAGGAGAACTGATCTTGGAGATCTCCAGGTGCCACCTGGAGGTTGGCAATGCTAAGGGGAGGGCCAGGTTTGCTGAAGGAAGAGGAAGAGAAGAGATTGGATTTATACCCCGCCCTTCACTACCCAAAGGTGTCTCAGAGTGGCTTACAAACTCCTTTCCCTTCCCCTCCCCACAACAGACACCCTGTGAGGTAGGTGGGGCTGAGAGAGCTCTTGACAGAAACTGCTCTTTTTCAAGAACAGCTCTTATCAGAACTATGGCTTGCCCAAGGTCATCCAGCCAGGTGCAAATGGAGGAGTGGGGAATCAAACCCGGTTCTCCCAGATTAGAGTCCGCGCACTTAACCATTATGCCAAACTGGCTCTCAGTGAGATTTAATCCCGGAGAGGTATAATAAGGACTTCAGTGAGGTATAAGGCTATAGAACTCACCCTCGAAAGCAACCATTTTCTCCATGGGGACTGATCTCTGTAGTCTGGAGATCAGTTGTATTTCAGAGAGATGTCCAGGCCTTCCCCTTTCCCCCAACCCCTTTGAATTCCAAAGCTGCTTCCCTTTTCAAGATTTTAACTGACTGACAGTTTAACTGACTCCCTGCTAATGTCCCACAGCCTCTTGGGACTCCCAGCTTGGAAGTTGTAGTCCTAATTCCCTTTGTTATGGTTGCAGTAAGGCCAGCTGAGAACTACAACTCCCAAGGTGCAACATGTCAGAAGTGGGGGTATAAGAATGGAGGCACCAGTGGGACAGGCCAATAGGGCACCAAGACAGTTTCTCCAATGGCCAGTGGAAGAGTAGGTGAGTTGTCGCCACCTCGGCTTCCCTTTATACACACACACATATACATATATATATACATACACATAGGATAAGAGCTAACTCTGGTTGGCCTGGACTTGGATGGCCCAGGCTAAACCAATCTCATCAGCTGTTGGAAGCTAAGCATAGCCGGACCTTATTAGTACTTGGATGGGAGACTTCTAGGGACCTCCAGGGTATGCAGAAGCAGCCAGTGGCAAACCACCTCTGTTCATCTCTTGCCTTGAAAACCATTATTGTTGTTCAGTCGCACAGTCGAGTCCGACTCTTCGTGATCCCACGGACCACATCGCGCCAGGCCCTCCTGTCTTCTGTCATACTCCGGAGTTTGCTTAATTTCATGTTTGTTGCATCGATAACACTGTTTAAGCATCTCATCCTTTGCCATCCCCTTCTTCTTTTGCCTTCAGTCTTTCCCAGCATCAGGGTCTTCTCCAGTGAGTGCTCCCTTCTCATTTGGTGGCCAAAGTATTTGAGCTTCAGCTTCAGTACCTGGCCTTCCAGGGAAGAGTCAGGGTTGATTTTTTTTTAGGATTGACTGACTCGATCTCCTTGCAGTCCAAGGGACTCTCAAGAGTCTTCTCCAGCACCATAATTCAAAAGAATCTGTTCTTTGGCGCTCAGCCTTCCTTATAGTCCAACTCTATCAGCCATACATTACTACTGCTGGGAATACCATTGCTTTGACTTTTGTTGGCAGGGTGATGTCTCCACTTTTTATTATGCTTTCTAGGTTTGCCATTGCTTTCCTCCCAAGGGGCAGGCGTCTTAATTTCATGGCTGCTGTCACAGTCTGCGGTGATCTTGGATCCCAGGAACGTGAAGTCTGTCACTGCTTCCATGACTTCCCCTTCTACTTGCCAAGGGGTGATGGGGCCGGATGCCATGATCTTAGGGTTTTTTGATGTTGAATTTCAAGCCGACTTTTGTGCTCTCCTCTTTCACCCTCAGCAATAGGCTCTTTAGGTCCTCTTCACTTTCTGCCCTTACAGTGGTATCATCTGCATATCTGAGGTTGTTGATGTTTTTCCCACAATCTTAATTCCAGTTTGTGATTCATCCAGGCCGGCATTTCATATGATGTACTCTGCATATAAATTAAATAGGCAGGGTGACAATATACATCCTTGTCGTACTCCTTTTCCTATGCTAAACCAATCAGTTGTTCCATATCCAGTTCTAACTGTTGCTTCTTGACCCTTATACAGGTTTCTTAAGAGACATGTGAGGTGGTCTGGTACTCCCATCTCTTTAAGGACTTGCCATAGTTTGTTGTGATCCACACAATCAAAGGCTTTAGCATAGTTAATGAAGCAGAAGTAGATGTTTTTTCTGGTACTCCCTTGCTTTCTCCACAATCCAGTGTATGTTGGCAATATGATCTCTAGTTCCTCTACCTCTTCGAAACCCAGCTTGTACTTCTGGCAGTTCTGTATCCATGTACTGTTGAAGCCTAGCTTGTAGGATCTTGAGCATGACCTTGCTAGTGTGTGAAATGAGTGCAATTGTGCAATAGTTTGAACATTCCTTGGCATTACCCTTCTTTGTGATCGGAATGCAGACTGATCTTTTCCAATCCTGTGGCCACTGTTGTAGTTTCCAAATTTGCTGGCATATTGAATGCAGCACTTTAACAGCATCATCTTTTAAGACTTTGAATAGCTCAGCTGGGATACCATCACCTCTGCTAGCTTTGTTGTTAGTAATGCTTTCTAAGGCCCATTTGACTTTGCACTCCAGGATGTCCGGCTCGGGGTCAGTAGTCACACCATCGTGGTTATCAAGGTCCTTCTTGTATAGTTCTTCTGTATATTCTTGTCATCTTTTCCTAATCTCTTCTGCTTCTGTTAGGTCTGTACCATTTTTGTCCTTTATCATGGCCAGCTTTGCATGGAATGTTCCCTTGATTTCTCTAATTTTCTTGAAGAGATCTCTAGTCCTTCCCATTCTATTGTTTACTTCTTACTTTGCCTTGTTCATTCAGGAAAGCCTCCTTATCTCTCCTTCCTGTTCTCTGGAAATCTGCATTCAGTTGAGTAAATCTTTCCTTTTCGCCTTTCCCTTTCCCTTTCCTTCTTTCCTCTGCTATTTGTAAAGTCTCATCAGACAGCCACTTTGCTTTTTTGCATTTCTGTTTCTTTGGGATGGTGCTGCTTGTTGCCTCCTGTGCAATGTCACAAACCCCTGTCCATAGTTCTTCAGGCACTCTGTTTATCTAATCTAGTCCCTTAAACCTATTCTTCACCTCCACTGTATATTAATCAGGGATGTGATCTAGGTCAAACTTGAATGGCCTAGTGGTTTCCCCAACTTTCTTTAGTTTATTTATTTATTTATGAGGCTTATATCCCGCCCTTCCACATGGGCTCAGGGCGGCTAACAAGAGGCAATTGCCATACATAATACTAAAGCCAAATAAAACAATCAGATTACATTATACATTTAAAATCGGTGCTCACAACAATATATCATCCAAGACGGGGACTCCAGTGCAATGTTTCAGAGGTACTGCTGTCTCTTCTTGATCGGTCTACGCTGTTCGTTCTCCATTCCCAAGGCCAGTTTGCATCGCCAGAGATGGCAACGTGATGGCGGTACAGTGATGGTGGCGGCTCCTACTCGAAAGCCTGGCGGAAGAGCTCCGTCTTGCAGGCCCTGCAGAACTGCATAAGGTCCTGCAGGGCCCTGATCTCCTCCGGGAGCTTGTTCTACCAGATGGGAGCTGCCAACAAAAAAGCCCTGGCCCTAGTCGCAGCATATTTAACATCTCTCGGGGCTGGAACGACCAGCAGATGTTTTGCCCCCAACCAGGGGTCTTGTTGTAGAAAAAGAGCTGCCGGAGCTCATTAGCATAACTCATTAGCATAACTTATTTGCATATGCCACGACCCCTGACATCACCGGAAGTGACAGAAGGCCACACCCCCTGACATCACCGGAAGTGTGTCAGAAGGCCCGGCTACTTACCCTCCTGCTTCATCCTCATTCCCAAACGGAATGAGGATCGAAGCAGAGGGCGGGGTAAAGAAGGGGGCGGGGCTTCACCACGTGACCGCCCCGCCCCCTAGAGGTTCTCTTCCGGAGCTCCGTACCTGAGAGCCCCCCCCCCACTAGAGCCCTGGTCATGCCGGCCACATGACCACGGAAACATCTTCGGACAGCGCTGGCTCTTCGGCTTGGAAACGGAGATGAGCACCGCAACCCTAGAGACT
>NW_015164182.1:1951673-1987353 GCF_001447785.1 Gekko japonicus
CAGAGGGCGGGGTAAAGAAGGGGGCGGGGCTTCACCACGTGACCGCCCCGCCCCATAGAGGTTCTCTTCCGGAGCTCCGTACCTGAGAGCTCCCCCCCGACTAGAGCCCTGCCCCCAACCATAGTGCCCTTGGGGGAACATATCGGGAAAGGCGGTCCCTTAGGTAAGCTGGACCCTGGCCATATAGGGCTTTATAGATAAGAACCAGCACTTTGAAGCGGACCTGGTACACTATTGGCAGCCAGTGCAGCACCTTCAGGACAGGCTGGACGTGATCTCGCCTGGCTGCTGCATTTTGCACCAGCTGCAGCTTCCAGATCTGCGACAAAGGCAGCCCCATGTAGAGAGCATTGCAGTAGTCTAACCTCGAGGTGACCGTCGCGTGGATCACTGTGGCCAAGTCATTGGGGTCAAGGTAGGGAGCCAACTACCGTGCCAGCTGCAGATGGTAGAAGGCTGACTTGACAGTGGCTGCTACCTGGGCTCCATCATTAAAGAGGAGTCCAGGAGCACCCCCAAACTCCTAACCCTCGGTGCCGGCACCAAAGGCACCCCATCGAAGGCTGGGAGAGGGAGCCCCAGCCCTGAACCGACCTGACCTAAACCCAGTACCTCTGTCTTCGCCGGGTTTAGCTTCAGCCAACTCAGCCTGAGCCAACCAGCCACAGCCTGCAATGCCCGATGAAGGTCATCCGGGTCGGAATCTGACCGGCCACCCAACATTAGATAGAGCTGGGTGTCATCCGCATATTGGTGGCACTCCAGCCTGTAACTCCAAGCAATCTGGGCGAGGGGGCGCATATAGTTGTTAAATAGTATTGGGGACAGCACTGCCCCCTGCGGCACCCCACACTCAAGAGGATGCCTCTGAAAGCGCTGATCCCCAATCACCACCCTCTGTCCCCGACCTTGGAGAAAAGAGGCAAACCATTGAAGGGCAAGCCCCTGAATCCCCACATCGGCAAGGCGGTGGGTCAGCAGCTGATGGTCGACCATATCGAATGCGGCCAACAGATCTAACAGCAGCAATGCCACCACACCACCTTGATCCAGATGCCTTCGGAGATCATCTGTCAAGGCAACCAGAGCAGTCTCCGTCCTGTGGCCGGGGTGAAAGCCAGACTGGAAAGGATCCAGGACTGAAGCGTCATCCAGAAAGCCCTGTAACTGTGTCACCACCGCCCTCTCTATCAGTTTGCCCAAATAGGGCAAATTGGACACCGGCCGGTAGTTGGCCAATTCGGCCGGGTCCAAAGATGGCTTTTTAAAGAGAGGCCGGACCATCGCCTCCTTGAGTGCTTCGGGGAATCGTCCCTCAATAAAGGACTTGTTGACAATCTCTCGCAGAGCCCCTCGAAACCCCTCATGACCCGCCTTAATGAGCCAGGTGGGGCACGGGTCAAGGTCGCATGTGGTTGGGCGCATGGCAACAAACAATCTGTCAGCTTCGTCCAGACTGAGTGGCCTAAAGCACTCTAAACCCGGTACCGAAGACTTGCAAGGGATCTCGAGTTCATTCACTGTCTCAATCGTGGTGGGGAGGTCGCGGCGGAGCATCAGGACTTTATCTGCGAAATAGCTCGCAAAAGCCTCACAGCCAATGTCCAATTCCCTATAATTTCGCCTGCCCTGTGGCAGGTCTGTCAAGGTCCGAATCGTACTAAATAATTGGGCCGGGTGTTAGCTCGCAGATGCAATCTCAGCAGCAATGAAAACCTTCTTAGCAGCCTTGGCTGCCATCTCATAGGATCTCATAAACGTCCTATAGGATGCTCTTGATGCCTTGTCGCAAACGCGACACCACCGTCTCTCTAGTCATCTCAGTTCTCGCTTCATCAGCTGCAGCTCCTGGGTATACCAAGGAGCCCGCCTCAGATGAGTCCGGAGAGGACACCTGGGAGCGATCTTGTCGATGGCTGTGGAGAGCCGGATTTGCTAGTCCTCCACCAGCTCATCCAACAAGCCACCAGGGGGCTTTGGATCCTGCAGAGCCCTCTGGAACCGCAACGGGTCCATCTGGCTTTGCGGGCGAGCATAAATCTGCTCACCGCCTACAACAGGTCGGGGTGGAACATTCAGATGTGCCTTCAGGGCCAGGTGGTCGGACCATGGCACTGCCTCAGCAGAAATCCGATCCACCTCCACCCCTGCCGCAAAGATCAAATCGAGCATGTGACCGGCCCGATGCATGGGGGCTGATACAAACTGTGACAGTCCCAGTGCCACCATGGATGGCACCAGGACCGTAGCCCGGCTGGAGGTCGCGTCCTCAGCATGGACGTTGAAATCGCCCAGCGTGATACGGCCTCCAGCAGGGACGGCAGGCTACTGGCCGGTGCATTAGGTGGTCAGTACACCATGCAGATCACCACACTCTCCGCAGCCTCCAACATCACGCTGACACACTCTAATCCCACGATCTCCGCGGTCGGGAGTGCCCTGAAGGAGTAAGCCTCCCGAATAAAAATAGCCACTCCGCCCCCCTAGTCCGTGATTGGTGAAGGATCGAATAACCTGGGGGGGCAAGCTGAGTGAGAGCTACTCTCTCCATCACCCAGGTCTCGGTCATGCACGCCAGGTCTGCCTGATGTTCCATCACAATATCCTGGAGGGTTGTTGTTAATGGACCTGGCGTTACACAACACCAGTGACGGAGGGGGGTTATCAATCCTGGCCCCACTGCCAGCCACCCTTGGGATGAGCCGTAGGCTGGAAGGACGCCGAGCCATTCGCAGTCTCCATGTCCTTCCCTTAATATCATGCCTTGGCCCACCGCTAAACTTCCCCCTCCCCAAGAGCACCGGAATTTGCTGCTCCGACATAGTTAAGACCCCCTGGCCATCTTCGTTGTACTTCAGACTGCCAGGTCAAAAAGAAAACAGGATGGTCCACACACCGCTCCTGAACCAACAGGCTAAAACTAGGAATGACTTGCTGCTAAAAACTAGAATGCTGCAAAACCAATATTTCTAACCAACCGGTCAACTAGGAAATAACAATACAACGTCACAACAATTAATACAATTAAATAACCCTATCCCCAGTATTCCCAGTCAGACAACACATCCACCCAGCATTCACTCACTAACAGCCAGACATCATCCACTCACAACAGAACACTCATTCCCCCCTATTGCTAGGCAGTGTTATATCTTAAACAGCTACCCTGACGACGATTGGAGAGTTCACCCAGCCACCACTAGAGGTCACCAATGTCCTTCGACTCGTAGCTCGTCCAATCGCCACTAGGGGGCCACTGTTGTTTTGGCCCCCCAGAGTTCCTAATCTGCGTCTCCGAGCCCGGCCCCACAGATCTCCCAGGTTGTGTCTCAGAAGCTCCGGTGATCCGCGTCCTTGCCGGTCATCCCCGAGGATTGTGTGGAGACAGCAACTTCGCCCAGATAACTCTGCCCAGCCAAGTGCTCCAGCAAGCCGATGATCCCGGGCTCCACACAACTCTCTGCCCGCAGGCCCTCCCAACCAGTGCCCGGGCCGCAGAGCAAACTCCAGCCCAACGATCTCCGGCAGAACAAGGGGCCTGCTCTGGATCCTCCAGTCACCAGCCGCCAACTCCTCGCCACCTCCTTCTTTCCTCCCGCTGCCACCCAGGCCGCGATAACAACCATGTATAAAGCGTGGCGCAGTGAGACTCGGCGCAGCAGCAGCCTCACGGTCCACGAAGATAGGCCTGGCCCCGAGAGGCCCCTGAAACACACACACACCGTCCAAGTGAGCCCCAAGCTGCACCACGGCGCCCTCAGTCAGCGGCCATATGAGTAGTCCTGGGCCGTTCCATGGGTGGGAAGGCGGGCATTCAATGTAGACTACCGCTCCTCCCAACCCTACAGTCAGGCGCACCTCGCGGCCGCTGGCAGATCGATTCCCCAATCCGCTGTTATGCCAGACCGCGGCTCCCACACGCGGAGCCGCTAGGAACAGGCCGTTAAGCCAAAAGAAAAAGCAGCGGTGGCTTCTACCGCAATTCCTGCGTCGCTGGTGTCTCCCGGCGCTGCAAAGTTTCCAATGTGATGTTCTCTCCCACATATTAGACAAAACCATAGGGGTCACCATAAGTCAGCTGCAACTTGACAGCACTTTCCACTGCTAACTCTGGTTGTCATCACCACAACAAAAAGCTAGCCTTTTGCCCTAGCCTGTCCCAGATTTCTCATTAGTTTATTATTGCTTTTTAAAAAATCTCAATTTAATTGACTAATAGAGCCAATGTACAAAGTGATTGGTTAAGAAATAAATTCATGCACCACTGAATGGTTTACAATTAACGTATAAACAAAACAATGACAAAAATTTCATGCATGTGTCACATGATCTGGACGACCCCTCATCACTATCGCTGGGCCCCGTCTGCTGCAAGCTATCCACCACTGCGTCCCCCCCCCGGGGGGGGGGGGAACTACAGAGGCCTCAGACTATCGGGAGGGGAGGAGGTTATGTCACCACCCTCCGTGCTCCCTCAGCTTGGTCAGACAGTTCTCTCTCTCTCTCTCTCTCTCTCTCTCTCTCTCTCTCTCAGCTTCCGTCTTTCATCCCGCCAGCGCCTTGTCATCCTCCTCGGCCTCTGCTGTTGTTCCCCCTTTTATTCCCCCTCCGCACCACCTGTTTTCCCCTGTGTTTTACCCTCCACCCTCCTCCTCAGCCCCACCCCCTTCACTTATGCAGGGATGCTGAGCCGTGGGTGTGGTTTCCTCCCGGCTCTCTGTTTCTGGCCCTAGTGGTCATGTCAGTCCCCCATCTCTCCCTCCCCAAGCTGTGCGGGCCGATGGCCCGGTGCGGTCCCCTGTTCTCTTCCTGGGGTGCTTCTCCGTGGGGCCAGTCGCTCCTCGGGGGTGACGTCGCCCGAATGATCTGGAATCGTACCGTCGGGCCCTGGGGGACGCGATGACTTTGCGGCGGGTCGACCTCGGTCTCCGGTAGGTTCCGTTGTGGGCTGGGCTGGGGTAGTTGGTGGCGTCAGGGTCCCAAGCGGCGGCGGCCAGCCTTGGGGTGGCTCTCCCTCAGGACAGGATGTTCATATTTATGTCAGATGGCAAAACAAATTCTGATCTGAACTGATAAATAAGCTTTGTACTCTTCCATTATGGATGGCTGAGATGCACTGCAATAAAACAATTGCTGGAAATACTACATGCCACAGTGAAATTTCTAGGTGCCGTGGTGACTGGGTAACTGGGATTTGTCAAGCTCTGCCGTCGAATAAAGCCAGGCAACTAGCAGTCTGAGGTCGAGTTCAGACCTATTTGGCCCACTGCACAGTCCCAGATTTCATCTTTATATTGGGCACTTTCAGCTTCTTTCTCCCACAGGAGCCCCAGGTACAAGCAAACTCTCTCCTGTCTAGTGGGAACAATTACAGAAACATTAATGGACTCCTGCCCTTTAACTGTGCACCTCAGCTGCTTCCTCTGAGGTGCAGATAAAGGGTTCATACTGACACATACCTGTCCATATGCATGAACTGCAGTGGTGGCTCGATCTTCCCTTCTGCATTTCGGCAGCTAGCCCTGGGAAGGAAGAGGTTAGAGGTCTTTGTGTGCCTCTTGGCACAGGGGGAAGAGAGTCATTGGCCTTTTCAGCCCTGCTGAGTTCAAAATATAGCCCCTCTTAAAAATTAGTTGCCAGCCAGAGCTCCAGGGAGACAGTGGCTATTTTCATTGGATCGATTAAGAGCCATAATTCACTCACTGTAAAGGGTGTGTGTACATGCTGAGCCAGGCTTTTCAGGAGGGCCAACTTTTTAGTTTGCAGATGAATCATTCCTGTTGGAACCATGTGCTCCCATAAGTCCATAGGCCTGGCTACCCCCTATGCTATATTCCCTCCTTGCCCACCCAACCCCACTTTCTTCCTAGAAATGGCCAGAATGCCCTTGAGAAGTTTTACTTGTCTTACAGAAAGCTGTTTTTCCCCCCTTGGGCTCATAATTCACAACTGACTTCTTGCCTGAATGAGACACTCTGGATCTCACTTTGAGTTGTGCTTGGGGTGAAACCAGGGAGTAGTTAAAATCTTAAGCCAGCCCTGGTTTTGCATTTGCACAGGGGGTAATGTGGGCTGCCCTAATAGCCCAGACTAGGCCTAGCTCTTTGGAGCTCTGAAGCTAAGCAGGGTCCATATGGGAGACCACCAAGGAAAGATGGGGGCTGCTGTGTGGGGGAAGGCAATGGCAAACCATCTCTGCTTATCTCTTGCCTTTAATACCCCATGAGGTGGAATTTCACGGGGTCACTGTGTGACACATCTTACCTCTAATGTGGGCAGAAACCACTGGGTTATGCGCATGAAGTCCCAGAGTATGCGCACGACATGAGAGTACCTGCTCACTGAAGTCAGAACAGCAAGCAGATCATCCTGGCTGAAAAAAGCTGAGAAGTCCCAGGTTCTTGGGATGCCTAAACAATTGCCAGGGGTGCCTGTGGATTTACTGTTCCCCAGATTTTTGTTCAGGTGTTATTACAACAGAACTTTGCTTTGCAGGTGACATATGATGCCCCCTGTTTGGGATTATTTAGCAGAAGCATGGGGGACAAAGCAGACAATCCAGACAGACAGCCTCCGTTCTTCTTTGGAGTCAGGCGCGTTAGCAGGAGCATCCCAATATTTTCCACTCACACCAGAAGCTACTTCTTCTAGCCAGTTACCAAGTTCCTGCTTCTTTCTCCTTTGCTGGGTACAGCCCCTGTCTCTGGAACATTTCTCTGCACCATCCAGCACGCGGGTGTTGGCTGGTAGACGTCTCTAATAGCTAGTAACCAGCAAACATCAAAAGCCATTTCACATGCATCTCCTCTCCATTAGTGCCTACTGAAGAAGCTACTTAGCTATTAAACTAAATAAATATGTAAATGGGCCCAACTAAAGAGGATGATCACATAATAACATTGATTCAGCCTCATTTAGGGTGGATGTGGGGGGGGAATCTAGATGATTCCTCCTTAATAATCAAATTTTATGCCAGCGTCTAGGAATCAAAAACATTTTGTCAGGTATTGCCACTGCCTTTTCTTACAGGTCCAGCAAGGCATTCTGTTCTTTTGTTAGGCTGGGAAATCTCCTAGCTCCTTAACACTGTGCCTGGGAGGGCTTTAGAAGGGCCAGGGGATGGGACTTTATACCCTTACAAAGAGCACTTTCCTGTGGCCATCCTGCGTGTACCAATGCACTTTGTTGACCAGAACATAAATGCAGGGAGGGGGGAGGAAAGAGAACTCTGGATCTTGAATGGCTGGGAAGTTTCTCTCTGCTTGCTGTCTTAAGGAGGATCTTGCCAAAACCTCTGGGAATGTGCATGTGGCTTGGTGTAGGGTCACTTCTTAGGAACTCTTCTGCTAATATACAACACAGGACATGTAACAATTCCTTTTGCTGAACCAGCTGATGTGCAAACTTTCAGGTTACACAGAACTCTTCCTGGCAGTTGTTTGAAAGGTAGTGGCAGGGATTGTGACTTGCTCAGGTTGATAGTCTCCCAGTGAACTTGACATTTCTTTAAACACAGAAAAAGATGGTGTTAAGCAGGACGGATTGAGGGCTGATCCATACATTAAAAAAAACCCACATGGTATTGCCCTTCTGGGCTTTTACCACTACAGGATGCAGGTAGGCAACCTAATAACTTTGTGATGAACAAACTTTGTCTGTACGTCTTTGATTACATGCAAGGTGGACTGCCGATTGGACTGCCTTGATGTTCCCTGCTGAGGAAAGCACTGTGCTGATCAGCTTTGCATCAGCGGAGTAATGGTTTGGACGTTGCAGCTTGCTGCAGCATTTACCCAGTCTAGGAACTAAATCATTTCCTTTACTAGTGAAGGAGTAGTGCCTCCCCATCTCTACCCCTCCTACCCGGCTCATGGTTGTTTGGGTTGTTAAATTGTCTGATTTTTATAAAACACAGTTCTTCACCTTTTTGCACCTTCATGGGCAGTTTCATCCCTTAAATTACTGACACCAGAGAGACTGAATTGTCTTCTGTGCCTGCGCAGCCAGCAGCAACTATTCGAGATGTTTGCAAGAACGAATTGCAAGATTAGCGGGATTCATAGGCATACACTTAAAGCACACCAAGACACCCAAGTAGTAAGTTAGGACTCAAAAATATCTCTCTCCCCCCCTTAATATATGCCTTTTAAAATAGGAAGCAGCAGTGTCAGGGGGCAGTGCCTGCAAAAAAGCCATCTGATTGGTTAAGAAAGACATGAGATGTCCATACTCTGACTCAGTAACTCCCAAAGTACCGTACGAGAATGGCTGGAGTGCCCCGAGAAATTAAGCAATGCATTAAAGGGGCTGTTCAGCTTAAATATATATCAGCAGAGAGAGCTACCTGCTATATCTCTGCATGATTCCCTGCACTGCTCTCCCAGTCAGCCTCTGCTGGGGGAGTTAAGTCAACTGCATTTCATTGCTCCTGAGGAGGCTGCCCATGGTGTGAAAGTATGACTCCCTGACCTAAGTTTGCCTCCTCTTGATCAGGAATTATGTCTTGATTGGTGATTTATGCCAAAACAGAGTGGCTGTGCTATCAGCAGTTGTGGAGTGGAACATGCCTTTGGGACTTTAAATCCCCCATCCTACTTGGATGTTGCTGCTTCTGACCTAGAAGCCTTTCCCATAGGTGGTTTGGTTGGTTTAACTCTGTACTGAGGGAAATACCCTCTGCATGTGTTCACAGGTGCGTCCATCATTGTCTTTACTAGAGATGCACTTTGCATATTCTCTCAGGTGCTTTCTTCTTCTTATTCTTCTTCATCATCATAGTCATTTTTATTACAAGTGCTAATTAGTCAGTTTGTTCTGCAAAATATTGAGCCAGCCCAGTTTTCTAGAGGCCCGTTAGTAGGTAGGCAGAGACGGATACTTGAATGTGCCAGTAAAAGAAAGGATTATTTTCTGGTCTGTCTTTCCACCCCTAGCAGGACTTCATTGACAAGCTCACAAGGGGTCTTCAGCTGAGAGGTGGGACCCCTTCCTTCCCTGTAACACTGCTGGTGGTGCTGATTCTGGTGAAGGAAAGGCTTGCAGGACTTCTTCTTATGATCACTGCTCTGTATCTCCCAGGACTGAAAGGTTCAGCCGTTGAATGCTGGGTAGTGGTCAGAGCGGGCTTCTCATCCCCCTGTGCAGTCCCCCCAGTCACATATACTCTTGGCCTGACCTACCTCACATGAAGCAGAGAAATAAATCCAAGTGTCAGACACCCAGCCTGATGCTCAAATGGCCCGTGGCAGTGGTTTCCCTGGAGTTGTCTCTTCCCCTTTTATATTTCTGTGTTGAGGCATGCTACTGAAAAGCAGATTCCAGAGTAGATGGAAGGGGAGGGGCTGTGGCACAGTGGTAGAGCATCTGCTTGGCATGCCGCAGGCCCCAGGTTCAGTCTCCGCATCTCCAATGAAAAGGATGAAGTTGGAGGTGAAGGGAAAGATTTTCCCTTAGACAGGGTTCCAGTCCTCCAGATGGAGCCTGGAGATTTGCCAGAATTACAACAGATCTCCAGACTACATAGACCACTTCCCCTGGAGAAAAGGGCTCCTTTGGAGGATGGACACTATAGCATTATACCCTGTCCTCCCCAGGCGCCACTCCCCAATCTTCAGGGATATTCCAGCCTGGAGCTGGCAACCCTGTCACAAGACCCTCTGAGTAGGCAGGACTGACCCTGATGGACTGGTGGGCAGGTTCAGTACCAGGCAGCTTCACGTGTGTCCCTCTGGTTCAGACCCTGTCCATAACTGCTTGTATTTGTGTGGTCTCTTCCCCAGGGCAAATGTCATAGGATGAACCCTGCTGGACCACTCTTACTGTCTGTGATATCGTGTCTCCTGTGGCTATCCCAGGGCTTCGACCCAGCTCCCAGCGCCTGCTCCGCCTTGGCCTCCGGGGTCCTCTACGGCTCTTTTTCACTGAAGGACCTCTTCCCCACTGTCTCCACCGGCTGCTCGTGGACCCTGGAGAACCCGGACCCGACCAAATACTCCTTGTACCTCAAGTTCAACCGGGAAGAGCAGGTCTGCACCCACTACTCGCCCATGGTTCTGCCGCTGGATCATTACCTCTCCAATGATACCTGCAGCCAGCCAGAAGTGACGGCCCTGCCTCAGGAGGACCAGGAAGAGGAAGATGGGGATGTCAGGTTGGAGCTTTGCCAAGGGGGAGGCCCATTTGCCTTTTTCCATTTTGACAAGAACTTTGTCCAGCTGTGCCTGGCAGAAGAACCCGAGGCAGCCACTCGCCTGCTGCCCCCAGAGGCTGTAGAGTTCCGCTTTGTGGAAGTCCTCCTGATCAACAACAACAACTCCAGCCAGTTCACCTGCAGCGTCCTGTGCCGTTGGCTGGAAGAGTGCCTCCGTCTTGGCACTGGCCAGCCCTGCGGCCTCTCGCAAACAGGGTGCGTTTGCCAGCCCCCCCAACCCCTGCCGGCCCCTCCACAGCTCAACCAGACACTCTCCAATGCTCTGACACCTCCCGCTCCCAGCGGCAGCAGCAACAGCGAGTGCTGCGTGACTGAATTGCATTCTGGGAATGCGAATGATGTATACTCTCCAGCCATTAAGTATGGTAAGTGGTTGTGGACTGGGGGCGGGGGGCCTTCGCAGAGAATGTTGCTTGCGGAGGGCTTTGTCTCGGCCACTGTGGGACAATTTAATTTAAAATAATTTCTCACAGTCACTAATGTTATTTTGAATCCCTGCTTCACCCCTGGGGATAGGAAAACTACCTCTTTAATAGAATCAGCCCCAACTGACAATGTTATTAGCAAGCTTTTGAGTTCCACAGGGACTCCTCTTCAGGTTACGTACAGAAGTTGCAACCAACTTATGGCGACCCCAGCATGCCACTTTCAAGGCAAATGAGAAGGAGAGATGGCTTGCCATTTCCTTTTTCTGCAGAGCCTTCCTTGGTGGTCTTCCATCCAAGTACCAACCCTGCCTAGAATCTGAGATCTGATGTGATTGGACTATACCATGATTGCTTCCCTCCCATTCTTCGGGTCTCCAGTAGGGGCCAGCCTAGAAGCCCAATTTGCAAAGTGGTGAAGAAGGGCTGTGGGAACTCATTCAGGGATATTATGCCCAGTGTAAAATATCTGTGGTTGCACAGAGGTAAAAGACCCGTGCCTTCAAATTACTGCCAGAGATTGAAGCCCTGTGGAAACTCAAGCTGCAGTGTTAGAAGAGTCAAACGACAAATATATACACTGCAAAAACCTTTATAAGTTAAAGTGTTCTATATGTTCCATCTTATAAAGTGCATTGTGTATTATTCATAATATTCTAAAACAGGTATATATATTCATTACATGCAATATCAACAATAATAATCAGTTTGTACAATCTAATAGCTACCAGTCAATTTACATCCTTTTTACACAATCAACCCCAGTGGGAGTTTCTAGAATTGTACACCCGCTTCTCCTTGCTTTAAAGTCTTCTAAGGGGGGAAGTTTCCTTTTGTGGTTACATTGTTTGTTGCTGGTCCTACAAAAGGCCCATAAGCAGCTGACAATCATAGACGGAGGGCTCCTGTCTTTCTCAAGGCTGCCCTGACAAGAAGATATGGAGGAGGCTCTTAACCTGGATCTCCGTTTTTTAAATGTCAGTGTTTAAAGCAGCTGCAGACCCCCTAATATTGAATTGGGGCTCTGCTGCTGGAGAGGCCTTGCTTCTCCTCAATTTAAATCCCTCCCCATGAAGCAAGAAAGTGACTGAGATAGCTTCATGGCATCTCTGTTAATCTCTGTGGGGAAAATAGTCACTCTGAAGGGGGCATTTAAATTAGGAGAACAGTGCGCTCCCCAACAACATTTCTTTGATCTGGTTTGCCTCTCCTCATTGCTGCTTTTAAAGAAGAACATGCCATCAGTTTGCAACGAACTCATGGTGACCAGGGCTGGTGCTATCATTAGGCCAACCTAGGTGACTGCCTATAGCGCAGGCATCAGAGAAGTGCAGAACTGACGCCAGCAATGGGGGCAGCAATGGGGCAGAGGCGAAGGAGGGAGGCGTGGGGGGGGAGAGAGAGATTAGTGCAAAGGACAATGAGACCCAGGCAGCCAATGAGAAAAGGCCTGGGTGCTGACATATCTGTTACCGGGTAGAAGAGCCCCAGAACGCAGCCTGAGCAGCAGATAAACAGAGGCGCACAAAGCTGCTGTGTTGTATTGGATCATCAGACCGCTGCTGGTCCATCAGTCCTGGGGCCTGTGGGGAGGGCAATGTAGATGGTGAGAGGTCTGGAGATCAAGTCCCATGAGGGAAGGTGTGAGGAGGTTGGTAGATTTAGCCAGGGCTTGTTTTGTAGAAAAAGCCCACCAGGAACTCATTAGCATAATAGGCCACACCCAACAGCAGAAATGCATTAGCCTATCAGGCCACACCCCTGACAGAGCAGCTCATTAGCATATTAGGCCACACCCCCACGTTGCCAGAAGTGTGGTCATCCAGCCACACCCATCTTTTGCTTCTTATTCTGTTTACCTTGTTTCTTGTCAAAACCCAGGGCTTTTTTTGTAAGAGGAACTCATTTCCATGTTAGGCCACACACCCCTAATGTAGCCAATCCTAATGAGTTTCTGCTGTTGGGTGTGGCCTATTATGCTAATGAGTTCCTGCTGGGCGTGGCCAACTCGGGAGCCAGCCGGAACTCCGTTCCTGTGCGTTCCTGCCCAAAAATAGCCCTGGGTTTAGCCTGGAGAGGACAGGACTGAGAGGTGGTATGGTCTGCCCTCTTCAAGTACTGGGCTCTGCTTTGGAGGTTTTGAAGCAGCAGAGGCTCAATGGCCACCTGACAGCAATGCGGATTCTGTGAATTTAGGCAGATTCTGTGTGAGAGAGGGCCTGAAGGGGCTCTCAGAGTGGCCCTTCCTTGCATGCCCAGAGCCAGACCCACCACCACCACTTTGGGGTCAGGAAGGACTTTTCCTCCAGGCCAGATTGGCCCAGGAATCCTGAAGGTTTTTTGCCTTTCTATGGGCACAGAACAGGGGTCGTTGGGGGAGTAAGAACGGAGTTAGCTGTGGATTTCCTGCGTGGTGCAGGGGATGGTGACTAGATGACTCTAGGGGTCCCAGCTCTACCGTTTCTGTGTTTCTAAGGTCAGTCTTGTCTGTTCAGACTGGCAGCAGCTCTCCAGGGCTTCAGGCAGAGGTCCTTCCCGTCCCCTCCCACCTGATCCTTTTTCAAACTGGAGCTGCTGCCAGGGATTGAACCCAGGACCTTCTTCATGCCAAGCAGAGGCTCTACCACTGAGCCAGGGTAGGCCCTAAGGCAAAAGAGGCAGAGGGGTGAAAGCAAAGGTGATCTGGATCCTTGAAACCTCCTCTGCCTGTCCTGTCCCTCTTGGAGTTTCCTGGGGAGGGGCTGCATGCCCTCTGGACTGTGTACAAGGGTGGATTGTGAGAGTCCCCCTCCCCCGCATACATCTGCAGTGGTTCCTCTGGACCCCCCCCAAAGAGGCACAAGCCAGCCCCTCCTGGGCTTTAGAAACAGCCCATCCCCCAAAAAACTTCCAACAGTTTCTTGTTTATTGTGATGCTCATAAGAGTCCCTCCCACAGTCGGGAGTTCCCAATGGCTGTACTCCATCCAGGGGACCACATGTGCCAAAGAAGTCGAGGTGGAAACACACAAAGCAGCCTCAGTTTGGTGCAGTGGTTCAGAGTGTGGACTCTAATGTGGGAGAACCGGGTTTGATTCCCCACTCCTCCACATGCAGCTGCTGGTGTGACCTTGGGTCAGTCACAAGTTCTCTCAGAGCTGTTCTCTCAAGGGCAGTTCTCTCAGAGCTGTTCTCTTAGCCCCACCTACCTCACAGGGTGTCTACTGTGAGGAAAGGAAGGGGAGGAGATTGTAAACCACTCTGAAACTTCCTCCTCCCACCAGTAAGCAGAGCTCCTGGGGGGGGGGGACAGATGAAAGATTGGGAGGGGGGCTTGGAGACACCCATTAATTTTTTATGTGTTCACTTTCTTTATACCATGCATTTCTCCTCTCCTCAGTTTCATCCTCACAACTTCCCTGTGAGGTAGGTTAGGCTCAGAGCATGTGACTAGCCAAGGTCAACTTTCCTAAAGAGAGAGGGAAGAGGTGTCTCTGGAGAGGGGAGTTGCGTCATGGTCTCTATCCTGTTGTAGGGGAAGACTTGCCACTGTTTTGCCCCCTTTACTGTGGTTTCTCCCACTTCGGGGAAGAAGAAGAGAAGAGATTGGATTTATACCCTGCCCTCCACTACCCGAGGGAGTCTCAGAGCGGCTTACAAACTCCTTTCCCTTCCCGTCCCCACAACAGACACCCTGTGAGGTAGGTGGGGCTGAGAGAGCTCTGAGCTAGGGGCTCTGGGGCAAGTGATGCTCTGTCTTCTTGGTGCTTGGGGGGGGGTCAACAGTGGGAGGGCTTCTAATGTCCTGGCCCCACTGCTGGACCTCCTGATGGCACTGGTATTTCTGGCCACTGTGTGACACAGAGTGTTGGACTGGATGGGCCTTTGGCCTGATCCAACATTGGCGTCTCTTATGTTCTTATGTTCTTATGGCTTGCCCAAGGTCATCCAGCAGGTGCAAGTGGAGGAGTGGGGAATCCAACCCGGTTCTCCCAGATTAGAGTCCGCACACTTAACCACTACACCAAACTGGCTCTACCCCCTCTCTCTTTCACCTGAGTAGCCCAAAGACAGCCTGGCAGGCAATGCTCCCTCTAAGCTGTGGAGTCTTGTGAGCAAAAATTCTTCTTTGTGAGCTACTGGCATTAAAGTTGCGAGTGAGCGATTTGGATACTGCATACATTAGTTTGCTCTGAAGCCAATCTTCCTGAGCTAAGACAAACATGTGTGAGTTGGAGGCTAAAAAACTGAGCTAGCTCACACTAACTCAGCTTAGAGGGAACACTGCTGGCAGGGGTGTCGCTTAGCAGCATAGCACGTGGCCAGGCAGGTGGGTAAGGACTTGTGCAGACTTTCTCAAGCTGAACAGACTTTATTTCCACAAGGCACAAATGCAGGGCACTAAAAAAGATAAGATCTAGGCACACTAAGTAAAATGAACAACAAGACAGTTGCTAACTAAAGAACAAAGTTGGAGTCCAGTGGCACCTTGAAAACCAACATTCTGGGTAGAAGCTTTTATGTGCAGGCACACGTCTTCAGATACAGAGGCCACCAACCATTACATATAGGTGGGTGTTGCCAGAGCTCCTGGCTCTGGCTGGGAGGGCGGGGTAGAAATTTGATAAATAACATAAATAAATTTATAAACCACCCTCCCCCACATGGGCTCAGGCACCCCCCCCATGGGGGGTGGTGGCTCATGGTGGTGAACAACAAATACCCAAAATAGTTAAAAGAGTCTAGATGCATACGTAATTGAAAATTGGTTAACAATGGGGGGGGGGGTGCAAGTCGTTAGCCTTGCTTAGGGTGCAAAAAAGCCTAGCCCTGATGGTGATGCCATCCACGAATTGTTCCAAGCAAGAGGTGAGCAGAGATGGTTTGCCTTTGTCTTCTTCTGTATAGCCACCCCATCCAAGTGCTGGCCATCGTTTGGGAATCCTGCACGTAGATCTTCCATGCTATCTGAGCCACAAGCAGCCAATGAACTAATATGACTGTTTGTGGGTTATGGTAGTTCTGACTACAGGTGGAGGCTTGTGTGACTGAATGGATATGCTGAAATTCTCTGCATTTGGAAAATAAGAAGAGATGGGATTTATACCCCACCCTTCACTACCCAAAGGAGTCTCAGAGTGGTTTACAATCTCCTTTCCCTTCCCCTCCCTACAACAGACACCCTGTGAGGTAGGTGGGGCTGAGAGAGCTCTCTCGAGAACAGCTCCCGAGAGAACAGCTCTGAAAGAACTTGTAACTGACCCAAGGTCACACCATCAGCTGCATGTGGAGGAGTGGGGAATCAAACCCTGTCCTTTCAGATTAGCGTCCGCGCTCCTCACCACTACATCAAACTGGCAGGGAGAAGGCTAGACTTTTTCCTGGCAGGCCAACACTTCTGCATGCAAGGGGTGTTTTGGTGTGGAGACCTGCAGTCCGAAGTGATGGAATCCAGAAATGGTTTAATCTCTGGAACTGGTGCTTACTCAGATGACCGCTGCACTTAACTGTTTAAAAAAATCCACAATCAAGTTTCTTGAGTGAACGTTCCTTTGACTCATTGAAAATGAATTTGGTACCAACCTGGTTTTAGGTGGGGCAGCCGTGTTGTTCCGCAGTAGAACAGCAAGACTGGAGTCCAGCAGCACCTTAGAGACTGACCAGATTTCCAGGATATCAGCTTTCAAGAGTTAACGCTCCCTTTGTCAGATCTGATTAAGGGAGCATTGATGCTGGAAACCTTATGCCCAGGAAATCTTATGGGTCTTTAAGGTGCTAATGGACTTGAATCTGGTACCAAGATGCAGACTGAGGTTCTGATGATACCTTTGAAAGAGCATCGGCAGTCTCTGATGAGAGCCAGAGGCTTGCCCTGGCTCTTTTGTGTGTGAGAGTATTTTCTCTTTGTGCGCACCTGGAAGTCATGGTTGACTTCTGGCAACCCCTAGTGGGGCTTGAACGTTTCAGAGAGGTGGCTTCCTATTGCTTCTGCATCCCAGCCCTGGTATTCCGTGGAGGTCTCCCATCCAAGTACTTGCCAGGGTCGGCCCTGCTTAGCTTCCGAGATCTGACGGGATCAGGCTTGCCTGGGCTATCCAGGTAAGGGGAACTCTGTATTTCTGTCATGCATGAGAGGCAGAAGTCGGCCAAGGAGGCAGCATTTCAAAACTGTCTTGGTACATGGAAGATTTAGACCTTTTGCTTGCCAGTTATGTAAATCCTGGGGGTAGAGTCTATAGGCCCCCCAGGTCTGCTCTGACCACTATTATTACTTGTTCAGTCAGTCTTAATCTGCAGGTTGAGGTCCTCTTCCTTCATTCGTCCTGGGCCATCTCTTACCTCTCAAGTCATTTGTCAAGCACCTCCCCTCCCCAGCTGCGTTCCATCGCCATAGGCCTTGTGTGGCTTTCCCAAGTGAAAGCTGTTGGAATGTTCATGAAAATTCCGTGACATCACTGCAGCTTGATAAATGGCTCAGTTGGGTTTTGGGGACTAGCAGTGGGTGAAAGCTTGTTTTTATCTTGTTCTACAAACAGTCTTACAGCCACTCAAAGCTGGTAAAGATGAGAGGTAGTTTCTTGCTTTAAGCCGCTTGTGGCTCAGCAGGAGATTTGAACTTGGCTTTCTTACATCCACATTCCAAAATATACCGAAGTATACAGTGGTAATAACAGTATGGTGCCTTTGAATCCACAGTTTCTGCCTTATCCCTAGAACCTTAAAGACAGCCCTACCATATCACATTGGAGGCCTGTCTAGTCTAGTATCTTGTTCCCAACTTTGGCTACACAGGTATTTCCAAGATGTCCACTGATGGTTCCTCCAGGTCTGATCCTCTGAGGTATATGATCTGTGGTGATTCATGCCCGTTGGTGGAACTTTTCTCCATGGTGTTGTCTGATTTGTGTGTGTTTGAGACTAAGCTAGTGAACCATCACCCCATCTTGTGTCAGTGAGTTCCACAAGGCAATTATGCATTATATGAAGTACTTCTATTTGTCCTGAATGGTCTGCCAGTCAGTTGTGACTGAGTGATGCTGAATTCTGGTTTTCTGGGGGTGGGGGGATCTTACAAAGGCTGTGACGTACCCAGCTGTTTTAAGATCAAGCTCCTCTTTCCAGCTGAGAAGCTGGCACTTCTTAAACTGGCATTGTGCCCCAGCTGAGCTGCACAGGCATCCCCCCCTCCGTCCCATTCTTCTCGGCTCTTTGCTTGTGAGGATCCTGTTGCTCTGCTTTGGTGGAGACGTAAAAAACAATTTATGGGGAAAATGACCCCTTTTCCCATGGCAAATTACCCTTGACTGTGACAGCCCAGGTGCCTGTTATTCCAAGCCAGAATATAAAGGAGCTACATTTCAGCCCAACCAGACTATTAACCAGGCGGAATGAGGCCATTTGCTTGTTAGTGAGTAGCATGAGCCGAAAGCAGAATAAACGTTTCTCGCTGGGCCAGCAAGCTTGTCTCAAACACCTACCCTGACACCCCTGCTGCTGCAAGAGTCTCTTTGAAGAGGTTGGCAGTGGCAATGAACATAGTTCCTGTCCTTCATCTAATGCTCATCTGTCTCTGCCAGCACCGTTACTCAGATAGCCGGTCTCCTGAGTGACCTCTGCTCTTCCCAGACCCCGGCTGTTGCCTGCCAACCAAAAAAAAAAAATCCTTTCATTACACTTCTGCATACAAATTCTGTGTTATTGTATGGGGATTCTGCAAAGTGCCATTTTGCAGAATTTCGCAGTGTAGCAAGCATTTAGGACTTGGTCTTTAGCTGAGCTGTAGGAATGGGTTCTCCTCTACCTGTTCTCTCTCCTCCCCTAACCCCATCTTGCTCACCAGCTTGGAAGACTCTCTTGTGTTGATTCTCAAGTTATAATGTGAAATTTGCCAAGTGAGTAGCGGTTGCAGCATATGTGTTTCCAAGGGAAAGATGGAAAGCCAGATCTGTGCGCGTTAACAGGCTCTTTGGGGTAGCTGAGACTGCAGAGGCCCTAACATGTCATTGCACTGCATTTACCAACATCCGCATCTTGGAACTGTTTGTGGTCTCACAAGGTCTGCTTCTCACACCCCCTCCTCTGCTGAGCCAGGGAGCTTGGGGCGAGGGTGCATCTTCTTTGCATTTTGCTGTGGCAAGCATGTGGGATAATTTGCAGTCACCAGGCCTGTGATTGCTTTCGAAGGGCAGTGGCTTGAACTCTCTGTTACCTTCCTCAAATTATGTTTGACATTCAATTAAAACCTGGAGGCACCTGGATGTGTAGCAGGGAGGTGGGGGGGGGGGGGGGGGGGAAGGGATCGTTTTATTTGCAGACTTATCACACACTGGGCTTTAGGCAACTAGACTCATCTTTATGAGCTCTTGGGGGGGGGGGCAAAGCAGAGCTGGGCTAAGGCCAAGCATGAATGTTCTACCTCTCAAATTTTCAACAGGACCTGCCTCTTCTGCTCAAATTCAAAATTATATTGAGTCATTTATGTCCTTCTGAATGGGTGTATTTTCAAGGTTCCTCAAATGGAGAACAGGGGGTTATGGGTCAGATCCTGAGGTATAAAGATGATTCACACATGATGGAGAACACAGATTGGGTTCCGGGGTCCACACCCAGTGTAACAATTGAAGGGAAGAGAAGGAGGTCCCCCTCTTTTTTTATCCACTGGTCTCTTCCTACCTGGCTGTGCACCTGCCCTTTGAAGGAAGTAGCACAACTCTACACAGGCTTTTTAAAAAAGACCAAATGTACCCAGAGTGGGCAAGAAGCTGAACTGTGAGCGGGGTTCAAATCTAGCCTTTTGTTGACAATACGTTAAAGCAGTCTCTTGTCCCTCAGTTTCCCTATCTGCAACATGGGGGCAAGTACTCTGGCCTGTCCAACACCCTCAGATTATTAAAATAACTAATTATCAAGAACGCTTTGACTGCTGTGTACCTTTTTATGTATTTATAACCAGGTCCTTTTTTGTGGCAGTACTTACTGGTACGGAGTACCAACAGCTTTTACAGGCCCTCCCAAGTCCTAAGGGGGGAATTGGTGGAAATCAGCACAGCCTTATATATGAGTACTGGCACCATTTCTTGTTTTCAAAAATAAGCACTGTTTACAATGCTTACATCTTGCCTTTCTGCCCAGTCAGGGCCTGTAAAAACAGCATAATTAAAATTTGTCATAAAACCACTTAAAAAGTATAGCTAAAAGTACAGCTAAGTAAAAAGTAAGGCCAGAAGGACAGTTCAACGAGGAAACACCAGAGCAACCAGGTAAATTTTCACTTCCTGGTGGAGGACAGTGATTAGGGAAGGGCATGAAGTGAACCATGAAGCAAAATTTGTCACAAATTTCACCCTGTTTGTGGTTTGCAAACCAAAGTTTCTGATGGGTTTGCCATCATGAACTTTTAAAGCAGTTTGTGGCGGTTCATGGATAAAGCAGAAAGCAGGGGTTTAAAAGGACTCTTAAAGAGTCCCTTTAAACCCCTGAGCCCACCGCTCAGCTGTTTTTCAGGCTTTCTGCAAACTCTGTTTAAAGGGACTGTGATCCCTTTCAGCGGGGTTTGCAGGGCCACAAACTGGTTTGGTTCATGTTTTGGTTTGTGGTTCAGCCACGAACCAGCATGAGCTGCATTTTTCCAGTTCATGCCCATCCCTAACATTGGTATAAGGGGACAGGTGAATATCCCTGGAGAAGGAGTTCTATATAGGGCTGCCAAATGCAGCCGGGGGGCGGGGAATCCCCCGCTTCGGAGCCCCGATTTCCGGCGCGCCGGAATCGGGGCCCGGGGGAAACCCCACCCCCGCGTGCGTGTCACCCGGAAGTGACGTCGCACGCTGGGGGCGGGGCCACACCATTTGAGGGGAAAACAAAGAGTTTTCCCCTCAAATGGCGTGGCCCCGCCCCCAGCGTGCGACGTCACTTCCGGGTGACGTGCACTCGGCACAGCCCCGACATCGTCCGGGAGCCCCCCGCTCCCGGGCGATTTAGATTTGGCAACCCTAGTTCTATAATCTTGATGCTGCGTCTGAGAAGGCCCTCTCTCATGTTGCCATGCTGCCTAATCTCAGAAGGTGGAGGCACCTGAAGCAGTGCCCCAGAAGGTAACTGTAGTGATCAGGTAGGTTTGGACAGGAGGAGGGGGTCCTTACAGCGTGGTGGTCCAAAACAGTATAGGGCTTTAAAGGTGGACCCCAACACTGTGAATTCGGCCCCAAAACAAATTAGGAACCTGTATGGAAAACCAAACTTCGTTGAGCAAGATGTGGAAAACCTTTTGACCTTGAATTTCTCCACAGAGAGTAATGTGCTTTGTTTGTCTGAGCCATAGAGGTGTTAAACATAGGAAGTTGCTTTATGCTGTGTCAGACCATTAGTCCATACAGCCCATACAATAGCTCTCAGGCAGAGAGAGGCCATCCCCAACAGCGCCCCCCCCCCCCCGTGCATGCCTTTAAATGAGGAGGCCAGAGACGCAACCTGGCACTTCCTACATGCCAGTCACAAGCCACAGACCCTCCAGTTTGCTCTCGTGATTATTTCAAGAATGCCATTCCTTCTGCAGCTCAGGCAAAAAAGGGGAAGGTCCCTGCCCCAGGCAACTCACAGTCTAAGAGCTGAGTATGGTGGGGACCAGCAAACAGGTTTGCAGTTGCTGCTGGCAGAAAGCAAGAAAATTCTCAGAGGAGGTCATTTTTAAAAGGCATGGCTAGAAAATCTGACTACAGAGACTTCTGCATCATCCCCAGGAAATGTGGATTTTCATTCTCTTTGCAAGCTTCAGAGTGCATCCTTCCACATGTCCCCAAGCAGACCAGTTGATACAACCAACAAAATAAGGTCATAAAGCTTTTCCACCTTAGTCCATGGTGAAGGGGGGGTTGCATGTTTTTTTAAAAAATCTGGTCATAGGGAAATAGCTCATGAGGCTTGACTGTATGTATGCAGCTGATACACTGGTTTTCTATGTGACTGGAATGGGAGGGGCCCCATGAGGGAGTATTCAAACCCAGACCACGCCTCCCCTGCAACCTGGCATAGTGGAGCCTGTGACCTTGCAGAAGCATAGCAGGTCTTGCTCCTCATCTTGCTCACTGCCTTGACCCTTCCTGTGTATCTCAAAATCAGGATGGAACAAAGATGAGATTGAAGTTAAATAATAAGCATTTCATGAGCACTTGGGTGAAATCCATCCTTTGAAACTGTGCTGGAAGTGGCTCTTGTTCAGAAAGTTGGAGGTGATTGACAGAGGATAGCTAACTACTCAATCATCCTGTTTAGGCTGCTGTCAGAGGGGTGATTCTGGACATGCTGGACCAGTGAGTCATCCAAGACTGGCTTCTCTGGCATCCTTAATTTTGCACTTCTGTGCTTTGATGGATGCCAGCTGCCTTTTCTCCAGGCTGTGTGTATATCTCTGGCATCTCTTCCGGTTGGTTTGTCACTGAGGCTCACAGATGTCGTGCAGTTTCTCCACTGCCCGGGTGCAGCTCATTGGCACAGAAAGTCTCTTCTCACACTTCTCAGGACCTCTGCAGGGCAAATGCACCGGCTGTGGCACTAAAGCCTGAAACTGGCGCAGGCACTCCATGTGCCAGGGATGGCAGGGCTTTTGGGAAAACAAACGCAACGCCCTCCTCACCTCTTTCCCCTCCCCCATCCATACCAAGGTGTGCCACTTGCCTGGGAGATGGCCACTGTTCTGCAGAGGTTAAAATGGAGGTGGTTGGAATCTAATGGGTAGCCATGGCAACAGCCATGCTGGAGAGAATTGGCTTATACAGAGATTATTAAGGAAAGGGAAAGTATATGTATGATTTTCAGCTTCGATAGCAGGGGGCTCAGGTTGAGTGAGGGAGAATGGTGCAGGGGGAGGGCAGTGCTGGAGGGGATTGGTCACCTAAGAGCAGGGGTCGTTTCGTAGAAAAAGAGCTAGGGGAACTCATTAGCATAACTCATTAGCATATGCCACACCCCCTGACATCACTGGAAGTGTGTCATAAGGCCACCTCCCTGGCCCCAGGCAGGCAGGGGTGGGGAGAGGCAGGGAGGAAGCAACTTACCCTCCCTCTTCTCCTGCCTCCTCCTGGCTGAATGAGGGCCGGAAGCGGGGTGGCCGGAAGCAGGGGGTGGGGCTTAGTCATGTGTCCCACCCCCCGTACCTCACCCAGGGGAACTGCGATCCCCCGCAATCCCCCCTGAAATGACCTCTGCCTAAGAGGCCTTGATTTGTAATGGATCCTTCTTGCTAGGAGGGAGTCTTGCCACAGCGGCGTGGCTTTGAAGAGCCCAGGTTCAAGCCTTTGCTCTGGGCAGTCTTGCCCAATCAGGCCTCTTGGCATGACACAGCAGACAGGATCTGCTGGGGAGTAGCTAAAGGTACTGGAAGGGACTGAGCGTGCAGGTGCTTGGGCCCAGGAGCTGTGGGCCAGTTCCCATTGTGCAGGAGCAAGGGGCCCAGGTGGTAGTTGGCTGGGAGCCCTCTATCCAGGACTTAGCATATTCTTGAATGGGAGCTTACAAGCATTTAGAGAACTGTGTGGTTCCCAGTGATGTCTGCAGCTGTTACTGTGTGATCTGCTGGTTTTATTGTAAGACTGAGTCAGAAGTTGGACCAATTTCCCCCCCCTTTTTGAGGGGAAGGGATACAGTTTCCCACAAGCTTCCTTCCTCTTTGTTTTCTGGTACTTTTTGCTTGTAATTATGATTGTCCTGGAAACCGCTCCAAGGTCCCTGCCACACGGGGGACAAAAAGAACGGGCAAAGTGCGGCTTTTAAAAGCCGCACCAAAATAGGCACGCGGCGGCAGGATCATACAGATCCCGTGAGCCGGCGTGCAATTGCTCCCCGTCACGATCAGATGCCAGGGAGACCGGGGAGGAAGCCACGGGAGGCTGCCGAACTGTGCATGTCTGAGCATGTGCAGTTCGGCCAGGACCCGGGGATGCGCCGGTGGAAGAACGCGCCGGCGATCCCATGGCCGGCTTTGATGTGGCTGTTCGGAAAGAACCACCTCGGTAGGTGGTTCTTTTTTGCTGCGGATTATCGCCGGAAGGGCCGGATCGGGGACGGGCGCGCAACGCTTCCCAGATGTTGTGGTGGGATTGCGCCCGTTTGCTCCACCCCTGATCCGTCCCTCTCCCGGCCCTAATCCTCTCGTGTGACCGGGGCCCAAGTTGCCATTTTTTTCTTTCTGTCCTGTAACTGAACTGCCATGAAGTCGCAACCAACTTATGGCGACCCTAGCAAGGGGCTTTCAAGGCAAGTAGAAGCTAAGGTGGCTTGCCGTTGCCTTCCTCTGCTGAGCCTTCCTTGGTGGTCTCCCATCTAAGTTCTGACTCTGCTTTGCTTCTGAGATTTGATGAGTTTGTTCTACACCATGCCACCTTCCCACCTGGCTGGCCACAAATGGGGAAGAAGACCCCATCATGGCTGAAACAGGTCCTTGGCTGGCAATTGACTTTACCCACTACTGGGAAAGAGCACAGACCAGGGTTTGAAAAAATTGTCGTCTTGTACTAATGACTAGAAGGGAAGTGGATGTGTGTTCCAGCCTGTCATGCACAAGATGGTTGGTGGTTGGCTTTGTCACATGTTAACTCTGGGCTGTAGCTGGAAAGCATGTGGGAAGCTGATGGAATTCTGGCAGGATTGGGACAAGAGATGGGTGCAGCACTGGAGCAAACCCACAAGAGGGACAGTTTTGGCAGAGTCCCTGACAAGGCAGTTTGAGAAGTTGGTCCAAAAGTGGTTGGAATGAGTTTGCAGGTAGACAGGCAAGAGAGTTGGTCGGGGAAGCTGGAAAACTGGGAAGGTGACTAGAAGACAGCAGAGAGCCCCACAAGCTAACCAAGATCTTAGCTGTTGCCCAGAGGGCAATCCAGGCCTAATCCAGAAATCTTTACAGTGGAATCAAATCAAGAACTTTTTCTCCTTCTCCCAAAATACTAGAACTCGGAGGCAGTTAATGAAGTTGATGGGCAGAAATTCAGAACAGATAAAAGGAAATATATGATGAGTGATGAAAATGTGGAATTTGCTGCCAGAGGAGGTAGTGATGGCCACAGGCACAGACAGCTTTAAAAGGAGATCAGACAGATTCAGGGAGGAGGGGGTCTATCACTGGCTACTAACCAGTGTCTAAAGGGAACCTCCATAGTCAGCGACAGTAAAAACCTTTGAATACCAGTGTCAGGAGGCAACATCAGGGAAAGCTGTGGACCTCTATGCCCTGTTCTTGGCCCTCCATAGTAACTGGTTGGCCACTGTGTGAAACAGGATGCTGGACTAGATGTACCGCTGGTCTGATCCAGCAGGACTCTTCTTAAGAAGAACACACAAACACTTTGTTGATATAGCCCTGCTGGGCCACAGAAGAACCTGGCTGTCCCTCCTTCCATCATCCTGTGGCCTCAGCATGGCAGCAGAGGAGACAGCAAGAAATGTGATGAAAACCCAAGTCCTCAATGAGCCCAGTATTTTCCCTGATGCCATCCTATGCTGAACCATGATTCCATTGCATGGTTCTCTGCTCAGGCACGATTGCTTTCCCTGTGGGATGTGTCATGTGATTCTGCTGGGCTTGTCTTTCTCCCGCAACATGATATGGAGGCTTGTTGCCCTAAGCTGGCAAAGTCCCGTTGCAAGGACAGACTTTGGGGGGGGGGGGGGAATCCACATTTCTGCAGTGCCAGAATTCCGCAAAAGAGTAGTGACGGGAGCAAAGAAGCTGGTTTCTTGTGAGATGGAATAGATTCCCTCTCCTGTTGCGGGCAGGAGACTCTCTTCCCTGCAGTTGGCAGAAAGATGATTTTAATGGCACACACATGTGGCAGAATGAATGCTTTCAGCTGCGGAGGTGGCAGGGCACGGATTATAGAGTGAGCAGTGAAAGTTAGTAAATTTGGACCCATTTTATGGCGCTCATAAGTGTCAAGACAATCTGTGCATCTGTGGAGAGCAGTGGAGACAGGATGAAATGCACCAGAGGCTGGTGAGATGCTGCGGCTGGGGGCAGGGACGTAGGCTTTTCCTTGGGGAAGGGAACATGAATGAGAGACGTCTAGTGCCTCAACACTACTAAGCTGGCCCCTGCTGCAGCCCATCCAAGGCGTGGTCCTACAATGCCTGCTGAGTCACCAAATTGATGGGAGGGGCTCTGGGCTGCAGCACATTTGCTGCTGGGTTGCATGCTGTGCACCCCTGTGCTAGAGTGTGACAGAATATTGGGAACTGGCAAGGAGGCCTGTGGTTTTGGCGGGCCAGATCCCGGGGAGAGCAGCATGGCATGTGGTACTGGTGGTGACCCCCCCCCCCCCCCGGGGCATGCAGCTGCTGCAGTTTCTCTCCCTTCCCATGTCTTCTGTTCAGGGATTCTGTGATATCAGCACCATTCTGTCCAGTTAGTGTATTTGGTTTTTATTTTGCCACTGTTTGTTTTCCCCCAGGGCACAGTGCATCTGGCTGGGCCAGTTGCAGGGCTATTTGTGGGTGGGAAACCTGCCACCTGCCTGGATGGGTGTGTGTGTACCAGCAGTGCCCCAGACAGCAGCCCTCGCCTGCCAGGGCCAGATGGGGAGATTGGAATCACAAGCGCCAAACAGCCCTGCTTTGTATACTTGACATATTGTTATCAGTGGTACTTGATGTATCTAATACTACTACTACTAATAATAATAATAATAGATGCCTGGAACAGCCTCTGATGTCCAAACGGGATCGTTTTGAAAGCCTGCTGATGGATCGGAAGGGTGAGGGGAGTTAATTAGAGGCAATGTGGCAGCCTGCCAGGGACGGCATGTTTGTGTGCCTGGCTCCTGAGAAGCTTGTTGTTTTCCTTCTCTACCTGGCGACAGGAAAAAGCAAAAACAAAATCTCTTGGCTGTTCAGGCAGGACAGAAGGAGGGGGTGTTGCATTCGACGGGCGTCTTCTGTTGCCAGTGGAATACAGTTTACATTGGAAATCAATCTTGCATAAGGTTGCGTGGGACATTCCCAGGGACTCTCAGTCTCAGGCAGATTGTTGCCATTCCAAACTGCCCTGTCCCTGCTGATGACAGAGCTGGATGGCTGGAGATGTAAGACATTGCTGGGCAGGGCAAGGTGTTCTTAGAGAAGCAGAGACTCTCCCATAGCAGTTCTGGGGAAATGGAGCCACCTGGGAATCCAGGTGACCACTGAAAGGCTTTTCCTCCTGGCCCTTTATGCATCTTGCCATCTTCCAATGCATTTAGAAGAACTGATTCTGTCCTTACTGAAGTCCTTCCTTAGGAGTAGAATGACTGGAAGAGAGGCCTTGTGCTGGCAAGCAGGGGGTCCACATTTTGCTAAGGTCTTCAGTTTTAGCTCACTGCTTTCAATGCCCGTTAGGTCTCAGTAGTGCTTAGCGGGGGGGGGGCATCCTGAGCTGGCCCAGTTGGGAGCCTTGGCACAGAGTAAGAAGCATGCCTCTGGATCCCAGGACTGAGCAGGGTTCCTGGGTGAGGTTCTCGTTGTCCAGGGCGGTGGGGAATGTGGACTCCTCCTGTTAACTCTTGATATGGGGACATGCAAGGGAAGTGCTTGCTGGGATGGAGGGAGCCTGGTAGTCCTTGGTGACAGTTTCTTCACACATTAGAGTACAGAGGTTGTCCCTGAGAGTCCCTTGCCTGTATAATGGTCACGTGTGTGTGTGTTATGTGCTGGCAAGTTGCTTCTGATATTTCGCAACCCTATTAACATCCTGTCATTGGCAGCCTGGCTTAGGTCTTGCAAAATGAAGGCCATGTCTTCCTTTATTGAGTTAGTCTGTTTCAGTTGGGTCTTCCTCTTTTCCAGCAGCCTTCATCTTTTCCTAGTGTTATTGACTTTCACAGTGAGTCTTGTCTTCTCATGATGTGACAAAACGACAATAGCCTCAGTTTAGTCATTCTAGCTTCTGGGAGAGTTCAGTTTTGATTTGATCTAGAACAGGGGTGTCAAACTCATTTGTTATGAGGGCCGGATTTGACTTAAATGTCACTTTGTGTGCCATACAAAGTAACACGAGTTACCGAAGAGATAACTTTTATAAAGATGATTTCAGATGCTGAATGGCAATAGCGGGCATGATTGGATTAGGTGTGATATGAAGAAGAGAAGTAGAGATTGGATTTATACCCCACCCTTCACTCGGCTTTTCAGAGTAGCCTACAAACTCCTTTCCTTTCCCCTCCCCACAACAGACACCCTGTGAGGTGGGTGGGGCTGAGAGAGCTCTTTTGAGAACTGCTCTTTCAAGAACAGCTCTGAAAGAACTATGGCTTGCCCAAGGTCATACAGCAGCTGCAAGTGGAGGAGTGGGGAATCAAACCTGGTTCTCCCAGATTAGAGTCTGCACCCTTAACCACTACACCAAACTGGCTCTCACAGAGGGGTATGTATATGCAGCAGGGTAGTAAGTGTGGAGATATCAGCATTGGTAATGACACAGGAAACCTAGGTCTCGATTTGGTACAGGAGGATTCAGTCCAGGAGGATGCAAAGAATAAATGGAAATAAGTCTGAAGAAGTGAGCAGTGACTCATGAAAGCACATACCCTACCACAAATTTTGTTAGTCTTTAAGGGGCTACTGGGCTCTTCCTCCTTCTACTGCTATTAGAAACCACAACATTCAGAAACCAGTGGGGCAACATTTTAACCTTCCAGGACATTCAGTCGCTGACCTAAGAGTATCAGTTCTCTTACAAAGGAATTTCAAAGGGAGATTGCTGAATTGCAACTGATAATGAAGCTCAAGACAATGTATTCTCCTGCACTGAACTGAGAGATAGGTTTCTTCTCTATACCTGCTATTGTCATTTGGCATCTGAAATCACTTCACTCTCCAAGATACAAGGATAGATGGACTTGCATTCTAGCTGTATCTAAAGAAGTGAGCAGTGACTCATGAAAGCTCATGCCCTGCCACAAATTTTGTTTGTTGTTAAGTTGCTCTTGCTCCTTATCACTAAGAAAGCAAGCTGTGCTGTTAGGTTTCTTCTCCTGCCACATCTGTTAGAACTAGAAAGGGGGATCTCTCCAAGTGCCATGGAACTCTCTGACTCTCTCTTTTCCTCCCTGCCTCTGAAGAAATGTGCTTGCACACAAAAGCTTATACCTGGAATAAAAGTTTTTAAAGTGCCATGGGACTCTCTCTCTCTTTCTCTCTCTCTCTGTCTCCCCCTCCCTCCCCAGAGGAAGGGGAGGAGCCCTCAGCCAAACAAGGGAAGGGAGATTTGCTTTCTTCCTCTCCTCTATGAAGCAGGAAATAGGAGTGACTGGGCAAAAGGAACTGCGAGACAGGAAACAGGAAGCAGCAGAGAGCCAGTTGCTCAGAGGCCAGATAGCAGCTCTGCAGGGGGCGGTTTTGGCCTGCAGGCCATGTTTGACACCCCTGATCTAGAATCCACTGATTTGTCATTTTGGTATTCCATCCTATTTGTTAAATTCTCCTTGAACACCATGTGTAATTGTCCAGCTTTCAGATCCATACATAGTAATTGGAGATATCATATTATGAATAATCTTGATCTTTGCTCTCTGGTGACACTTCCTTACATTTAAAGATGATTTCCAGGTCGGTCTCAATTTCCTTCTGATTTCTTGATTTTGATCTCCCTTTTTGGTTGCTGATGAGCCAAGAAATAGAAAATATTTTAACGATTTCAATGTCTTCTTTGTCAGCCTTAAAATTGTGTAATTCCTCAATAGTCATTACTTTAGTTATCTCAGTTCCGGTATGAATGTTGCTTGATTTGGCTACAGACTAGATAGTGACTCTCCTCCATACCATTTCCCCAACCTGAAATTATCTAGGGGAACAAGGCCACTATTTGACCAGTTGGGGAAACCCATAACTGTAAGTGTGGGTTTTTCCCCAGTGAACTGAATAGTGCACCTCTAAAACCATTTCAAGTTGGAAAAAATGGTGAAGGGAGAAGGCTGAAGCCCCTTCATCAAGTTAACGAGCAAACTTTTGAGTTTCCTGCCACTTATCAGGTTGGGTGTTCAATAAAAGTAAAAGGAAAGGGGGGAAAAGGAAGAGCATAGATAGAAGGCGTTTGTGGGGTTGTGAGGAAAGCTCTAAGTCTGCCACTAGCAGGAGGCTTAGAGCGTTGCAGATTTAGCTAAGTTCAAGGTGCACTAAAGGCTGTACAGAGAAGTCAGATAGAGCCATGCCTCTCAGTCTCTTATCGATCATATGAAATCAGCCCCAATTCTGAGTCACCTTTACCATCACCAGTATTATGATCCCCCTACTGCATTATGCAGTTCTTGCCCTGACCTGGTTGGGCCTAGTTAGTACTTGGATGGGAGACTACCAAGGAGGTCCAGGGTTGCTACACAAAGGCAGGCAATGGAAAGCAGTCTCCGTTCTGGCTGCAACTGGATGGCATCTTTTCACCACCACTGCAGGTGCAGAAGGGCCTGAGAGATGCAGTTTTTCCTCAGACAACATTTGCAGTTGCACAGTTATCATTGTTTTGTAGCAGAAGCTCACTTTGCTGACTCGTGTATCATTCCCACTCAGAAGCCTCACAGCTATTGCTGATCTCGGCTGCTCTGGTATGGTTGCTTTCTAGTGTGATATCTTGCACACTTGAGTTCCCTGTCCATCCCCACAGGCCCACATATGCTATTTGCAAACTTATTGCTTATTTGGGGACATAGTCCATTGCATCCCTACCATCTCTCTCTCTCTCTCTCTCTCTCTCTCTCTCTCTCTCTCTCTCTAACACACACACACACACATCCTGGACAGCATCTGAATATTTCAACTGAGGGAGTGGAACAGGTGAATTGTCTGCTGGATTCTTGGATACTTTTTGGAGGGGGCATAGTGACATGTGGGGGCACCTAGATTTTTGCTGTGCTGTCTTTCATAGAAAAAGTGCGCAGTTCTTGCCTACTATCAGTATGGGGTTTGGGGGTTCACTCCCCAAACATCTTTGGTTGCAGAATATTCCATCTCTAATAAGTGGTGCATCTGTTTTGGAGGATAGGCAGCAGGGTAAGTCCTGCTTGCTGCTTTGTTTCTATTCCTGCAGCCTCTCTCAAGCCAGCTTTGTTGGGTCCTATTTTAAACAGACCCTCTGGCCTCATGTTGCTTCCCAAGGAAGCCTGCCTAATAGATTCGTTGCCTTTCCTGATAACCCCCCTCTGTGCTATTCCTGGCTTGTTAAGGCCTATTTTTCCTTCTGTCCATCATGGACGACACAATCTGGCCCCCATTATGGGAGGAGATGTGTGTCTCCATTCCCCTTCCAGTATTCATCATTACCGGCAACCCCAGGATACCAGGGCTGTGTCATTCTATTCTGTTCTGTCTCATGCAGAAAGAGAAATGGCACTTCGAGTGCACCATTAAGACTGCCGATTGCAAGGATATGTGTTTTATTATTTACCGATTTAGTATTCTGGCCCAGGTTTGTTATTCAGTATTCTGTTTATATAAACCTGACATTTAGACTGGAAAGGGTCCATCCTAACCTCGACAGGTTCTGCCTTTTGGACTGCCAAAACCCAGTAGGCTCCACTCTTGATCCCAACTAGGGTGGCTGTCTACAGAGGACCCCCCAGAAAAAAGAGGATGGAATTCATACAAAATTTGCACATGCCCATTTCCATGTATAGATAAGAACATAAGAAGAGCCCTGCTGGATTCAGTAGTCCATCTAGTCCAGCATCCTGTTTTGCACAGTGACCAACCAGTTGCCTTGGAGGGTCAACAAATGGCAGAGAGGTCCAGGCCTGATGTTGCCTGCTAGGTTTGCTGCCTCTGAATATGAAGGTTCCATTTACTCACCATGGACAGTAGCAATTGATGGACCTTTCTTCATCCCTGAATGGGATCACCCCCTATTAAAGGAATCTGTGCCTGTAGCCATCACTACCTCCCCTGGCAGTGAATTTCAGCATTTAATTACTTGTTGAGTAAAGAAAGGCTCCCTTTTGTCTGTCCTGAAGCTCATCCGCTTTTTGGGGGGATGCCCTTGAGTTCTACTATTATGTGAGAGGGCAAAAAAGCTCTCTGTGTGCACCTTCTCCACCCCATGTATATCTCCCTATATAATAATTCTCTGTTGGTGGTGGCATGCTGCTGAAAATTCCACATGGTGCCCACAGCCTTTGGTTCCGTGATCTGTCAGTCAGAAGCTGTCCCTATCCACTGGCTGCGTTGCCTGAGTCTCGCCTCCAACATTCTAAACAGTTTGCTGTTCCTCTCCCCCCCATAGCCAGTCAGAACACAGAGGTTACTTGCATATGTGGACTCATTGACCTTTGCCTCTAACATTCTAAACAGTTTGCTGTTGCTGTTCTGAGGTAAAATGTGTTCTGAGGTACCCTTAGTGCCTGTTGGGAGAAACCATTGTTGCCAATCTCCACGTGAGGGCTGAAGATCAGTCAGAATTACAACTGCTTTCCAGATGGCAGAGATCAGTTCCCATGGAGAAAATGGTGGACTCTGTGTCCTTATATCCTGCTGAGATGGCCCCTGTATGACAGCCAATGTGACGTAGCAGTCATGGTTTCAGAGCACGGTAGAGGCTGCAGGTGGGGGGGGGGTGGAAAGCTGAAGAGTGAGTGGGAAATAAAGGTAGGTTGATGATTGTCTGGGAAGGAGACAGGGTTGCCAACTCCAGGTGGGAAATCCTGGAGGGATGGGGCCTGGAGAGGGTGAGGTTTCAGGAGAGTGGGACCGCAGACAGGTACAATGCCACAGACTCCACCCTCCAAACCAGCCATTCCCTCATGGGGAACCATTGTTGCCAATCTCCAGGTGGGGGCTGGAGATCACTCAGAATTACTACTGTTCTTCAGGAGAGAGGGGAGAGGAGATGGAAAGCTGAAGTCAGAGGGGCAGATAAAGATAGGTTGATGGTTGGTTGGGAAGGAGATAGGATTGCCAACTCCAGGTTGAAGAATTCCTGGAGATTTGAGGGGTGGAGCCTGGAGAGGGTGGGGTTTGAGGAGGGGTGGGACCTTAGACAGGTAAAATGCCATAGACTCTACCCTCCAAAGTAGCCATTCCCTCATGGGAAACCATTGTTGCCAATCTCCAGGTGAGGGCTGGAGATCACTCAAAATTACAACTGTTCTTCAGGTAGCAGAGATCAGTTTCTCTGGAGAAAATGGTAGACTTGGTGTCATACCCTGCTGAGGTTGTCACAGTAAATTGACATTGAGTGCCCAAGGCCGGGGCACTCTCCTAGAGCCTCTTTCTAGAGGCCGTTGTATTTATTTCCACAACAGGCCTTATTCCTAGTTTATATATAATGCAAATCCATACATATGTACTATCATTTAAATGGAAATACAGCTTCCGATAGTGCCAAATCTGCCTGGTTTCTAGGTGCAAACTGTCATGAGGAACTTTTATGGGCCCTTCTTATGGCTTTGATTTCCCCAAGGCAGCCTTTCTCTCAGTGGCAGGGAGCTATGGGTCTCCTGTGGCTGCTCGGGAATTTAGCTTCCTCAGCCACTTTGGCTGATTTTACTGGACAGGAGCAAACCTCAGAGAAAAATGAACAAAATTCAAGGGAAGAAAAACAATGCAATGAAAGGGCAAACGGCAGCAGGATGTGTATTTTGTCTCTAGAAGTCTATGTCATTTAGCGTTTGTAAATACCAAATGAAGGTGTATTTAGTTGGCTTTTAGGAGAGGTCAGCTCCTGCCTTTGAAAATGTGATGAAAGGGAATCAAAATACATTTCAAATGGGAGTCTTTGTGATAAGAGACGATACTCTTCTAATATCCATGTGAGCAGATTGGTGTAAGTAAAACAAGAGGCTCCACGGGGATGGCGTACCTGTAATGTCTTTTAAACAGAGTAGACCTCCAGAGACAAAACACTGGATTTGGGGATACGAACTCCATGGATATTATGATAACTAGGCACCCAAGAGATCCTGCTGTAATGCTGAAAAGTAGTCGCTGAGGAAAGGGTGGGAGGGGCCTAATTTGGATCAGAGCACAGGCTTTTCCCACTGTGGAGAGTCCCTTGCAGAAATCCACCCCCTACACCAAACTGCTGTTAGCCCTAGTAGGGATAAAGACATTGGTCAGGGTTGCCCATTTGGCCCATCAAAACAGAGTTGGCTGTTTGACCAGTCCAATGGTTAAGTATTGTAAAAATAATTCTAACACTGACTTGAATCACCAGCAGGTTAGAAATGTATGCTGCTTTTGCAACCAAATTTGTTAATCATTCTTATGATGCACATTAACTTTGTTTTTAAAAGAAACAATGTAACAAATTGATATAGCTCCTAATGATGTTAGCTAGTGGGAACAATTCACTGGACAGGCCTTCTCTCTGCTTTTATCCTGACACACCAAGCTGGGCCTACAGATTCAAATTCAAAATGCAATTAAATAGAAGTAAAGGTAAGTAACAGGAACTCTTTTTAAGAAGTAAGTTGTGGCCAGCCAAGTCTTCTGATCTAGAGATGCCTTGATGGAATAGGAGCAGCAGTCCTTTGGGGGAACATACCTCTGCTCCTAGGTCAGCCTTTGACCACTACCTGGCCACCCTCCCTTCCGGCCTTGCAGACAATTTACATGATTATGGTGTAAAGAAGCAAAGCACAGTGACTGGCTTCCTGGAATATTTGATAATATTTAACTGCAGTCAAACACTAGGCATTAATTAGCAATATGTGGCCAGTTTCCTGACTGGAGTGCCTGCCCTACTCCAGAAAGGGAGCCATCTGAGAGGGGAAGGGGTAGAGAGGAGAGGTATATGGGGGCAGGAGCTGTGGAAGCAAAGGAGGCTGAAGCTGGCATGTTGATTGGGAATCACCAGCTCCATCTTTGGCTGCTGTCTTCCAGTATTAATTTGTGTGGCTCATGTGGAGAAAGGTGAGTCTGCTGAGGAGGGGCAGTCTTGCATTGCCATTTGCAGCAATCCCACTGATTAACTGGGGCACATTAGTCTGTCTCATTGGCTGATCCTGCTTGTTAGTCATACAGTGCCTATGACCCAAGCCCAGGGCCTTCAGACAGATTCCCAAGCCGAGGCCTACGCATTAAATTTGCTGATGATTGGGAGGAGTAGCAAACACCCAAGAAGATAGAGTTAAAATTCAACAAGACCTGAATACTCTGGAAAAGTGGGCAGTTGCAAACAAAGATAAATGCACAGTATTACACCTGGGCCACAAAAATGTCAAGCACAAATACTGGATGGGGGATACATTTCCTGGGAGTAGTGTATGTGAAAGAGATCTTGGAATAAGGGTGGACTGTAAACGAAATATGAGCAGTGAGTGTGATGTGGCAAAACAGGCAAATTCAGTCTTGGGTTGTATTAACAGGGCCATAGCATCGAAATCGCAGGAGGTCATAGCCCCTCTGTATACTGCCTTGGTTAGGCCACACCTGGAGTACTGTGTGCAGTTCTGGAGGCCTCACTTCAAAAAGGATGTGGACAAAATGGAGAAGGTGCAGAAGAGAGCGACGAGGATGATCAGGGGTCTGGAGACTGAGCCCTACGAGGAAAGGCTAAGGGCCTTGGGAATGTTTGGTTTGGAGAAGAGGAGATTGAGGGGGACATGATTACTCTCTTTAAATATTTGAAAGGCTGTCATTTGGAGGAGGGCAAGGAGCTGTTCCAGTTGACAGCAGAAGATAGGATCCAAAGCAACGGGTTTAAATTACATTCAGAAAGGTATCGGCTGGATATTAGGAAAAACTTTTTCACGGTCAGAGTGGTTCAAAGGTGGAATCAGCTGCCTAGGGAGGTGGCTAGCTCCCCTTCACTGATAGCTTTCAAGAAAAGAAGAGGCTGGACAAATATTTGTCACAGATGCTTAAGGCTGGTCCTGTATTGGGCAGGGGGTTGGACTAGATGCTCTGTGTGGCCCCTTCCAACTCTATGATTCTATGCACACCTTGGTTCAGTTTGGCTGCTTTGGAATCTCTCCTGGGTAATGGAGATGCCAGAGAAATTCTGCCAGTGCCTGGCTTTCTCTGACTTCTGTGTGGGAGTTTATGGGGTCCTTAAGGAGGCAGCTGGTCAGAGTCCTGCTCCGCTTATCCAGGGGGTGAGACTATGCAGCAGGCAGTTCATATGG
>NW_015164182.1:1987404-1992037 GCF_001447785.1 Gekko japonicus
ACCCCCTTGGAAATAGAGCTGTGAGGACAAGCCCCAAGGAAACAGAGCCTAGCCTGGATCCAAGATGCCCTTTCTCTGTGTTTCCCTTTTCTCCAGTGATCAAAGTCCAGGCTAGCTTTTATCTCTGTATACATGAATTGGTGAGTGGTGTTCCTGCTGCTTACACTGGAGGAGCTAAAAGCCACCAAATCATAAAATCCAATTTAAAGGACCATTTTAAAAAAAGATGTAAAACTAAACACTAAGACAACAAGGGAAACCCTTGGAAACAAAGCAAGTTGTGATCTGTCCACAGCAGCTCTTCAAGATGGTAATGGTTGGATCTCTCTGGGCAGAGAGGTTGTGTTGTGTGGTCACCTTAAGGTGGCAGTCTGCGGGCCTATAAAATATAGACCAGGTGGGTGAACTTTCCATGAATTCAGTTTCTTGACCTGGAACTTGAAAGGTACCAAATTCTGTTATGTTAACTGGACAAGGGTATAGGGTCATGCAGCTTGTATTTATGCCAGGCCTAGCCAATCCAGAGACTTCATGTTGCCAGCCAATCACATTGCCCAACATTGTACCCTCCTGTCCCCTTCTGCAGCTGAAGAGGACTCTGAGAAGTCTACAAACACACACACGCACAGAGTCCCAGGCAGTTCACCTGGCCAGACTCCCACGTCAGGTTGTGTGATTTTGCCAGCAGTGAAAAGCTTTAAATATTTTATTTTAATTACGTTATTTATAGTCTGCTTTTCTCACTGGCTCTCAAGGCAGATTACACAGAGTGAGTCAATACAATCAACAAGATGGGACATTCAGTAAACAGTGAAGTAGTGTTTGGGTTGTAGAAGCAACTAGAAGTCAAAAAAATAGAACTGAAGCAAATCATAACTGTTAATGCACGATTACATAGTAGGACCCAATTTACAGCAAACTATATGCAGTAGTATAGACCACAGTCCCTAACAATAATATCAGGACTTTGACCTCTTCCAGGCTCAGTCCCTGTTCCATTTCCAGCTAGATGGATCCTGCATTGGAAAACTCCTATCCCATGTCTGGATTCAGAATTTATTTCTCTACGTCATTTCTACCCCACCTTTCTCCTCTATGGGAACCCAAAGTGGTGTACATCATTCTCTCCTCCATTTTATCCTCACCATGATCCTGTGAGGCAGGTTAGCCTGAGAGTCTGTGACTGGCTCAAGGGCAACCAGCAAGGGTGATTTGAGATTCAAACACGGCAATGAATTAATTGTCCACCAGTGGCCAAAACACATTCTTACCCACACAGACACTGCCCCCCAGGGACCTAAGAACAGGAGGACACTCTCTGATAGGGTTCTCTTCTTGAGACTGTGTCTTTTTATAAATGTGAGGGGGAGGGTAAGGAAATGGAAAAGACAAATGCCCCTCCCCTTTTACTCTCCCCACCCCCACCACTCAGCTGACAATGCATCTTTGTCAGGCTCTTACAAGTTCCTGTTAACTTCACGCAAAGTGCCCTTGATGGATCTCTTGTTATTTTTGGCGAGCTGAGCCATAAATTTGTGACACCTTGAGGCAGCAATCTCTTAAGTGCATGTTGGGGTTGGCGGAGAGAGTAGAGAAGGGAGTGTGTGTGTGAAAGAGAGAGACAGAGAGAGAGGGAGGACACTGCTGAAATGCTGAACCATGGAGGTTCCAGTAAAAATGGAGCAGAATTCCCCAACTTGAATTCTGCATACCCATTGTCTGCCAATTCCTTTTGAGGTTAGGCCAAGAAGAAAAGCACAAGCCAAGCAATTTTGGGGCTGTTTTACACCTTCCTTTCTGTTGGCAGGATGTTCCCAGATTTGTTGAGCAGGGAGCCAGGGCCAGTTTCCCCATGGACAGCTTTCTTTAGATATTCCTTACTGAGTGGGGTTGTCGTCTCTTAAGAAGAATTCCCCAGCAGCTCCTATTATTTCAGACCCTAATGTGAACATTCCCCTTCTGCTGCAGATCCTGGCTCTGATTGCCTTTGATCTCTGGGCATCCGGGCTCTTTGCAGAAGTTACAGTGGCATTCTGTACAGCGGGAGAATTGGCAGATGCTATGGTGGTGGTCCATTCATGGTCTGCCACAGTACATTTTTAAGACTGTCATGTGTGATCCCATAGCATATGAATTTGGCAGCATGTGGATATATTTCCCAATTCATATATTATGGGAATCACATGTATTACATTCACCAAACATGTCGATGATGGGCTCCCACCATATGTGAACTGAACGCCAGCATAACACCCATAGAGGGCCATACTCTCCCAGTCTTCCTCTCAGACTCGTCTTTTTGCCTTCTGGCCTTCTCCTCTTCCCCTCCTTTTGTCAAGGTGTTCTGTCTTCTATGCCTTTCTCCCTGGTCTCTCTTGCTGCCTTCTCCAGCCCATTTCCTATCTCTGGCTGCTTTTTTTTATACCTTCCCTGGATCCATCAGCCTGCCCTGCATCTGAGCAGCTTAGCCAAAGGCAAACCAGAGAACCTCCTGGCTGCCCTTTCAGAGCAGCCAAGCTGACAGCTGCCAAGAATCTTCAGTTCTACCAGCAGCAGCACAACGCCCCTTCATGCATCAAATCTGCAACAAACCAGTATTGTTAAGACAGTATAGCCATATGTAGGATTTCACAGACACCTTCAAGCAAGACATCAGACTGAAAAAGTACTAATTCTTGCAGGGTTTATCTTTGTAGCTGGATTCTACAGTGGAATGTTGGCCACTTTGGGGACTATCTTGCCAGTCTCCATGATGAAGGGTTTTGCGGGATCAAAATGCTTGTAGGCACAGCTAGTTACTAGGCATGTTTTTTCTTAATTATAGCATTATACAGAGAAAGCAGAGAAAGAGGTATTCCTCTCGTCTGCAATTAGGTATTACATAAACGTAGCCAGCAATCACGGCACCATCTCTAGCTATTCACTGAATCCCTTATTGGTATGCGGGGCCGAAAACCTCCATGTTTCTCCTCTCCGTGTTGCTGCCCTGTACATAAATTAACTCTTGTCTCCAGAGGGAAGCTTGCAAATGAGAGAGGCTACTTCTTGTGTGGGGATTCTCCCCCCCCCATGGAACACAGGAGGTCCCCAATTTAAATAGGAGTATCCAGACAACATTTTGTTGGGGGGGGTGTCAAAACTCATGTGCTTCCTGGGGCTTTCCCCTGGTGAAGCAGATCAAATAAAATCCTCTGATCGAGTTCAAAGGAGGAACTGTAGGGTGACTGCAGGGGGAACATCTATGTAGACGCTCCATGTATAGCCACTACGGGAAGCAGAGCAAAGCTATGCTCTGAATTTTCTCCTGCCCCTTTTGGTTTCTTTGGCTTTTCCTTTTGCCAGTGTGGTGTAGTGGTTAAGAGTGGCAGACTCTAATCTGAAGATCAGGGTTTGACTCCCCACTCCTCCACATGCAGCCAGCTGGGTGACTTTGGGTCAGTCACAGTTCTCTCAGAGCTCTCTCAGTACCACCTGCCTCACAGGGTGTCCATTGAGGGGAAAGGAAAGGAAGGAGATTGTAAGCCGATTTGAGACTCCTTTGGGTAGTGAAAAGCAGGGTATAAAAACCAACTCTTCTTTTAAAGGGCTCTTTTCTGTAGCTTTACTGCATAGCTCAGCTGGGAAAACGAGGGGGTTTTGGGTCACGGGGGACACCAGTGCTATCAAACCTGCATCTGAGAGCCAGCACAGTATAGTGGTTAGAATGTTAGACTTGGCTCTGGGAGACCCAGCTTCAAATCCCCTCTCTGCCATGGAGGCTAGCTGGGTAACTTTTGTCCCAGTTACACATTCCCAGCATACCCTACCTCCCAGGTTGTAAGAATGTAAGCCACTTTGGGTCCACATTGGGGAAAAATTGGTTATAAATGAAGTAGAATCATAGAGTTGGAAGGGACTTCCAGGGTCATCTAGTCCAACCCCCTGCACAATGCAGGAAATTCACAAATACCTCCCCCTCCACATCCGCAGTGGCTGGTGTTCCATGCTCAGAAGATGACAAAAACCCTCCAGGATCCCTGGCCAAACTGGCCTGGAGAAAAATTGCTTCCTGTCCCCAAAGTGGCAATCAGCATTTCCCTGGGTGTGTAAGAAAGGGCCACAAGAACTAAGCACCAAGGCAACCCTTCCTGCCCTCCTTCTCATGATTTGCCTGAGTTCATACAATCAGCATTGCTGTCAGGTGGCCATCTAGCCTCTGCTTGAAAACCTCCAAAGAAGGAGAGCCCACCACCTCCTGAGGAAGCCTGTTCCCCTGAGGAACCGCTGTAACTGTCAGGAAGTTCTTCCTAATGTTTAGCCGAAAACTCTTCTGATGTTTCTATCCATTGGTTCTGGTCTAACCTTTTGGGGTAATGCCCGGGTCAAAAGCTTCATGCTTTCTGTCCATGAACTCTTCACCTTCCCTTATAAACTGGAGTGTGGACAAGCGTGCCTCAAGTCCCTGTATCTTCTCCTCCAACAAGGGCGTAGACTTTCCAATTTCCCCGGGGGAGGGGCTGGGCCTGGGCCTGGGCCTGAGGCATTGCTGTGCTAGGTCCTTAAAAGAACCAAGGCCCAGTGACATCATAGGGAGGAGCCAGTGACATCACAGGCCATTGTCACTATTTATGAAGACGGAGCCATGTGGCATTCC
>NW_015164182.1:1992118-2154364 GCF_001447785.1 Gekko japonicus
TCATTCCTGGCTCCCATTATCTCCAGTGGGCCTTCAAGCCTCTCCCATTGTTTGCAATGGGCAATCCTGTCATTCCTTTTATACATCCCAGTTAGTTGTTCCTTTGAAACTGTACCACACCATTTTAAGTAACAGCAAAACGAAGAGCATGAACACAAACAGAGTGTACATTTCTTGCCAATGTTCTTTCTGGGCTGCACACAGGGCAAAAGAAAATTTTAAAAGGCCTCTGATCTGCATGCCAGTCAGGATAATGCTGTGTGGCATAAACATGAGTTAAGTGTTAAGTGTTCTCCCTGGATGGTGTACATATCAAGAACATACCTGTTGCCATTTCCCTCTCTTCCTGCTCACCACCCAAAGAAACAGAAGCTCTGTTCACATATTACAGTGAACAGATGTACATCTTGCATGGACATATGTTGTTAGAAAGAGGTAATATACTTTTTCATTACAAATAAAAGCAGCCCGCCTTCCTCCCTCCCCCCCAGCCCCAACAGCTCAGAAACAAAGCACGGCATGGGCAAAATCCTCTACAAAAAAACCTAGAGAACCACTGCCAGTCTGAGTAGACAATGATGACACTGATGGACTGATGGTAGCAAGACTATGCTTTGTGTGCCAAAGGATAAGGGTTTAAACCTAGGATGTCTAAGAGAACAGATGTTGGCAGGCTCGTAGCTATCGTGCCCCCCCCCACTGTTTTTGCGGCCCCTCCCCCAATCTTCAGCTCCTCCTCCCTTCCTCCATCCCTCCCCCCCGATCAATCCTCACGAATATGAGCCAGCATCTCCCTGTTTTAGCTCATCTATGATGAGTTGAGTCTTTTTAGGACCCAGCAGCAACCGGTGGTTGACCAAGTCACAAACACATTGGTCAGATTGCAGCCGCTGCAGCAGTTCGCTCCTCCTGCTGGATTTTCTGTGCCAGGCTTCAGCAAAGATGGTTGGCTCAGAGAAGGAGTGAGGGAGGAAGCTTGATCCCTGCTCTCCTTTTTTAAAAAAACATGGCAGCTTTCCTAGACCTCTGAGGAGCCTTAGTGTCTATTAACATTGGGATTCTGACTTGCCTCAGAGGAAGGCTCTAGTGGGGGTTGTGTGGGTGTGTGCCAAGCAGACCCCCTTGCCCTGGAGCCTTTGATTTAATTAGCTGGTGCCCCCCCCAAGGCCCCCTCCCCACAAAATCCCTAGCTCCGGGGCTGGGTGTTGGAAAGGATCTTTCTCTGTCTGTGTCTCTATAGCTCACCTGCATCAGAGCAGACCATGCTGAAGTAGATGGACCAATGGCATGAAGACCAGTGTGGATTGAGGAGACCCATGTTCAGATCTACATTTTGCATGATGCTTACTCAGTGACACTGGGACAGTTAGATTTGAGTCCAGTAGCAGATTAAAGACCAACAAGAGTTTCAGGGAATAAGCTTCCAAGAGTCAAAGCTCCCTTCATCAGGCTGGGTGATATTGCCATTGTCGTGAGGTCAATATAAGGGAAGGGAGACTGGAGGAAGGGTGGGATAAAGAGGGGATTGACAGACAACATGTGAGCAGCAGAGTCCGTTGGGATGGAAGAGGAGTTTACAGAAAAAAATAGCACCAACTGTTGTGACCAAGAAAACAGATCTTCCCAAACCGAAACATCATAAATTATAGCCTGAACATGAACCTATATTGTAATGCATTAAGTGATGTAGCAGTGGTGACAAAACCTCTAGTGGTATTTAGTTGAACTTCCTGGACAGACAGATGTATTTTGGTTTGCCACTGGCAAAACTGGTCTGACTTTAGAGAGCTGGGACAAGCAGCAAGGCTTGAGGAAGGGGATGTAGATCCATGGTTATAGAAAAGAAGGATTCTAGGACCTGAGAAAGCAAAGCAGTCCAAATGAAGCACGGCATAGAAAGCTGTACATAGTTGAGAGGAATTAGAAAAGAATGGAGATGCATAGTTGTGAAGTACATTTGAGAAATTATAGAAACAGCATGGAAGTTTCTTGGGTGGGGTTAGCTACAATGCTATTGCAGGGTCTGGGTGATATAACGGGAGGAAGTCCACAGAAACCTGTATTACATATTTTCTCTCTCTCTCTCTCTCTCTCTCTCTCTCTCTCTCTCTCTCTCTCTCTCTCTCTCTGAGTACCTGATGAAATTCTTCTTGCATGCCCACCTCTACCTCTACAGATCCATTCAACATCTTAAGTAGACCCAGCATCTCTTCAGATCATCTGCATTCTCAGTGGTGGTACCCATTCTCAGGAACTGACCTCCAAAGGAGGTATACAGAGTGCCTATCCTGATAGGTCTTCATAAGTTTTACAAGGCCACTTTATTCTTTTTTTATAAATGCGTTTATTTTTGTACATTTTCTGTATATTACATTATATCTTTTGTCTCCTCTTAACTCCCCCCCCTCTCCCCCTTATTTGTTAGTCCTTAGTTCACAGCCACGGGCACAAAGTCTGGATCTTCCACTGAATGTCCAGTCTTCCTTCCGATGTTATCCACTTTAAATAGGTCTTCCATCTAGTTTTAATTTCTTCGGCTTTTTCCTCCCATCTGGTCTTCTGGCGCAGCTTCTCGATGATGTCCGACTGCACAAATTCAAACAAATAGGTGTGCCAGATATCTATTGCGTTCTAACCCGACCGCTCAGCAATTTCATGGAGTGCCCACGAGTTCTTGTATTGTGAGAAAGGGAGAAAAGTACCTCTTTCTCTACCTGCTCTTTCCCATGCATAATCTTATAAACCTCAATCATGTCACCCCTCAGTCGTCGTTTCTCCAAGTTAAAGAGCCCTAAGTGCCTTAACCTTTCCTCATAGGGAAAGTGTTCCAACCCTTTTATCATTCGAGTTGCCCTTTTCTGCACTTTTTCCAAAGCTATAATATCCTTTTTAAGGTGTGGTGACCAGAACTGCACACAGTATTCCAAATGAGGTCGCACCATTGATTTATATAGCGGCATTATGATATTGGCTGATCTGTTTACAATACCCTTCCTAATAATCCCCAGCATAGCATTGGCCTTCTTTATTGCAGTCACACACTGTCTCGACATTTTCAGTGAGTTATCTACTACAACTCCAAGATCTCTCTCTTGATCAGTCTCTGCCAGTTCAGACCCCATCAACGTGTATTTATAGTTAGGATTTTTGGCTCCAATGTGCATCACCTTGCACTTGGCCACATTGAACCCCATTTGCCATGTTGACGCCCACTCGCCCAACTTTGACAGATCCCTTTGGAGTGCCTCACAATCCTCACTGGTTTTCACCACCCTGAACAACTTCGTATCATCCGCAAATTTAGCCACTTCACTGCTTACTCCCATCTCCAAATCATTAATGAACAAGTTAAAAAGCAGTGGACCAAGTACTGATCCCTGTGGTACCCCACTGCTTACACCCCTCCACTGGGAGAACTGCCCATTTATACTCACTCTCTGTTTTCTATTAATTAGCCAGTTTTTGATCCATAAAAGGACTTGTCCTTTTATCCCATGATTTTTGAGCTTGCTTAGGAGCCTTTGATGAGGAACTTTATCAAAAGCTTTCTGGAAGTCAAGGTAAACAATATCTATTGGATCCCCCTTGTCCACATGTTTGTTCACCCCCTCAAAGAACACTAACAGGTTAGTGAGACAAGATCTTCCCTTACAGAACCCATGTTGAGTCTGCCTCAATAGGTTTTGTTCATCTATGTGCCTACTAATTCTTTCCTTAATAATGGTTTCCACCAATTTACCCGGTATCGACGTCAGACTGACTGGCCTGTAATTTCCCGGATCTCCTCTGGAACCCTTTTTAAAGATGGGAGTGACATTAGCTACCTTCCAGTCCTCAGGAATGGAGGCTGATTTTAAGGAGAGATTACATATTTTTGTCAGGAGATCCACAAGTTCACAATTGAGTTCTTTCAGAACTCTTGGATGTATGCCATCTGGGCCTGGTGATTTATCAGTTTTTAAGTTGTTTATCAGTTTTAGGACCTCCTCTCTCGTCACCTCAATCTGACTCAGGTCTTTCAACACCCCTCCCGAACTCAGCGGCTCTGGAGTGGGCAAGCACCTCTCATCTTCCACAGTGAAGACGGAGGCAAAAAATGCATTTAGCTTCTCAGCCATTTCCCTATCATCCTTCAGTACTCCTTTTACCCCTTGGTCATCCAAGGGCCCCACTGCCTCCCTGGCTGGTTTCCTGTTTCTAATGTATTTGAAGAAAGTTTTATTGTTGGTCTTTACATTTTTTGCTATATGCTCCTCATATTCCCTTTTTGCATGCCTGACCACAGACTTGCATTTTATTTGCCATAGCCTGTGTTCTGTTTTATCAGCCTCACTGTGACTAGCTTTCCACCGCTTAAAGGAATCCTTTTTACCTTTTACAGCTTCCATTACTTTGTTTGTTAACCATGCAGGCTTTTTCCTATACCCGTTTGTGCCTTTCCTAACCTGCGGAATATATTTTTTTGAGCTTCTAGAATCGTAGTTTTAAATAGTTTCCAAGCTTCCCCAATGGTTTTGACCCTTTCTACTTTTCCCTTCAGTTTCCTCCCCACATAACTCACTGAAGATGTCAACTCAGTATGTAACTGCAATAAAAAAGGCAAATGCAGTGCTGGGGATTATTAGGAAGGGGATTGAAAACAAATCAGCCAGTATCATAATGCCCCTGTATAAACCTATGGTGATACCTCATTTGGACTGCTATGTACAGTTCTGGTCACTGCACCTAAAAAAAATATATTATAGCATTGGAAAAGGTGCAGAAAAGGGCAACTAAAATGGTTAAGGGAATGAACACCTTCCCTAAGAAGAAAGGTTAAAGAGGTTAGGGCTCTTTAGCTTGGAGAAATGACGATTGAAGGGTGAAATGATAGAAGTTTACAAAATTATGCATGGAACAGAGAAGGTAGAGAAAGAAGTACTTTTCTCCCTTTCTCACAATACAAGAACTCATGGGTATTCAATGAAATTAATGAGCAGTAGGCTTAGAAGAGATAAAAGGAATCACTTCATAACCCAAAGAGTATTTAACACATAGTACTGACTGCTGCAGGAAGTGGTGGTGGCTACAAGCATATACAATTTCCAGGTGGGATTGGATAAACACATAGAGAGGAGGTCCATCAGTGGCTATTAGCCACAACGTATGGAACACTATGTCTGGAGCATTGATGCTCTGTATTGTATGTGTGTGGGGGGGCAACAGTGGGGAGCTTCTGGAGTTTTGGCCCCACCGGTGGACCTCCTGATGGCACCTGCACTTTGGCCACTGTGTGACACAGACTGTTGGACTGGATGGGCCACTGGCCTGATCCAACATGACTTCTTTTATGTTCTTAAAATAAAATTTGATGGCTGATGATGCCAAGTCGAACTGAATTTTGTGGGTTGGATCTGGCAGCTCTATTCCAATATTGATGACACTCCCTTGTATCCCCTACACCATACCCCAACACAAACAGTCCTCCTTGGATGCTAAGAAGCCCTTCAGAGCTGCAAGATCCAACCCCATGACTTAAATTGTATAAATGTAGTGAACTGGCACAATGTATCTCAATTTTATGTAATTTATTCTGTAATTCCAATTATGTAGTAACAATTAGTTTTGTCTTGGAGAGTCATGCAGTAGAGGCTTCTGCCGGATGGTACACTGCCCCTGAACATGGTGGTTTTGTTTGGGGCTGCCGCAGCTACAGATTCTTACTAGACCTTGCTTCTGTGAATTTCTCATCCCTGTTTTTATACACACACGACTTCCCTGAGGCTGATCTGCGTGTTGCGGGGAAAAGTAGTTTCTTTGGTTTTGTGCTTTGATATATTTTTTTTATACACCCCTCCGGGTGCCATTTGTTTTTGGCTGAGAATGCAGCTTATAAACACTCTAATAAATAAAATGTTGCCTCTTCTAATCCTAGTGCCAGTTGGTTTTATTGGATGGCTCCGACATCAAGAGTTTTGAGAGTGAATAATGTATCTCTGCTTGCCTCTGTTAATTGCCCTCCCTTTTCCTGTATTCCTTAAGATGCATTGGGCTTGCTTGTTGATGCTCATACTTTTCAAAATATGATGCAGACTTTCTTTTTCTTCCATTCCCTTCGGCAACTTAACTTCTTCCTCAAAGCCCTGGCCTTAATTTCTTCCTAACAGGGCAAGATGCTGGGAGATCCATTATCAGAACTTCTGTGCCTTATTTAAACAGAAAAATCAGTCATACGGGGGTCTCCTTTGGACTGGACCAGTGATGGGACCGGAGGGGGTGATGGTGGTTTTGATTAGTGTAACAAGAGAGAGAGGAAGAAGTGAGCAATGACTCATACCCTGCCACATATTTTGTTAGTCTTTAAGGTGCCACTGGACTGTTGCTCTTGTCTACTGCAACAAATGGGGGAAAAATAGAACAGTTAACCTCCTCTCCCCAAACTCCCCAAAAAGTTAACCTCCTCTCCCCAGATTTGGGGCTCATGGGGCTGAGGTTGTAAGTTGTGGGGGATCTACCAAAATTAGATCAGGGGTCCCCAACATTGTGTCCCTAGGTGCCATGGCTCCCACCGACATCTTTCCTGTTGCCTGCCAAGTGTTTTTAGGAAGTGGGTGGGGCTAGGTGACAATTTTGCCCCTCAGGGCTTTTTATTAGCCACTGGAGATTTGAGAGGCTGTGCAGATTTTTTTAAAATGTTGCTTTGGCAGCTGCTGCTACAACAGCACAAGGATCTTCATTGTGAGTGACTGAAGGTAAAATGGGGCAGCCATTTTGTGACTCCTGAACTAGATTAAACACTGAAGGTTTCATTCCTGACTGAAACCAAGCTTAACGGTAAAGGTAAAGGTTCCCTTGCTCGAAAGCCAGTCGAATCCGACTCTAGGGTTGCGGTGCTCATCTCCGTTTCAAAGCCGAAGAGCCAGCGCTGTCCGAAGACGTTTCCATGGTCATGTGGCAGGCATGACTAAACACCAAGGCGCACGGAACGCTGTTACCTTCCCACCGAAGTGGTACCTATTTATCTACTTGCAATTTCTTGCTTTCGAAGTGCTAGGTTGGCAGGAGCTGGAACTAGAGACGGGAGCTTACTCCGTCATGCGGCACCCGGGTCTCGAACTGCTGAACTACCGACCTTCCATAGCCTGCAGTTTAGCGTCTTAACCACTTGAGCCACCGCAGCTTAAGAATGTGTAATTCAGTGATATTCCACTTAGTGACTCAGGAGCCGCATGTGGCTCTTTGACATGGCACCTGTGGCCCTTCTGAGCCCTGTTCTCCATTGTTGCACCCATTCCCATGTTTCAGGAAAGTGGGCAAGGCCCTTGCCTGGTGGGGCTTGTGGTTGGCAGGTAGTTCCCACCTTGAAACAGCTACTGCTGAAGGAACTGATAGGCTGCAACCAATGCTCCCTCTAAGCTGTGGAGCCTTGTGAGGAAAACTTCTGTTTTGTGAGCTACTGGCATTAAAGTTGTGAATAAGCGATTTGGCTACTGCATAAATCATTTTGCTCTGCGGCCATCCTTCCTGAGCTAGGACAAAAATGTGTGAGCTGGAGGCTAAAAAGCTGTGAGCTAGCTCACCCTGTCTCGGCTTCGAGGGAACACTGGCTGCAACCCTCCCCTGAGGTATAGGCCTCAAGCCTAGGTTGGAAGTAAATGTGGCTCTTTTGGTGGATGATAATAGCAAATGTGGCTCTCCATGAGCCACAAAGCCCTGTGCTCTTGATGTCCTACTGGCATAACTGAGCTGAGCACATTCTTCCCATGTGTCTCTCACCTTCCCCTGTGTCAAATTTTACCCTGTAAATTCCTTGGGGCAGGGACTGTCTTCATTTTAGTGCTGTGTGGAACTCCATGAACAGGGATTGCATAATCTAAATAGTAAGCCATCCTCATAACAGGAAGAAAAGAGTGGTTTGCCACAACAGTGTGTTGCTCCCCCCCCCCCAAGCCATCTAACCATTGCCTACATCTTTCAGGTGATGCCGTGCGTGAAGATCAGAAGGTGAAGACTCAGTGGCCACGGTCAGCAGATGAACCAGGAGTGTACATGGCACAAACAGGTAACCATCTCTGTGGGAAAGCCTTGGGGAGGCATTAGAAATCGTCCAAGCATGCTCAGCAGATCTTTTCCAGCAGCTTTTATTGGTGTGTTTTTTTTAAAAAACCAGAATATTAGAAAAACCATAATACTACAAAAGGAGGAAACCAGGGTTGCCAAGTGGAACTTATCTTGGCAGCGGGGGACTCCCGGATGGATCCCAGAGCACGCGCCGCACATACGTTACCAGGAAGTGACATTATGACGCCGGGCATGCTGGGGGCGGGGCCATGGCCATACAAGGGAAAACCATAGAGTTTTCCCTTGTATGGCCGTGGCCCCGCCCCCGGCGTGCCCGCGTCACTTCTGGGTGACGCACACGTCGGGGAGGAGTTCCCCCCGGGGCCCGATCCAGCGCTGCCGGGGAACGGGCCTCTGGGAAACTCCCACCCCCCGGGGGGGACTTGGGATCCCTAGAGGAAACAGGGTTTTTTCTTTCTGATTAAATATTAGAAATACTGTCTATTCTATTTAAGTCTCCATTTAGGGCCATGATTTGATTTGATTTAAGTTCATTTATGCTCCACTTTCCCCCTCAATGGGATCTGAAGTGGCTTTTGGTATTCTCTCCTCCATTTTATCCTTGCAACAACCCTGTGAGGTAGGTTAGGTTGAGAGGGTATGACAGGCCTGAGGTCTCCTAGCAAGCTTCCCTGGCAGAGTCGGGATTCAGACCCAGGTCTCCCAGGTCCCCGACTCTTACACAGCTGATGGAGTTGCCATCAAGAAAGACTTCATTGTAAGCTACCTTGGAGGCTAACTGGGGGAATGGCACGTCATTATTTATATTTTAAAATCAATATGATAAAATTTCACCTAAAGTGAAATAGAAACAAAGTTGGTGAATCCTCTCTGGATACATGGAAGGCATTTTGAGAGAAGCCTGCAGAATTTTGATACAATTTTGAGAATTTCTCCAGGGGCCTCTGCGCATTTCTAAGTGATCACCAGATTTCACCTAAAATGAAGCAAATGTGAAGATTCCTCCTCAGATCAAAATCCCTGAAGCATCTCTCCTTATATATAATTGAATAGTGGGTGCCAAAGTTCTAATTCTAAAATGCACTCCCTTAGTGTATGGCTGATGGCACTGCTCCTCAGCATATATCGCCACCAATCAGAAGGCAAAGCCTGGGTCCCGCCCACACCACAACTGCTGCGACAACCTGGTCTTTTGCATATGGAAGCTGATTGGACTTCACTCCATTCCACACCTCAAACTCTCCCCCCCCCCGCAAGGCAGTTGGAATGTCAGTTGCATATGGAATCTGCTGTATTCTGGTGGTGTGCAGGTCCCAGATTCATGTTTTAAAAGCAGACTGACACTGTTTGCCCAAAGCCAGAGCACTCTCCCAGAGCCTCTTTCTAGATCCCGTTGTATTTATTCCCACAACGGGCCTTATTTCTAGTTTTGAAAGAAAGCAAAAGACATCTGATTCGGTTAGCAAAATATTTCACAGGGGTTTGTTTTTAATGTCTAGTTCTAATTGTAGTTAATGCCGCTAGTATAATTAATTGTAGATAAAGCTGTTACTTTTGAGGGACTGGAGGGAAGTGGAAGAAGGGCTTTTATGTGATTCCTTCCAGTGATACCCTGTGCCCCCTGTTCCAGGGGTTGGGTTATCCTGTATTAGAAAGGGTGACAGGTTAGGGAGCCCCATTCCATTATCCCCAAACACATAACTTCGTTTTAATCATTGGAGTTAATGGCATTCACATACTAGCTCCTGATGACCCCATCTTGTCTAGGATGTGGAGTGAGCCCCCAGCTGTGTCCCAGATTGCAGCCAGTTTTGTATTCGTCCTATAAAACTTAGTAGGAATCACTGGATCATGAGTTGTCCACTGTCTGCCCATTTCATTCACATCCACCCACCCCCTCAGCTTCTTGCTTCCCAGTTATTTATTTAGGGCACACTCAGATATGATAGAACCTATTATTTGTTTGTTTGTTTGTTTTATTATTTTCAGTTTGTATCCCACCTTGCCAGAGAACCTAGGAAGGAGCTTCTGTATAGACAAAAAAAATTTAGCTAGAGGATTTGGGGTTTTGTCAGTATTTGTAGAAATCTGGAGGTTCTTAAAGAATAATGGCTTCTGGAGTGGAGGAGCTTGCCAGATGTTCTGCCTGGCATTGGGGCCTAAGTGTGGGACATGCTATCCATCAACTTCTCTGCTAGCCCTAATAATCACATGCATTTTAATTAAGATGCAGCCTCCGATGACTGCGAAAGCGGCATCTCATCTTCCATCCCCACTGGTCCCCTGAGCGCCATCATTTTCGTGGTGGCAGCAAATTGCAATGATGCAGAGCCGGCCCCACTTCTTCTTCTGTCCCCACCCCCCTTCCCTGATGCAACTGAGTTTAATTTGCGCCGTTTATGCATTCTCTTTGCACCTTCCTTGGAGACCCATAAAGAAAACAAATGTATTAATTGTTGAGTTCGTATGTATTTATTTAGCAAATTTGTCTGGCTTAATGCGAACGCCAGTCACTTCCCCTCTCCCCCATCCCTTCTCCTTGCCTTTGATTTATGTTCTGTGGGCCACTCCATGCACACAGAAAGACAAACACAGGAAGGATCCGGGAGAGTTTAAAAGGATCCACTGTGGCACTTGTGCAAATACAGATTTTGGCGAGCCTTGGGTTTTTGCCATCGGACCTAGCATGGTGCAGAAGCTAGAATATTTTGCTCAGGCATTCAAGATCCTGTCCCCAGTTTCAGATCTCTGCTCAACCACTAAGTTTATAAAACTGCCTTGGGCAGCAAGTAATTATCTCAGAGTCTCCCCCCCCCTCCCCGGCACACACACTAAATGCTTGTGTAGATTTTCAGACAATAGCAAGCCAAGGGCTAACTGGAACAGTTATTGGAACTTTAAAATAGGATGGAAAATAATTCTGAACATCTGTACCTGGCTGGCCTGGAATAGTCCGCAGCAAAGAGAGGGCTTGAATCAGTATTCTTCAGTCCTCATACTTCACAGAACAAGATTCTGATGGGCCTTTAGGAGGAAAGGCCAGTGTGGTATTGGACACTTCTTTGCAGCCTTGAGGACTAGAAACTTGCAATATGAAACAGAAAGATGCCTGTCTCCTGCCAAAGACACTAGTTTTTGGAGGGAGACCTTTCCTTATAGAACCATAAGATTGGAAGCGGCTACCCAGATCCCCAGGTTTGTGCTCTTGATGTCCTTATTTATTGATTTGATTTGATTTCTATCCCACCCTCCCCGCAAGCGGTCTCAGGGTGGGTTACAATCACACAGGAGTCATGACAATGACAGTATATAAATTAAGCAGTTGAAACAATGTCCATCTCAATTAAAACAACAGCAAAACAGTAATCAGAGTGGGAATGCCTCAACAGAGATACTCAGTTTGGGCTATTAAAGAGCCTGCATTGTCAGCAGGGAAAGCCAGAATAGATTTGGATGTCCGTTGCCTCCTCTGAAAGCTCAGTGGAACGAGCTCTGTTTCACAGGCCCTGTGGAATTGTAACAAATCCCGCAGGGCCCTGATCTCAAGTGGGTGTTTGTTCCACCAGGCTGGGGCCAGGGCAAAAAAGGCTAACTGGACATCCTTGGGGTTGGGGACAACGAGAAGCCATTGGTCAGTTGAGCACAATACTCTATGAGGCATATATGGGGAGAGACAGTCCCAGAGGGCTTTAAATGTTAGCACCAGAACCTTGAACTGGATATTGGCAGACAGTGCAGTTGATGCAGCACCAACTGAATGTGAGCCCACACAGGCATCACTGTCAGCACACGTGCCACTAGTTGCAGTTCCCAGGTCAGATTCAAGGGCAGCCCCACCCACCCCAAGCAAGTTAGGATAATCTTGCCTGGAAGTGACCATTGCATGGATCACTGTAGCTAGGTCCTGGGACGTCAGTTACTCTACCAGTGGCAGATGATTAAAGGCCAGTCAAGCAACAGTGGCAACCTGGGCCTCCATTGAAAGGGAGGTGTCCAGGAGTACCCCTAGGCTGTTAACCCTCAGCGCTGATATAAGCAGCATCCCTCCGAGGACTGGGAGCTGAATTCCCAATTCTAAATCCCCATGACTCTGGTACAGGACCTCTGTGTTCACTGTCCAACTCTGCTGGGGTGGAGTCTGGCCATCCGTCCATCAGCAGATTGAGCTGGGTATCATCAGCATACTGATGACAACCCAGCCTATGCCTCCAGCCTAACTGGGCAAGGGAGCACATGTAAATGTTAAACAACATAGGGGGGGACAGATAGTCCCCTGTGGCACACCACATTTAAGTGGGTTATGCTGGGACAATTCTTCCCCAAGCACCACCCTCTGTCCCTGACCATGAAGGAAGAAGGAAAGCCATTGTAAAGCAGTCCCCCATATCCCAATGTGAGCGAGATGGTGGGTCAGAAGATTGTAGTTAACCGTGTCGAATGCTGTCGTTAGATCAAGAAGCAACAGCAGCACTGGCCCTCCTCGATCCAGATATCTCTGGGAGTCATCTGTGAGAGTGACCAGTGTGGTCTCCGCTGTGTGGCCAGGGTGGAAGCTGGACTGGAATGGGTCCAGGATAGATGTATCATCCAAGAAGGCCTGGAGGTGCTCCACCACTGCTATCTCCACCACCTTGCCCAGAAATGGTAGAATTGAAACTGGGTGATCGTTTGTAAGGACCACAAGGTCCAGTGATGGCTTTTTCAGGAGCAAACGCACCACTGCCTCTTAGACCGGTTGGAAAGTTCCTTGATGACAGGGACAAGTTGATAATATCTCCCAAGGAAGTCTGAACATTCTCTTAGCAGGCTTTAATCAGCCATGAAGGGCACGGATCAAGGGGGCAAGTGGTGGGCTTCACGGCTATCAGGATCTTGTCAACTTCTTCCAGGGACAGCCAACTGAAATGGTCCCAACCCGAATCATAAGACAGGCAAGGGGCTTCCAGTTCCATTATTGTTTCAATTGTGGCTGGGAGGTCCTGGTGGAGTGACAAGACTTTATCGTACCCTGCTCCCCAGCTGTGTGATGTACCCTGCTTCCCAGCTGTGGCTTGATTGTGTTATTCCCAAGTGGTTCCACTCCTATTTTAGCTGTAGCCTGCTACAGGCACACCCAGGAGTTTGGATTTTCTGCCTTAATATTCATTCTGCCCTCATATTTGAAGGGCGTTGTTCTCCAGCACCTGCTTTTCACAATGATGCCTCTTTCGGCTAATATTTGCTTTCTGTCTCTTGCTGTCCAGAGCATGTAACACCCCCCTCCAATTTCTTTCTCCCATCTGTTCCACCATAATTTAAAGGGATGCCCTCTGCTTCAGATCCGTCCAATGACTTCAAATAGATCATCAAGTCTAATAAAGAACCAGATTGTTGTAAATGTCAGGCTCCCGCTCAGGGCAGAGGAAAGGGAAAAGGTGCGGTGCATTTCTCCACTGCTGACTGAGGACCAAACTAGATGATACAGCCTCCCCAGGGTTGCTGTCACTATTTTAGCACTCACTTTACAAATGCTGTGGGGGCCTGCTCCTGCTTGGGATGAGCTTCAGCTTGATCTGCCAGCTCCAGTTGAAAGGGCAATGAAGACTGGTAGCCATGGGAAAAATTTTTTGGATAGCTTTGCATTGCAGTAAAAGATGCAGCCCTGATTTCCACTGTAGGCCAGCCACTGCATTCCTGAAGGGCATTTACACGTCTGAAAATGTGCCAGAAATGCATGAGGTGTAAAAACACAGCTGTCGGGAAAGTACGAAAGAAAAGCATGGAGGTCAGTCTTTTTGACTGTTTCAACTTTGCACCAAGCATATATATATAAAGCATTCTTGCTACACTAGGAGCCTTTCTGCATTTAGTCTTTACTCCTGATTTCCCCAGAACTTGAGGCGGTATGCCTTTGATTCAAATCATTTCCGTTCATTCTGCATATGTAGTTATTCTTCGGACCTTTATGCTGGAGTTCCGGCTGGAAACTCAAGTCTCTGCAGATTATGCTTTCTGCATACTCACAGAAGAAACTGTGTTTTGAGCCCTGATTGCTCTTAGGAGGAGCAGCCAAGGAAGCAGCACGATACTTCTCCCTTCTCTTCAATACCCCATGTTCTCTCTTCCTTTTCACAGAGCCCTGGCTGGTGGGAGGAATTCTTCCAGGAAAATCAGAATGACATTGAGTGGATGAGGCATTTAAGTGTTAACAGGACAGTGTTCACTAACATTATGTAATGGGAATAACCCAGGGATAATATACAACAATCAATGCTTAGTATCAAATAAAAATGCAAATCATCAATCCACGCATCCATTTTTGTTTTGAGGGAAATGTTTGTGATCAAAGTCTGTTTTGGCTTAGGAGTGCTTCTTGAAAAACTGGTTTTCCCAGTAGCTGTCCCATCCTCCAAACCACTGCAGACTCTAAACAAATGTAAATGTTCAGCAATTGCCCATGAGGAAACCTGTTATCATGTAAATTGGCCACCTAACATAGACCAAAGGAGAAAGAGGCTGCAACAGGGGAGGGCAGTGGGCGAGGCTTAAATATTTGCAGAAACAATTCAACTTCAAATAGTAGTATCGATTTCAAAATGGAGCAGAACGAAGGTTCGTGGCAAAAGCACTTTTGGGAAGTGCAGGGCATCTGTGTGCTGGAAGCGGTTTGAGTGCTGATCCCCCTGAAATGGATGAAGAACCAAGAAGAAGCCCCAACACAAAGCAGCAGTGAAAGCAGGAGGGAATGCAGAATGAAAGATTGAGATGTGCTCAGAAACAGAGGAAAAAGACGGGTGCAGAAAGGGCCTGTATAAAACAAGTCTTGGAAAGCTGCTGTTCTTCACCAAAGGAGCTGTTACTCAGAGCTGTGCTGAATCCCAGCTGCCTTATGGAACAGGACTGTCATGTCCCTGAATACATTAAGCTCCTGCGTTTTGACTCTGTTTCTCCCATTTTACCTTTGTGTTGCCAACAAAGCAGAGGGAAGTCATTCAGTAATAGGTTGGATCCAACCAGCTTTTCTGCTGGTAAAAATAGGAAGTGGAAATCCACTTTAACAAAAAAAAAAAAGGCTGCTTGGGGGATTATGGGATCTGCCTGGGGGAAAAAACCAATGTAGTAAGGAGGGAATTGGAAGAGAATAAGTGAAAAGGCTGGCTGGATCCAACCCAGCATGGAGCATGGCTATGTCACATGATTTAGATGAATCTAACAAAAAAAGGCCATGGTTATAGCATGAGATTAATGTGGAAATTTATACTGTCTCCTAGGCCTGCCAAGCACCTGATGGGGGCGAGGGATCCCTATCCCCAGGTCCTGTTGCTAGCCACCACTCCAAGCAGGAGATCAAGGGGTAGCTTTAAAAATTGCCAGAAACCATAGACATCCTAGAGCTACCCCTTGTCACTTCCAGGGTGGTTTTAGGAATCACAGGAAACTATGGTTTTACTATAGATGTTTTGGTGATTCCTAGACCTACCCTTTGTTATTTCCATTTTTTTTAACAAAAAGTGGCATAGCATTGCACTTGATGTACCACTGCCCCCCCATGACCCTGCCTACAGCCCTCCTGCCAGCTGACAGGCCCTACCTGCCTGGCACTGCCTGGCAACCCTAGCACCCCCTCCCCATTAGTGAGTGGGAGAGAAATGTTTTTCTGCCTCAGGACTGAGTGGATTTGGGGGGGGAAGCAGTTTGGATTTTCCTGAGTTGAGAGGGAGTTGAGTTTCATTGGACTTAAGGTTGCACTTTTTGAAATATCCCTCCCTCATGCCTACTTAACCTCTATATTTCTAAACAAACTGCTTATTTCAAATGATGTTGCAAGGCATGGAAATGCTCTCCTTTTTATGTATGGGAGTGTTTCCAAATATGATCTTGCACTTGCAGATTGGAGTTGCACAGGCTAAAATTCTGTCCTTTCCTTCTGTGTAAAGTACACTGCAGATCTAGGCCATGGAGGTGAGCCTATGTAGTGAAGCCATGAAACCTACAAGTACCATGCTTGGGGCGTACATTTCCTTGCTCTCAGTACCTGTTTTTTTTTAAATTTTGATCCTTCATACTTGGAAATTATTGATTTGTATGCTGTTAAAGGCAGGATATATTTTGTGTGCCGGTGCTGTTTTTTGCACCTGAGCAGTCAGCAGTATTCCTGCACTAAGCAGGGAGCTGCTGCTGGCACATTTTAAGAAAGTGCTTAAAGTCTTACTGCTTCGAGGAACAGCCAGTGTGATTCTTGAATCCTTATTTCACAAATCCTTATTTCACAAATGTACTTCAGGATCTGGTAAATAAGAATGTGATTTACTTATTCATTTGTTTGTTTATTCATATTTATAGCCCGCCCTTCCCATGAATGGGCTCAGGGCGGGTAACAACATTTCATTTATGCAACATATATTAATTAGTACAATAAAATTAACATTTAAAAACATGGCATAAATATTAAAATGGTGGTACAGCAGATGACAAGAATTTTCTGATTGTGGGAGGTTCCTGGCCCATGGTTAATATGAATAATGGCAAGTAGTTGTCACAAGAATAATGGCCAGTAGTTATCACTGCCTCCTTCTCCTCCTCGTCTATCTCTCCCATGAGGCAATCCATTCTACTGGTGAATTGCCATATCAGCACATGCAAGCAGATAGCTGGAAGTTACGGTGTTGGACGATTGGCTACACAGCAGAATGGCTTCCCTCACACAGGACCCACAGTCCCAAAGCAACAGTGTGAAAACATCAATGCACAAAATATTGATGTATCTAATTCTCAACCCAACCAAATCTGAGTGTACTTAAATCCTGAAACTGGAGCCATGAATGGACAAGATAGAACTTTCTACAAATCTGAAAAATGCCCCAGGTTTGCAGAAAAATCTGAAGTGGACCAGCCTCCACCTGCATGACTCACTCAGGATGGACTGCTTGCTGTTATTCAACACTAGCCACTCCACAAAAGCCAGTGTGGTGTAGTGGTTAGAATTTCAATCTAGGATCTGGAGACCCAGGTTCGAATCCTCTGTATCCGGGTCTGGACCAAACCCCTCTCATCAGGGCTGACCAGAGGGAGACTCCTGTAGCAGCAAGTCTGCCACTGGGAGAGCTGGAATGAGATAACCTGGCTCCCTGCGAACCACAACCTGGCGTGCCTGAGTCCGAGCCATCATAGCCCTACCGCCCTCATGTTGATGATGCCTCACCTCATGGGGCCCCACGGTGCCAAACCCAAGATTGGGAACAGGGCTGGTGGCCCGAGAGCCTTGGGAGAGAGCCAAGCTTGCGGATGGGGGACACACCAAAATGAGAAGGCAGAGGAGGGGCTGGGAGCCTGGCCCTTACCGGTGTGAGTGATCACCCCAGCCACATGGAGAAGGCAGAGTTGTCCAACACCCAATCGATCCATCCACAGCTGGGCCTCGGTGTCCTCAGGGAGCGGCAGGCACGCAGGGGTGGGGCCAAGACAGGGAAAAAGCCCTTGGCACTGACCAATGGAGCTTGGGAAAGGAGAGACGGGAGAAGGGTGGTGGAGGGTGGTGTGGAGGGATAAAAGGGGTGGGATGCTGAAGATGGGGAGGAAGAGCATGGAGACTGCAGCGGTGCCAGAGAGACATGCAGCCCTAGCAGGGGGTGCTGATGGCACTGAAGGAACCCCGTGGCTCCCATTCCAAGGCTTTAGCAGTCCCTTCCTACCCTTCCTTAGGACAGCTGTGGGTGGGAGCTCAGGGGAGGCCAACACCCAGCTTGACACTCAGTCTGCTGCGGGATCTCACTTGATGACTTTCAACCAGTCGCACACTCTCAGTGTAACTTAACTCACAGAGTTGTGATGAGGATAAAATGGAGGAGAGAATGATATTACCTGCTTTGGGTCCCCATTATGAAGAAAAGTAGGATATAATGAAGTAAATAAATAATCAATATTGCTGAAGGTGGGGCAGTAGTTAAAATGTTGGTTGATGGCTGGCTGGGAAGGAGAGAAGGAATCAGAGAAAGGGCTGCCAGGAGGAAGGAAAGAGGAAATGGGGTGGGTGAGGATACAGGGGGAAATGACGTACTCCCTGCAAGTGCTTTCAGGTTCCCTACAATGCAACTGGGCCAGGCTTAGTGGGGACTTTGAAATCTGACCAGAGTTTTCCCAAGAAAAAGCTGCTAGAGGAGGGAAGGAGGGAAAACTGAAGACAGAGGGCAGCTAAAGGCAGATTGGCCATTGGGGGAAGAAGGGAGAGATTATGGGGGCTTTCAAGGAAGAGAAAGAGGAAATAGTGGGGAAGGGGGAAGGGGGAAATGAGATGCCCCCCACAAGTCCTTGTGGGTCCCCTGCTTGCTTGCAATCTAATTTAGAGCTCTGGGTTGTTGTTTTTAGAAAAGCATTGCTTTTTTAGTGTTCAAGGATGCAGCCTGTAATTGGCAGTTCAGTTATGACTCCAGTAGAGTACCAGTCACCTGTCACTAATATGTTAATAAGATTCTGCCTGTGAAGGCTGGTTCAAACATGTACACTAGTTGCTTACTATTATAGCATCAGTGATTACCTGCAAGTGTGAACAGGCCACTGAAGAACAGCCAAAAGAGTTCCTAAACCTAGTCCAGTACCTTTCTTATTGACTGGGTCTCGGAACATTCAGTCTCCCCCCTGCATCAACATACGCATTCAGGACTGCAAACATTGAGAGCATATACCCAGCAGAACGGCGTTCACTGGGTGCTCTTCTGTGTATTTAAAATATTTTGATCATGGCATTCCCATTGTGTGGTTCATGGTGGCCTCCAATTCATAATTCAGAAATAATCTGGTCCACTGTTCTGGATATGAGCGAGCCAACCTTCCTCTGTTTCATGTTTGTCTCCGTTTCTCTCACAGGAGACCCTGCAGCGGAGGAGTGGTCCCAGTGGAGCGTATGCTCACTGACCTGTGGGCAGGGCACCCAAGTGCGGACCCGCTCCTGTGTCTCGTCACCCTATGGAACACTGTGCAGCGGGCTGTTGCGGGAGACACGGCTGTGCAATAATACTGCCACCTGCCCAGGTAGGGGGAACAGGGAGGGTTGATGTTGATGCTCCTCCCTTCTCTTCCTTCACCACCCTTTCCCTCAATGTCTTGTGTTGTTTTCACAAGAAATGCCAGTCATTATTATTGTTGTTGTTGTTGTTCTTTTTATTATTGTTGTTGTTGTTCTTTTTATTATTGTTGTTGTTGTTGTTGTTATTTGCTGTTCTAAGAATCTGCTCAGTTATGTCACACTGACCTACTTTATGGGCATCCAAATGCTCTTGAAATAGAGAATCTGCCCCACTAAATATTGCCTGCCCTTCTGATTTGTGTTCAGCCATGATTAAATTTTTTCCCGTTCAAGATGGGAAGGATTCAGTAACCCCTTCTGCCTGCCTCCAGGACTTGATTCCATTCTGATTCACAAGACAGGGCAAGTTAATAGGCCTAATTTGTTACAGATTAAGTGTCAGGCATAACCCACAAGTACTGTGGTTTGCTTGTCTACTTCTAGACGTAACTAGAATTTACACATTTATTATTAACATATTTTAATATACCCTATTTAATTAAAGTGGATTGCAGCCTTAATTCTTAAAAGTGTGTGGCCTTGTTTCTGCTCTCTGCTTCCCAGTCTTCTAAGAGGCCAAAGAGCAGAAAGGGAAATGTGTAAAAAACTGGTTACATTCTCATAACCTCTTCTCACTGGAGCCAGTGAATGTGCAGAAGCGTCTTTTGAACTGACAACCTGGATTCATTGTAACGTTCCATTCCAGCTCAGGTTCAACAGAGATTTTCAAGTACTGTTCAGTTTCTGTTCTGCCTGACCTCCACAGATGAAGATGCTTTAGACCGAGTCAGGCCATTGGTTTATCTAGGTCAGTGCTGTCTACCCTGATTGGCTTCAGCTCTTCCAGATCTCAGGCAGCGAAAGAGCCAAGCTATATATTACATTATCCTTGTGTTCTGCCACCATTACTTTCTATCAGAGAGAGATCATTGCAGGAAACTCTCCCTGGTTCATGGCAGCTTGATTTGGATCAGGCACCTGAATCAGCCCCTTCTTCCCTTTCAGTATGGCTTTCCATTTCTGAAACAGCCTTAGGGAGCCACTGTTTGCCTTACATGTACTGATGGCTATACATAAGTTTCTGCAATGGGGCAAATAGCAACTCCCCAGGGCCATTTCAGGTTAGGAAAAGGGCTCAAGGTGGACGTTTCTTCTATCAGAACACTGTAGTTCTGATCTGAGTTAGTCCCGCACATCCCTGAGAATTGATTTTGGAGCACAGAACTTGCAAGGTGAGTATGATTGAAAGTCCTCATGGCAGGCTTGGGGGAAGACGCAAGGATAATGTAATATCAAGTTAGGCTCAAAGGTCTTTCCGACACTTGTTATCTGAGATCTGCTAACTGGAGTTGCTGCCAAGGGTTGAAACTGAGCCCTTCTGCATGCAAATCATGTGCTGTACTACTGAGTCACTCTTCCTCCCAAAAGCTTATTGACAACTGATAAAGCAAAGCTTTTAAGATGTAGGCACAAGAATCAGATAGCAGGCAACCATCAGAAGATTCCTCAGGAGTAGCCCTGCGGAAATGTCCCACGTGTATTATATGCCACGTTCATAAGGTACAGAACTGTTGTACCGTTCCTTCATAACAAAACAAAAAGAGCATCCTTATAAAGGCCCATGTTTTAGTGTAATTTGTGGAAAGCGTCCTTGATCTCTCTTCTTCTTGTAAGATCATATAATGACTTCTAGAACTCCTGGGGAAGCTGGCTGAACTTTTTCCAAACATTGCTTCTAGTATTACTGATTTTAAAGGAGGTTGAAAAGTTTATGCCTTAATTAGTATTCGGGCCCATGACAGCTAATCGATGGAAGATCACCATCAGCTTGAAAAATCTCATTCCTTTCTGAAAACACTGAGCAGAGTCAAATTAAGAGCCTCTCATGAGGTCATTAAAAATTGCTCATTCCTCCACTGCTCAGCCCCTCCCCATTTAATTTGTATTAATAGATTAAATTTCCCTGGATATTTTTATTGGACTTTGTGGGTGAGAGCAGCATTCCTAGAGGTTCCCCATTCCTTTCTTAGATTCTGTGCTGTGTGTCCTTCCAGGAATCTTATTCAACTACACTATTTGCTAGGGATTCTAAAGCAAACTATAAAGAAAAGCAAAAAAATGAAGTCATACGACTGGCATATAATAAAGTGGAACAATCTTAAGTGTATTGTGCTCTCAGCAATTAAAACATGAATGGTAGTAGAATGCGCCTTTATTACATGTGCCGTCAAGTTGCAGCTGACTTAGGTGACCCCAGCAAGAGGCATTCAAGGAAAGTGAGAAGCAGAGATGGTTTGCTATTACCTTCCTCTGCAGAGCCTTGCTTGGTGGTCTACCTACCAACCCTGCTTAGCTTTCGAGATCTGATGAGATCAGGCTGTACCATGCTGTTTTCCTTCCCCTCCTTTTATTAAGACCAACTGAAAATCACAAAGTTCCAATGCTCCCTCTAAGCTGTGGAGTCTTGTGAGCAAAAATTCTACTTTGTGAGCTACTGGCATTAAAGTTGTGAGCAAGCAATTGACCACTACATAAATTAGTTTGCCCGGAGCCATCCTTCCGGAGCTAAGACAAAAATGTGTGACCTGGAGCTAAAAAACTGAGAACTAGCTCACACTAACTCGGCTTAGAGAGAACACTGGCTGTGGCCTAGCTTTCAGGTTTCACAGAATTCCTCCTTAGGCTGCATGTTAAACCAAAAAGGGTGGGGAGGGGAGAAAGAGCAAAATATGATGCAGGCAAAGGATATGGTAGATGATCTGCATGCATGCTGTAATGCACTACACATAGCACGGATGAAGGGGCATTTTGCTAGGATTCTTTGAGAACAGCTTTTTTTGTTATTGCTCCTTATCAATGGTTAATTTGTTACTGCACGTTTTCTTTTGTTCTAGACAGACCGTTACTAGGGAGAAATTTCTTGTGAAGTGGTTGTTAAAATATTAAGCTACTTCGAATACTCACTAATTAAGATCTTTCTGAGTGGCTTTTGTGAAGTCTGGTTGATGTGACTAAACTTTTCTTTGCTGTTGTTTTTCATTCTTAATGTGGCTCATGGGCTGTTAAACCCGAATAAAGTAAAATCAGATCTGCAGCATATGCCAGCCTTAACACTGGGATTCAGAAAGCTTCTTGCAAATGCCCCTAGTTGTATCAGACCACACTGTGGCAAAGCAGCCGTGGCTGTTCTCCCTTTGGTAATATAGATGCCGGTAGGTCTTCAGAGCTGTCTCTAGTACTAATTAGAATTCACAGGTCCTTTATAAGGCAGAGTGCAGAACTAAATGGGGGGGGGGTGATTAGTTGATGCACTAGACTTGCAAGAAAGATCTTTCAGTTTTCCACATAGAAATCCTTCATTGCATTCATAACTTCAACAATTTAAGATTTCACATAAGAGCCGGTGGTGAAAGAATTCGGATTTATAACAAGACAAAGATAAGGATTGGTGAGGAGGCCACTCAATTGTTCTCCCAAGTAAGTAGGGGTAGGAGAGTCCAACTATCCTGCAAGGCTCCTTCTCCCATTCTTTAGAGCCTTCCTCAAAGTCAAGTGGCTCTTCCTCCAGTGTAAGAGCCACTTACTTCAAAGGAAGGGTCATTAGATGAGAAGAAATTTTAGGCCTTACTCAGTGGAATGATAGAATAGGGGGAGATCTGTAATGGTTAAATAACCATCCCTTCCAGTGGGTGGTAGTGTTGCACATCTGAGTGTTTGGGTTGGTTCTGTCTTGGTTGTGGTCCTGTGGTATTAGATGATGTAAAAAATGTAATGTTGATTATGAATGTTTATATCCTAAATAAATTTCTTTGACACACACAAAAATGCAATTTCCCCCCCTCAAAAAAAAAAAAGAAAGAAAGAAAACTGCGGTGTTCAAAATGCAATTGTCTCATAAACAGTAGCTGTTAAAATTCATTTCTGTCCTTGCCAGGCTGTTTGTATGCTCCTTTGGATATGCTTTATCCGCCCTGTAGTGATAGATGCACAATAGATAGCACTTGATAAGCTTGATACATGCTTATGGCCCTCAAGCAAGCCTTTAGAAGTTTGCAGAAGAGAGAAATAAGCCAGACCCTCCTTTAGAGAGAGTTATGGGATCGGTCCCAGGAAGCTGTTCCTCTCCTAAGTTACAGCTTGGAATATTGTTAATATACTGTACAGGAAGGGGACTCGTGAGGGCTTACTTACAGGGAGGCAAACTCCCATTTTCCACCTCCCCTCCACTGCCTCTGGTTATCTGCGGGTTCTCTCACTGTTCTTACCTGCCAGCCACAGCTTGCCTCCCTGTACCACATCCAGCCCAGCTTGCCATCGTCCCCCCAGCCTGTTTACTTGCTTGTCTCCTCCTCTGGCACACGGAGAAGAAGATAAGCAGAAACCGGCTTCAGCTTCCCCTTTCCACCAGGAGGCTGAAGTTGGTTCCTTATTCGCAGTTCCTTAAAGTAAAGGTAAAGGTTCCCTTGCTCGAAAGCCAGTCGAATCCGACTCTAGGGTTGCGGTGCTCATCTCTGTGTCAAAGCCGAAGAGCCAGCGCTGTCCGAAGACGTTTCCGTGGTCATGTGGCCGGCATGACTAAACACCAAGGTGCACGGAACGCTGTTACCTTCCCATCGAAGTGGTCCCTATTTATCTACTTGCAATTTCTTGCTTTCGAACTGCTAGGTTGGCAGGAGTCGCAGTTCCTTATCCATTCCTTATTCATTCTTATTCATGAATTCATCCAGAAACAGCTCTGAACTCCATCATAAGGTCTGGAACACCACATATCATATACCCCCAGGTTCAGGGGACTCTCCCCTTCAAGAAGATACATCCTGTTTTTTGGTCCAAAGCACGGTTCTTGTGCGAGCTGCTCCAAAGTGTGGTGCCCCCAGGACAATCACACAGGCAGACACTGGGGCAGGGTTGCACCCACAAATAAATCTTTGGACCACCCCAAATGACACATCCCCAGACTCTGGGGACTGTCCTCTTCAAGGAGACATACAGCACTGCCCAGTCCATATACTAGTTCTGGCCCCACACCCTTCTATTTGGAGTGCCTCATAGGGGCCAGCCTTTAGCAACTAGATAATAGATATTTGCATAAGCTGTTGCCTGCAGAGCATCCTACCATTGCTGAAACACTTGATTAGCAAACCTTTGGCATTTACTGTGTCTGAGCAAAACCTTGGATTTTAGCAGGCTAAGATTCTCACCTTCCTGTACTGTTGCATCCTGTGTTTGGGTCAGATCTAAATAATGGTTGCATGTTGTTGTGCACATTGTCTGCAACTGCACATCATGCTCCCCATCCAAAAATACAGGCAGCAGAACAGATCTGAATTCACTCTTGTGTATTCCATGCACATTTGGCTTAATTGCACAACAATCTAGCCTGCTACAGAAGTGGGGGAAAGTTTATTTTCTGGCACATTTCTTTTCATGCCTTCCTTTGTTATTCTCATACAAGATTTAATTTTGCTGGCTGGGGGGAAAATACACAATTTTTTGAGAATCTGCTGTTCCTGATAAGTAAAACATTTCAGGTTGCCATTTCATATTTATTAGGCTCAGGCCCAAACTAGACATTACCTGTAACATGTGATCACCATGACTCACAGCCACAATGGGTAGGGGAGGGGCTTCAGCCTTTCCCCCATGCCGTTTTCCTAACCTGAAATGGCTCAGGAGTGGTGTTTATTTGCCCCATAGGGGGCTGCACATTTACTGAACACTTACAGATGCAGGCACCCGAGGGCAAATAACACCCTCCCCCCAACTGTTTTAGGTTGGGGAAACAGTATGAAGACTGAAGCCCATCTTCTCCCCCCCCCACCCCCCGTCACCTTTTCTTTTTCTTGACATTCTGTAGCCTTTCCTCTAAGGTATACTACCACCATGAAAACTTTAGTTCTCCTTTTCTGTATCTTTCCCAGATCTGTGATATCCTGTTTCAAATCAAGATGGGTAGCCATGTTAGTCTGTCTGTAGCAGTAAAAAAGAGCAAGAGTCCAGTAGCACCTTAAAGACTAACAAAATTTGTGGCAGGGCATGAGCTTATGTGAGTCATTGCTCACTGTCTGAAGAAGTGAGCTTTGACTCACAAATTTTTGTTAGTCTTTAACGTGCTACTGGACTCTTGCTCTTTTCATCCTGTTTTAAAAGTGAGGCAACTGAACCCGTACATGCTGATCTAAATGTGGCCACATCATTTTTTTATAAATGCATCACAATCTGGCCTTTTTTCAGTCTTTTTTTTCTGAATTATCCTTTTAGAATTATCCTTTTATGAATTATCCTGTCCTTTCAGACAGTGGGCACGATCACATGCATAATTAGCCGCACCATAGGCGCAAATGCCGGTCAGATTTAAAGGGCGCGACGGCGCGATCAGACATGAACAACTGGGAAGCACCCTGCACCCATCAGCAGCCTGTTTTGCTCCACCTAGGGCTGTCAAGTGGGGGCAGGGGGCGGGTAAACCCCCGCTTCGGAGGCCCAATTCCCGCCGCTGTAGAATCAGACCCCGGGGGGAACCCCCCCCCCCCCCCCGTCTTAACCAGGAAAGCACCGGGAGATTCGCTGTGAGCAAACACCACTTAGATTCAATGGGGGAGGATTTCTGTTGGTGTCTCTACTTAGTAAGCCATTGACCTCACTGTACAACCATATTTTAAAAACAGGTTCTGTTCCCCAAGATTTCTTTCCTTTAGTCACTGCCAGTTCAGGTGGTTAAGACTGGGGGAAGGCATTGTGTGCCTCACTTAGCACATATGTTGAATCTCATTTGACATTTCTTGTTCAGTCACCCTTTTCAGAGAAATCCTTCTGGAGCTTTTTGAAATCTGCTGTATATTCCACTATCCCAAATCATTCTCTGTCCTGTTCAACCTGCTAACTCCTGACTCCATATCACGTATGGATGTTAAATGGCCCCAGGCTTAATACAGGCCTTTGGGAGATCTCACCCCACTTTTTCCATTGTGAAAACTGCTGGTTTGTTTCTACACACTGCTTCCTATCCCTTTTAGTCATCAATCCATGAAAGAATCTGTTCTCCTGTGAGTTTATGAGCCATTTTGCTGGTGTGTCAAAAAGCCTCTAAATATTTATTGTCTATGAGATTGTCCCTTTGTATATGCTTGTTGACTCTCTCAAAAAGCTTCTGAAAGGCCAGTGAAACAAGACTTACTTTTGCAGAAGCAGCCTTACTGATTCTTCCTCACCAAGACTTGTTCTTCCATAAGGTTAATAAATCTAGCTTTAATTATGCTTTCCATCCACTTACCTGGGACAGAAAATAAGTTGACAGGTGTGTTGTTCACAGTTTATGCTATTAAAATGTGTGTTGTGTTGGTAACTTTCCAATTCTCAGATAAAGAGGCTGGTTTTAGTAGCTTTGGGAGTTCTTGCTAAAAGGACAGGTGACTGCCCTCCTGCCCCAGTGACCTGTTAATTTGCAATTTGTCAGCCAGTTCTAAAATGTCACCCTTCATCTAGCATAGTTCTTTAAACAAATTAAGCTAATTTCTAGCCCTTGGGACAGCAGAGAAATGTCAGAACATGCACAGACCTTGTAAACTAAAAAAAGAAAAGAAATTGGCCAGGATGGGGGCCGAGGCTTCAGTAGGATGAGTCTTTTTATAACTCCTTGTAAGGTTCCACAGTCAAACAGTTGAGTACACGCTTATCATAAGGTTATACTTCATTGTCAGAGCTATAGATGCAGTAACATCGTCACTGTTAGGAATGGCTACTTTCCTACAAGCATAATGGGATATAGGGCATTTGTATGCACACACACCCATCCCTAGGCCAATCAGCCTGACTCCCACTCGTGGGAGAATGGGGCCCCAGGCCATTAAAGCCAAAGCTGGGAATCGAAACTAGTCCCACAGGTAATTGATGGGAAGACACTACACAGGCAGCCTACAAGGTCAGAGATAATAAGGAACGAAGGGCCGCAGCAGTTGGTACACAGGTCAAGCAAATGCACTCCTGCCCATAAACATCATGGCAGCATAGCTGACACTCCTTTAGAGCCAAACGTCTCTTGCCGCACAAGTCCCTCACACCCTCTCTGTTGCCAGAATCATTCTAACACCCGGCACTCGCAACATGGAAATTGTATTTAATTGGATTATGTTAGATAATACAAATATATTACATTATAGATAATTTAATTATATCTGACAAGTGAGATGTATGCTACAGGTAATGTCCAAAATGCCTCATTGGCAGTGGTCCAGATTATCAGCTACCTCTGGGGGAATATTGGCAATCCTGCATAAACCTGGCACATGTTCAGAATAAGAACTCAAGTAGTGAATATGGACAATTGTCTAATGGCTGTTGTCAGCTTGCAGTCATGTTTTTGGACATTCACCAGATAAATCCAAGGTCGATAACACCCAGTAGGTATCTCTGCATTCTTTCGATCCGGCTCCAGTAGCCAAGGGGAGCAAAGACTGCCTGTTATAGGGAGCACCACCATGGAGGATTCTTCTTGCTCAGACCAACCAGCTTGCTTGAGTTGGAACTTTTCACAGCCTTTACCAAACAACCAGTTCCAGTCAACAGTTGTTAGGAGATTTCTTTCCCAGGGTAGCTGATCTCCTGGCTGTTTCCTCCTTTGGGCAAAGGTGGGTGGGGGCGGCACCTGTTCCAAATCCCTCAATCAACTTCCTTCAAGTCACCAGTTTGGAGTCCCCAACTTTGTTGAATGTGTGGGCCAGGGGTTCCCAACCTTTTTGAGCCTGTGGGCACCTTCAGAATTCTGACACAGCATGGTGGTCAGAGTCAACCACAAAACGGCTGCTGCATTTTAAGTATTGAGGCTGGAGACAATAGTCAAACAAAGAAGGCTTTATTCAGAACATTGCTCGCTCAGGACTGCTCTGCATAGAGCAGCACTCAAACTTATACGATTTCAACAGTAAACTATATACAATGTAACTATATACACAAGGTCTGATTGGACCTAAGCAGAGCTCTGTAATTGGTTACCTTAGGTGGCTTCAGGACCAATGGGTGGTCTTTAGTAGACAGCCAATAGAATGAGAGAACTAGGATACCAGAGGGTAATTCAAACAGCATAGGAATAAACCCTAGAACACAACACTGCAGGAGGTTTCGCTAGCCACAAAATGGCTGCCATGGCTTACCTTTAGTCACACAATGAAGATCCTTATGCTGTGGTGGCACCTATTGCCAAAGCAATACTTTTAAAATCTCCAGTAGCCAATCAGAAACCTTGCTTGGCAAAAGCCTCACCTGACCATGGCCACTTTCTAAAAATACTTGTTTGGCACCATGTTGGGGACCCCAGGTGTGGGCACTTTTGAAATTTTGAAAATAGGTGATTGGCATTGCCAATGGATGCCATGGGGGCAGGTCATAGTCAGCTACAAAATGGCTGCCACCATAGGGGCTGGGACAAGTCTCAAAATGTTAGGAGTTTCCAAGCCAAGTTTCTATCATAGGCAGATGTTTCTGAATGGGTTATATGGGCATATAAAAATGGGATGCCTTCTGGGCTCCTCTGAAGCACTTCCTGCTTTCCTGAGGTGGAGGGAAGCAAGGACTGGAGAAGATGATTTGCAGTAAAAGGAAGTAGGCACCAAGAAGAAGACAAAGAGAAGAAGAAGAAGAAGAGATTGGATTTATACCCCACCCTTCACTACTCAAAGGAGTCTCAGAGTGGCTTACAATCTCCTTCCCTTCCTCTCCCCACAACAGACACCCTGTGAGGTAGGTGGGGCTGAGAGAGCTCTGAGAGAACTGCCCTTGAGAGAACAGCTCTGAGAGAACTGTAACTGACCCAAGGTCACACTAGCAGCTGCATGTGGAGGAGTGGAGAATCAAACATGGTTCTCCCAGGTTAGAGTCCATGCTCCTAATCACTATACCAAACTTATCAGAGGGCACCATGACATCCATGGGTACCACATTGTGGATCTCTAAGCTAGATTCTTAACGGCATTTTGAACGTTTACTGTTAACTAATAAATAGGCAACGAAATGCGTAAGACAGTGAGGAATTTCACATTACCCTTTTTAAGCCGGTTTGAAGCCATTTTTGATCCACCGTGGAGTAAACCGATATAGGGCTACCATTTCACACATGGCTTTCCCCTACCGGTAAACAGCGGGATCTAAAGCGGTTTGCCATTTCAGACTGCACTGCTTTTTCCCGCTTTTTCCTGCTGTTTTTCGCCCGCACGGGCAGTCTCCGGCTTTTTTTAAACGTTCACTTTAGAGCGCTATAGCGCTATAACACAACACTCCAGGCATTCCAGTGGGGTTGCCATAATACTGTTTTGCTGTTGTGTTATAGTTATATAGCGCTCTAAAGTGAACATTAAAAAAAAAAGCCGGAGATCGCCCACGCAGGCGAAAAACAGCGGGAAAAGGGGTTTCGGATCCGGAAGAAGAAACTGAAGACTACTTGGAAGTGGTTTACAGGTAAAACGTTTCAGCCCCATTTCCTGAACAGGATAGAAGCGTTTGTGTGTGAAAGTACAAATATATTCCGGTAGGGAACCGGTTCTAAAACGGTTCTGTCTGAAATGTCAGACCAGAAACCGTTTGGGAACCGTTCCTGAACCGGAATATATCGCCTGTCTGAAATTTCTCAGTATTTCAGACAACTGTTCCATCACTCCCGCCCTGAGGTAGAAAGTTCTTCCTTGTTTATCCTAAATCTCTCCTCTGCCCCAATTGTGGTGAACTTATTTGCTTATTATCCTATTAGAAGACAGCGCAATTGGTTGCTCCCCTTCTTCTCTAGACCAGTCTCCTCCTCCCCCTACCGAATCACCCACCTTGGGTCTTTCCACTTTCTTTTGCTCTCCTCAACCCCACTCTACCAGTTGAGCAAAAGGGCCAGGCATGATCACTGTGTGCTGTGTTGCAGTTCATGGCCTGTGGAAGGAATGGTCCCCTTGGAGTCTGTGCTCGATGACTTGCGGGCGAGGGTCCCGGATCAGAATGCGGCACTGCATTGCTCCCCAGCATGGCGGGAAGGCCTGCGTGGGGCCTGAGGTGCAGACTAAGCCCTGCAATATCGCTCTCTGCCCCGGTTAGTATCCAGCTGCTTGGGTTTTCCTATCCTTCCTTTCTTTTCCCTTCCCACAGTTTCCCCCCCATTCCTCAAAAGATAATTGACTACCCCCCCATCTGTATACAGAGGTGGTGTGGTCATCCCAGGGTGGTAAGACAATCTGATCAAAGAGCCTACTTGGGAGATGATTCCAAAGGGCCTGGAGGCATTTGCTAGTGTTTTTGAGGACATGGTCGATTCTGGGGAAGAGAGGGCTAAACATGGGGAAGAAGAGAGACTTTTAGCAAGGTTTGTTTTATTTCGATGCTGAGGTGGGAAATTGCTTTGTTGGCTGTTTTTGACTTCATCAGCCGTCTTTGTGGGTGATTAAGCCTTCTTTGACCTGTACCACTTATGACTGTGGGTGGAGGGAATTGTATGCTTGAAAACTCCACCCACCGAGCTCTCTGTTTACATAAAAATGTAATGTGACATCCCAGGTTTTTGTATTGTGATCCCCACCTGCAGTTTGAAGTGGTACACTCAAAGGAAGGAAAAAAGCTTCAGCATTTGGTTCTGCTGATTTGTATAAACTGGCCTTGAATCAGCTAAAGGGGGGGGGATCTGGGGGGGGAGGCGATTGCAGAAGGCCGATGACTTTGAGCAAGAGTCAGGAGTCAGAAGACAGATAAGTATGAGGGCATGAAACGTGCCTTGTTCTGAACTGATCTTTGCTACATCCAGCGGGAGCTGGGGCAGATGAGGATCTCGTTTAATGGGAAAATCAGATTATATGAGCCACATACATGCACGTATCCCCCACCCCACCTCCAGTTTTAAGTTATTTTCCATCCTTGGTACTCTCTCAGCCCACTGCTCTTTACTTCTTTCTTTCTCTCTGAATCTGACCCATCTTCCTACTTCCCCCACCCCCGGTTCCCATGACAACGGTGTCCGGCTCCCTGTCAGACTAGGGCCGGGAGAGCAGTGCTTGCAAGGTTGTCAGTTTGCAAGATGGCTGTTTTGTATAATGATGTGTTGCCAAATGAACTCATCCAGATTCTAACCGGAGAGGGGCTGGAGAAGGGAAACACGAGTATGGAAACATTTGCCTTCTGAGAACCAGTTCTTTGATGGTGGCTGGCTCTCTGTGGCAGCATCCTATGTTGCTCCGATAGTATCTAAAATGGGGGAGCCCGACAGGACAGCATCATGACTGCAGCTTCTGCTTGCATCAGCAGAAGGGTGCTGGTGTCTGTCTATGGCAAATTTCCTTCCAAGGACCTCCAGGTGGCCTATATGCCCCATCCCATTTCCCTGTGAGTGAACTTACGCCAAGAGGAGGTGACTGACTGGTCCAAAATTCTTCATGGCTGAGAGGGGATTCAGGTTTCCTTGCTCCAGCTCTGTAAACACTATACCACATAGGCAGGAGATATAAGCCTGAGGTTACAGCATTTCATGTGCCACTAGAGTACTTGGGGGGTGGGGGGTGGAATTTGAACTGAGTTGCTGGATCCAGGCAAGGATTGTGCATTCTCCAGCCCACGGTCTCCAAACTCAGATCCAGGGCAGGCCTGCAGTGTGAAATTTAGACAGGATGCCACAAATATTATTTTTAATAGAAAGGCAGAATATTATTTATTTCATTTATACTCTGCAATCTTCCCAGTGGGGGCCTCAAAGTGGCGTATATTGTTCTCTCCTCCATTTCATCCTCACAACAACCATGTGAGGTAGGTTAGACTGAGACTATGGCTGGCCCAAGACTGAGACTGTGACTGACCCAAGGTCCTTCCACAGCAGAGTGGGGATTTGAACCTGGGTCTCCAAGATCTTAGTCCAACACTCTAACCATACATACATCACAAGCCTGGCCAGTCCGTAGGCTTCATACTGTTAACCAATTGCAGGGTCTGACATTGCACATTCCTGTTGGTTTCTGTGACCAAAGAGAGCTCCATCATCTGAATACATGTGGTCCCAGCCCAGGGTGCTTCCTAGGCTCATTCCCTTAGCCTCGGATTACGAAGCTCCTGCCATTGCCACGTCTGACTTGCCCTGTTTGCAGTGCATGAATTGTGTGCGAGGCTCATGTTACAGCGGCTCACCAGAGCTTTGGGTGTGGGACATCATGGTGCGCAGTTGGCCACTGTGCTTCTCATATGCAGTAAGAACCTGCCTTGTGTCTTCCACACACTGTAGCAAAACTGAGTGTTGGCAGGGAGCAGCCTATTTGTGGATTCCCAAGGGAGGCTGCATCTCTGGCTGATGTTTATTTCTTCCTGGAATCCATGATGGCCTCTTCCTGCCTTTATACATTGGTCTTGTCCTTCAGGTACCGTTCTCTTCAAAGAGCAAGATCGTAGGCTGGGCTTATTCCACACACGGTCCCTCGGGGCTTGTGCAGCTTGGTTGCCATTTATTGGGGGCCGCCAGGTGCTTGGGTACCCCAAAACAGGCACAGCGACCAAGGGAGAATGCAGTGTTGTACAATCCAGTTGAAAGCTCAGTTCTTGGAGCAAAGAGGCCTTTTGAATGACTTTCTTGGTGCTTTTATTGAGTTTCTGCGCTGTATGAGAATTCTTGCAAACATCCATATATCAGAGGCTGTGGGTGTCAGGGTCAGTGAAGAAGAGATTTTGGCAAGCTAAGTACAGGGAGAGGCAAGTGTGGAAGTCTGAATTCAGGCAAGGAGTTCAAAACCAGAAGGTGGCTTGCATGGCACAAAGAAAAAGTAAGGCACAGAGGACTGGCAGGGAGCAGTTTTTGCTAGGGTCAAGAATTAAGTTTCAGAAAGTAATAGGAGTTCTGAATGTGCACCTCCTGGTGCTCATCTGGTGTGACACAGGCTGTGGACCCAGATGCAATGTAATATGTAGCTTACCACCTATAGTGTTGGTTTATACTTGTTTTGGACAGAATAATAGAAAATGAGCAGAATCTCCTGTGAAAATACCTGCTCATTTCTTGGAAAGGGCCAAGACAGGTGTCTAAGAATTTTCAGAAAGCAGTAGGAGTTCTGAACATGGAGCTCCTGGTGTGATGAGACAGTAGACCCAGATGCAGTGTAACGTGTAGCTCAGCCTATAGTGTATTGGCTTGTCCTTGTTTTGCATGGAGTGGTAGGAGATGAGTAGAATCTTATATGAAAATACTGGCTCATTTTCAAAACTTTGCCTTCAGTCATGAGCAATGTTCCCTCTAAGCTGTGGAGTCTTGTGAGCAAAAATTCTACTTTGTGCGCGACTGGCTTTATAGTTGTGAGCGAGCGATTTGGCTACTGCATGAATTAGTTTGCTCTGGAGCTGTCTTTCCTGAGCTCAGACAAAAATGTGTGAGCTGGAGGCTAAAAAACTGTGAGCTGGCTCACACTAACTCAGCTTGGAGGGAACACTGGTCATGAGGCCTAAGAACGTGAATGTCACTGGAGTGGTTTTGCTTCGTACCTAGGCTGGAACTCCTAGCACAAACCCCAACCCTACAATGAAATTGGCCACCCTCTCTCTCCCTGTGTAATGGTAAGGGCTTTGGCTCTGAACTAGATCTCCTGGAAGGCCACCTGGATATTGAAGCCAGGTGTGGCAGGCTGAGAGCACAGTTCTCCTTCAAAGTGGCCTATTGGCAGAGCTTGTGGCCTATCCCTCTGTGGCTGCTTGGCTGAAAAGTAGGGGGTCATATTTGATCCAGGAACCTACACTTTCTGACCCTAGTTATAGACCCTTCCTTATGTGCCATTGTTCTGCATTCCTCTAGGCCCATCCCTCATCTTTGGTTGCCACCGGTGGGCCATGGGGGAATGCACAACAGCATTGTATTCGGACATGAGGAAAATGTACAAGAAGTGATGAAAAGGGGATCTAAACCCAAGGTTGCTGGCTGTGGCAGCAGTGGCTGTTCACTTGGCCTTTGGGTGTTCTCCTTTTCTCTCCCCCTCCCTTTTCTCAATTCAGTCTGCTTATAATAGTCATCTCACTAGAGCGGCCATCCTGTCCCTCCTCTCGGGCAGGTACCTCTAGCATGGGACAGCGGCCAGGGTTAACTTGTAGTGTGCACAGGACATGACAGAACAGCCAGGGTTATCCTGTAGTGTGTGGAGGATGCAGGAGAATAATCAGTGTTAACTTGTAGTTTGTGGTGGAATTGTGGGTTGGTCTTTGGAGACTCCAGCCGTAGAACAGGAAGCTGGATGAGATGGTAGTGAGAAGCAGCAGGATCACAAGAGCCTTTTACATCTTTTCCCCTTACATTGATGGACTTTCTCCTGTGTTTCTTCTGACAGTGGAAGGCCAGTGGCTGGACTGGGGATCCTGGAGCCGCTGCTCTGTGTCGTGTTCCAACGGGACTCAGCAGCGCACCCGCAAATGCAGCGTCTCAGCTCATGGCTGGGCAGAGTGCAAAGGGGCTCATGCCGATGCCAGGGAGTGTTACAATCCTGAATGTCCAGGTAAGACTTACACCAGTCTCCATCGCAGGAGGAGGGAGAGTCCATTTGGGCCCCCAGAACGTTTGTTGGCAGTATTGTTTGTCACTTTCCCTGGGACTGGTCTAATCAGCCAGGACAGCCAGGACTGAAGTGCTGAGTCCTGTTCCTGCCATGGAGTTGGTGGGTAGCCATAGATCAAGTACAGGGCTGGCAGGCCTGTAAAAACACCCAGCATGATGGTGTGTGGTGTGGTTGTTTGCAACAAATTTGTGGGGGGCACTAGAACCTTAAGGAAGTTCTAAGGTCAGGAGGCAATTGGGCAGCTGCAGGTATTTGTCAGGAGGCAATTGGGCAGCTGCAGGTATTTATCTTAAGTATTGCCAGAAGTCCTGCTTTTCTTCACCCCCTTCCCCCAAGCTCAGAATTAGGAACTGTCAAAATCTTGGCCCAAGGCCTTCATGCCTTCATGTGTTCACACCTTAGAATCTTCTTCAGTGCCAGACCGTCTGCTTGGCAGGCAGTAGGATGTGAATAAACATTAGAAGACTGGCCTTCTACCCTCCCCAGACCTTCACCCTGGTTCAATACAGGCTTCTGTGTTTCATACACTAAGCTTTCTTAGACCAAAGCAGACCCTTGTTCTGTCAAGGTCAGGATTGTCTCCTCTAACCAGCTGCAGCTCTTCAGGGCTGAGGTCTTTCTCATCATCTCCTATCTGCTGGAGACTGAGCTTGCGACCTCCTGCATGCCAAGCAGAGTCATGGATCCAGCTGACTCATGGATCCAGCTTTGCCATCCTCCAGTTCTTTGACTGCCCCATTCTTTGCCTTCGGCCCCAGTTGTCCTGGCAAACAAAGCAGGTCATAAATGCCACCAATCAATGTTGGTTACTCCAGATAACTTCATCCCAGGGCCTCCACTCCAGCCTCTGGCCTCAAACACCCTGATCCTGAGAACAAACCCACCAGGTCTTAATTCAGGCAGGGCTGCCCCAGCCTGGCCCTGACAGCAATGAAACACTGCAATGCCAGGAGGGTGGGATTGGGAGGCAGTCGCCTGTAGACCAGAAAGAAAGGTTTGCAGCCATTGTCCAAGATGTTTAAAGCTCAGGCCTGACTCAGGCATAGGTTGTAGCTTTGAGGAGAGGAGGGCAGGTCTCTGGCTTTATGGTCCCCCTTGGAGCTGGCTTCCCCAAACGGCTGACCCCTGGATCGCTCCTGCCCCAGTGCCTCAGGTGGCATCCAGAGCTCAAACTTGGCAAGGTATGCCTGAACGTCAGCACCAGGCTCTGCCAATCTGTCTGGAGCAGCAGCTGTTCTCCATAAAGCCGTAGCGCCTAGTATGGTGGGTTCAGAGATGCCAGTCATCCAGCAGCAGTGACAGATGGCCCTCGGCTGCCTTATTTTCCCCCAGCATCGATTTTCATTTGCCGGTTTTTTATAGACGAGTGACAGCTGGGGCTGGAAACCAGAAATGGAAACAGAGGAGCTGAATGGACCCAGAACTGGTTGTCAGGGCAGTTAAAATCTCCTTGGCACCTTTTCCCCCCTGGGGAGAATGCAACTTGCATGGTTTGCAGTTTGTGATTTGGGGAAATGCTTTGAAGCCCTCACGGTGTTCATTCTTACAGTTGCCCTTTGCACTGAGTTTGGTTTGGCCTGTGGCCACGTGCTAACTCTGTAAACAGAAGTAGGATTAGAACACAGAGCTTCCAGATCCAACTCTTGCTGGCTGCTGGCTAGTTCTGTCCTGTGGCAGATCTGCTGAGAACTTGAAAGAAGCCCTGGTGGAACTCCACTGCATGGTTTCAGAATCCTCATAGCTTGAAAACCAGGGTCAATAAATGAGCTGGTTGGTTCAAGTCAGTTTGTGAAAGTCCATGCCCACCTGCCCTTCTGTTCTCTGTGCATAGCAGCCTCGTGTCCCCATTCTGCATGGCCTGTGGAGTCCCTTCAAAGTTTCCTTGCCTGCCCACTGCTTTCTTGTTGTAAGGAAGCAGGCACTGGGTGAGGTTTGTTTGTTTGTTTGTTTGTTTACTTCATTTATACCCCACCTTTCTCTACCAGAGTGGCTTACATCATTTCTCTCTCCTCCATTTTATCATCACAACAACCCTGTGAGGTAGGTTAGGCTCATCCAGCAAGCTTCCATGGCAAAGTGGGGATCAAACCTGGGTTTCCCTTATCCCAGTCCAGCACTAGTCCACTACGCTACACTGGTTCTCATCACTCCCACTTCCTCTTTGACTCCTTCTTCCATCACTGTCATGTCTGCACTACCCATTTTTTGGCTGAATTTATCCAGTTTCCTTTTGAAGCCTCCCTGACGATGGGTGTGATCACACAAGCAGTTTGGCCCGACATAGCCACCCCTCCCCTCTGGATTAAATGGGCGCAGTCACACAGCCACGTCCTCAGGCACACTCACCCCATTGTAGGATGACTTGGAGCTGGGTTAAGAGGGCACAGCATCACAAGTGGTGTTTTTCGTTCCCCGCTCATTCGTTGCACATGGCCAGATGTCTGAATGTGGGGGAGTGCATACAAAATGGATTGGCCGTCTGAGCCTGCAGATTCGTTTCTGCCATTGGGATGGTGTTTATTTTAGTTTTTGCTTATATTCACGCATGAGCACGTATGAGCGTGCATAAGCGCACATGTGCCTACCTGCATTTTAAAGAATGACCAGGCAGCGTGCTTTGTGGCTGAGGTGCTGCAGTAATGTGGATGCTTGACCAGAGTGATTAACCCGCAGCAGGGTTTGCTGTCTGGATGATATGCCCCACAACATTTTAAACCAGTACAATTAGAGGCAGCACCATATCTCGCTAAGCCACCAGTGTGGTCACACCCAATGTCTCTCTTTCCTCTGCTGCCCATCTGCCTATCCTGTCCTAAGCACTATGAAGTTTCTTAAGAGCCTTCTCTTCTTGGCCCATTTGTGCTTCTTCTTCCCCTTTCCTCCAGCTTTCTTCAACACCCACTCTTCCTCTTTTTCATTCTGCCGGCTACAGGACTCCACCCTTCCTTCACATTCCTTGCCCCTTAAGACTCTCTATCTTTTGGGACCCCTTTGCACACTTCAGCTTTAATGGCAACTAAAATGCCAACTTTCCCTTCCCTCAAGGAAGTCAGATTCCTGGAATTCTTCAAGCAGCCCCATAGCTGGACACATCTATTGTTAGAACTGAAGTTAAACGTGCGAAGGTTACAGATATAGGGAATTCAAGTAAAAGCACTAAAGATCAGGACCCAATCACCCCCCCCCCCAGCATTTGCCCGCCAGAACTAACCATCAGCTCCCCCCCTTCCCTCCATAGGCACGCAGCCTTTCATAGCAAGGAAACAAGAGCACAGACATTTGAGAAGCCAAGACATTTGGCATCGGGAAGGTGGCAAGCCCTAGACACTTCAAAGAGAGGAAGAGAGAGGAGCCTCCTGTCTCAATGACAGGCGAGCTGTAAACTGCAAAATGCACAGAGAGCCTGACAGGGGCACCAGCTAATTAAACCAAAGTTAATTAAATTAAGGCAGCCCTGCACCCTTGCCAGGCTCCAGGGCGAGTGGGGGGAGTAATGCCCCACAGCCGGAGCTTCCCTCCCCTCCTCCCTGGCAAAGGCACGGGGAAAACACAGCTGAGGGTTACGTCGGCGCTCACTATTAGGCATACTGCTCTGCTAGCCAGGCAGCAATGAGCAGTGGTAGCTGCAGGAGCAGCAACGGGAGGGGGGGATCCCCGGCAATGCCCGGGCTATGGGGAGGAAGAGGAGGCCTCCTCCTCCTCCCTCTCCCCTAGTGGGGGGGGCAGAGGGATCCCTGAGGATGCCTAGACCCCCCCCATCCTGCAGTGCTTGCCAGGCCAGGGCTCAGCCTGCCTGCCCTCCTCTCGAGCTCAAGCTTCAAAGCCAGTGAGGGCGAAGCAGGCAGTGGGCAGTAGCATCCAGGAGGGGGAGGGAGGGGAAAGAGATCCAATAGGGGGAGCAAGAAGAGGCAGCCAGGTGCTGACAGCAGGACACTCTCCCCAGCCCACCCGCCCAGGCTAGTCCAGCAAGACCGCCTGCCCACTGCCGATGCACCACTGAGCAAGCCAGGCACCTCCTGTTCCTGGGGCTGCAGCTGCCTCGGTCGCCACCCCTGCCGTCGCTGCTGTTCTGGGTGCTGCTGGCCACCCTGGCCCAGCTGGGGGTTCCATCTGAGGCTGGGAGTGCAGTGAGGCTGGTGGGGAAGCAGCCAGTGTGCTCAGGGCACACAACCAGGTCGGAGGCAGCACGGCACAGGCTGCAGGGTTGAAGCACTTTGGGACCAGTCCAGGAGGGAGGGGCCCAGAAGAAACACTGGGAGGCTGTGCCCCACAGGTCCTGCATTAGCTACGGGCCTGTCTGCAAGTAGTTTTCTTCCTGAGTGTTTTGCAAACATTCTGTGGCATCACCTCAATCAGCTAGCTGGTTATCAAAAAAAGTTACTGCTGCAGTATTCGTGTAAAATATTGACAGATGCTGCTGACAGAGCTGTTTCTGCTTTGATCTCAGGTTGGGGAACTTGATGGCCTCCAAAATGAGGCTGTCCCCAACTCTTCCAGCCTTTCAACATAATTTTAAAGCTCATCTTTTTCAGAGGACCTTTGAACTTAGATTTATTTATGTATTTAAAATATTTATATCCCATACTCTTAATATAAAATTCATGAGGCAGCTTATGCTAGCCAATAAAATCAGCAAGTACAGTAAAACAAATCAAAACAATTACAAAACAGTGATATAAAAATAACAGTGGATAAAAATCAATAAAGCATCATGGCAGCATTCCAATTAAAATCTTTAAACCAGCCTAGTGGATCTAAAACAATTAATGTGAAAAGTAGTAAAATACAGAAGCATAAAACATTTTAAAAGAGCAATACAGGGAATTAAAATATCAGAACAGGATCAACAAAAGCAACACCCTCAGAAGGGGAGTAGTTAAACTAAAAGCCCAGAAGAATAAAAACATCAGGTACTACAATGCCAAGACCACGTTCATACAGCCCAGAAAATCTACAACAACTTATGAACTCTGGCTTTGAAAGCCTTCGACAACATAAAAAGGCTTTGCCTGGTACCCAAAAGATAGCTACTTTGGAATGCTAGGTGTTTGGATGCTAGATGAACCTCAGTGGGGACTGAACTCCACGGTCTAGGTGCTACCATGGAAAAGACCATTAAAAGATTGACAGAAAAGTCCAGCCACAGCTATAGATCTTAGCTGGTGGGCAGGTCAGTAAGGGATAACGTGTTTCTTTGATATTTCCACAGACCATGTAGGGCTTCCTTGGAGACAGACCGGTTCTTCTGAGCAGTCTTCAAAGGCAGCTCCATGTAGAGTGCATTGTAGTAGTCTAACCCAAATCTTATCTTGTCTGGATTCATATGTGATCTTTCCCTTGTACTGGGTTCTTTCAGACTGCAGTTGGAGTGTCTTAGATTTCTCTTAAGCCATACTATAATATTCCTGCCACTTTCAAATTGGATTTTTAACAGACTGTCTGAAAGTGCTGCTGTTGAGTTTTTATGGCCTTTCACTACATTTCTGTTTCTTATAGTATTGATTTGCTTTAATATTACTGCTGGTTTAGGAGGGTTGCATTTGGTGTTTAAGTATTATTTGTACTGTAAGGCACCTGGTGTACTTGGAAAGGTGGGTTATAAATTGCCTAAAGGAATAAATATAAATTGTGCTCATACAGCAGGCAGTTGAACTCCCAGGATTCAGAGGGATAACTAGCCCAACCAGAGGCTCTGAGTCTCCCGCTGCACTGGCTTTCTTTTCTGCCATTTTTCTCCCTTCTCAGATTTGTTCTCTCTCCAGTATAAAAAGGTTTTGCTGACCATTAAGCCTCTTGACCTATAAGTGCTGGATGCTGGTGCTGGGGATGGAGGGGAGTGGGAAATGGGGGCTTTCATCTGCTTTTTTGGCCTCTGAAGGTTATTTCCCATGAGATTTTGCACACGGTTCCAGGGTGGTCTTTAAGTGTCTCTGTGGCAGAAACCCAACTGAGGTTTAGTTAGGCCATATTGGGGGGCGGGGGGGTGGTAGCAACAGGATTTGTGCACTCAGCAGAGTTAGGTGCTAAAGGACTCCAAGCTATCTCTCCTTATATATAATTGAATAGCGGGTGCCAAAGTTCTAATTCTAAAATGCACTCCCTTAGTGTATGGCTGATGGCACTGCTCCTCAGCATATATCACCACCAATCAGAAGGCAAAGCCCGGGTCCCGCCCACACCACAACTGCTGCGACAACCTGGTCTTTTGCATATGGAAGCTGATTGGACTTCACTCCATTCCACACTTCAAACTCCCCCCCCCCCCCGCAAGGCAGTTGGAATGTCAGTTGCATATGGAACCTGCTGTATTCTGGTGGTGTGCAGGTCCCAGGTTCATGTTTTAAAAGCAGACTGACACTGTTTGCCCAAAGCCAGAGCACTCTCCCAGAGCCTCTTTCTAGATCCTGTTGTATTTATTTCCACAACGGGCCTTATTTCTAGTAGATGTATATGCCAGGGAGGGGAGTGGGCTGCAAATTCAAATGCTGAAATAAATTCCCTGCACATACAAAGGTAGCATCTCAGTGAGAAGTCTAGATTTCTCCCTGACAGTCTGTTTTTTCTATATGCAGGGAAGACAGTTTTTTTTTGTTGGGGGGAAAACTATGAAGAAGCATTAAGTCATGCAACTTCCCATACACTTCCTGAAATAGTTCAGCATAGGAAAAACTTTACTGCTTGATGCAACTGGATGTATAAACTGGTTCTCAGCCCAGCATAGCTCAAATAATCAAGGTGAGAGCTGAAGGCAAGAGGAGGGGAGGTCAGAAAGCTGGCGGACTGTAGAGGCCAGGGTGCAAGGTCCTGAACTGTGAGCCAGAGCACACTAGGATGTGGTGAGAAACAAATTATCACCCCCAGATTATCATACACACCCCACAGAGGAAACCACCCACTGTGTCTCTGGATGATTCCTTGTTCTGTTCTGGTCTTGCTTCCTTCTTATTTGCTTCTGCTGCAGGCAAAGAACTCTGGAACATTCAGTTTCACTCTAAAATGAAGACACAGAAGAATTATCTGTACTCATTAAGATCACTGAGTTATGCAGGGGAATAGGGAGTGGTTCTCTTCCTCTCAGAACAGTAGTTCTCACGCACTCTAAAGTGAGCCTTTTGAGGTATAAGTAAGAAGAAGAAGAAGAAGAAGAAGAAGAAGAAGAAGAAGAAGAAGAAGAAGAAGAAGAAGAAGAAGAAGAAGAAGAAGAAGAAGAAGAAGAAGAAGAAGAAGAGATTTGATTTATACCCCCGCCCTTCACTTGGAGTCTCAGAGCAGTTTACAAACTCCTCTCCCTTCCCCTCCCCACAACAGACACCCTGTGAGGTGGGTGGGACTGAGAGAACTCTGACACAAACTGCTCTTTTTCAAGGACAGCTGTGCCAGAGCTTGTGTCTGACACAAGGTCACATCAGCAGGTGCAAGTGAAGGAGTGGGGAATCAAACCCGGTTCTCCCAGATTAGAGTCTGCACACTTAACCACTACACCAAACTGGCTCTCGTTTCCGCATGTGCCAAGGGATGGGCATGCAAGGCTACCCATGCGAGGGCAGCGGGGAGGAAGTCAAGACATGCAACGAGAAGTATTGGGACACCTCCACTTTTGATTTGGAAAAAAAAGTCTCTATTATCAGAAGTCTGGAAAATATTAGTCTAGAGGGTTGGCTTTCCATGTAGCAAACCTAGGTTCAAATCTCAGTCTTAGAAGTACCAATTAGATTGATCATTGGTCATGGTAGTTATCTGGATATTGTCTGTCACTGCAGTTGATAATACATGAAAATTAAACCTTGTTACTCAAGCCAGATAAGATCTGCAGAATTCAGAAGCCTTGGAGGAGACTTGCCTCCTGAGGAATTAGAATGAATTCCATTTGTTAAGGGCACCCTCACGGTCACGGCCTGGTGGGGAAGGGAGGAGGGGACAGTCTGGATGAAATGAGATCTGAATTATTGATAAATGGTTTTAATCATCTGTGGAATATTTGATTAAAGTAATTATCAGCCAAGTCGGTTCAGTTGCAGCCCAGTGATAAAGGAAGAATTCTTCCGTCTCCATTCTATTCTGTCTGCTCTTTGGGCTAATATGAATCTAAAGTTGGAAGTATGTGTGACAGCCAGGGAAAGGGGGAGATTGCCAGTTCAGAAGGGTCATCTGATTGTTCCTTTCTGCTCTCTTGAACCAAAGCGGATAGCACATGGGGACCTTGGAACCACTGGAGTTTGTGCTCCAAGACGTGTGACACAGGCTGGCAGAGACGTTTCCGCATGTGCCAAGGGACGGGCGTGCAAGGCTACCCATGCGAGGGCAGCGGGGAGGAAGTCAAGACATGCAACGAGAAGAAATGCCCAGGTATCCTTGCTGGGTTGCAGCCCTCCAACCTCCACTGGCTCCCCCAGTTCAGCCTGGGTGGTGGACAGAGAATCTCTCCCTCCCACCAGCTTGCAAAGAAACCTGACCAGCCCATCTACCCCTGCTCATCAGCTCTCTTTGGCAACTAACCAGCCAGTTACCTGCCAAGATACGTCTCATTGGCCACCTTTCCATCTTTCTCCTCCCCAAACCCAGTCACTTGCTTCTCCATCTGCTTTTTGGAGCTTTGGGGTATGAACTGAGAAAGCTTTACCCAGGTCCTCACCCTGGTGAGCTATCAGAGATTGTGTGAGCTCAGAGGAAAAGAAATGAGGAGGCTGGTGTATCATTCACACCAGCAGGTGGCAAGCAGGGTGAAGGCTCTAGATTGGTTAAAATTGTAGGGGCCTGACCTTCTGTTCAGGTCTGGTCACCTGAGCAGCTCCTGGAAGCCCATTCTCCACTACTGGTCCTGCTTGGTGTTGCCTGTAACTATCCCCAATCAGTACCCTCACTCCCCCATACTCTCTGTCAGTCCATAAACACACTCCCCTTGGTTCCTCCAAAAAGGCATATGCTCAGCTTACACCCACACAGAACCCCCTGTGGCTATCACCAACTCATTCATCCCCAGACTTTCAGGCTTTGTTATGCGGTTGTGTGCTTCAGGATTCCTGCCCACCTCCGCTGACCCCCCTTATCTTTCACCATCTTTTCCTTCTGCAGCGTACCACGAGATGTGCAAGGATGAATACGTCACACTGATGACCTGGAAGAAAGCTGCCGCCGGTGAAATAGTCTACAACAAATGCCCAGCCAATGCCACAGGTAGGCAGCTTGGTGGGAAGACATCCCCATAGAGGGAACCTAGATGGTATCAAAGGAGAGTAGGGGAGGAAGCCTTAAGTGTGGCAGATGGTAAAGATGAAGTCAGGTATGCCTTGAGATCTCTTTGCCCACCTGAGTGTCCCAGTGGAAACTAAGGCCCTTTCTGTAAATTTTGAAGGTACATCTGTACCAGCCAAAAGCTTTCTAATAGACTTTGCTGCTCTCTGCTAATTCCTGTAGTGCTTCAATGTAAAAAGTAGTTCTTCCATATTATATGTGCTAACTTCACAGTACCTTACATCCAGCACATTGCCCTGCCCTCATCTGTCACTAGAACTTTAAATCTTTAAAAAAATGAACTTGACCAGTTACACATCCAACCATTCATGAAAATGGCCTCTTTGCAACTTCATATAATTAAAAAAAATGCATATAGTTTTGTGTTTTGCCAAGACACCTTTTCAAACATTCCTCCCACACACACACACACCCCTTGAAGATTTTGCAATAGTCTTGCAAATTTAGCCATGTTGAAAAATGCACATGTTTAGTTGTTTGCAATTTTGGCAATTTTTTTTTTAAAAGATGCTAGAATCTACACCTTGAAACAATTTCCAAGTATCATGAGTGGAAGAATCTCTTATTTACTGTTAATATAAACCTAGGTTCATGTAGAACCTTTGAAACAAAGACATAAGCTGCGTAAAATGATAAGATTGTAACAGATGTTCTCTTGTGGAACCATGACATGTCTATATCCAACTACTGTAACTTCTTCCACACTGTGCCCATTTTAATTTTCCTCCTCTGTAATTCCCTTAATAAGCATTTTTGGAAGTTGGAAAGAGGTTGTCCAGCATATGGGAAATAGGTTGTCCAGCATATGGGCAAATGTGTATGTGTGTGTGTGTGAGAGAGAGAGATGCTTCTGGCAAAGTGTTCAACTTTGGAACCTGACGAGGAGGTTAGTACGTACAATGTGGAGGAACTAGTACAAATCCCATTTCTGTAAGGCTTGGGCAGGAGAATTTAACCCAGGCAGATTGTTTCTTCAACATAAATGGTTTCTGCAACCTTCAGCAAATGTCCCCCACCTGCTGTCTTCTCCAGTGTAGAGGTGACTTCTCATTGCAGCCATTCCATCACTTGGATCTCTCCAGGGTAATTTTGGGCAGCTGGTCTGGGTAGGACCAGGCACGGTGAATGTCCACAGATATGAGAGGTCTCTGGTTGTCTTATCTTTTTTCACCCCTAGGATCTGCCAGTCGCCGGTGTCTGCTGAATTCCCAGGGTGTGGCTTATTGGGGTGCACCCAGCTTTGCACGCTGCGTTTCCCATGAATACCGATACTTACATCTCTCAGTAGGTGCAAACTCTGACAGGCAAATGAGCCTCTCTCCTCTCCTCTCCTCCCTCCCTCCCTCCCCCCTCCTTTTTTTCTTCTGTACTGTTGTCTCCCCCACCACTACCTTGTAAAAAGGAGGGGAAACCTTATGGAAGGAGGAAAGGTGTGGCTGAACATTTCCAAGAGAGGTGGTTACACCATCAGCAAGAAAACTGTAACAGGCAAAGCAATAGCAATTTCATAATTCCTCATGTATTTCATTGATTGAGGAAGCTGCTTTATATACATGCATAAAATTCTGGCTTTTAAAAAGTGATATGCAGAGGTCATTTCGGGGGGGATCGCAGTTCTCCCGGGTGAGGTAGGGGGCGGGGCACATGACGAAGCCCCGCCCCCTGCTTCCGGCCACCCCGCTTCCGGCCCTCATTCAGCCAGGAGGAGGCAGGAGAAGAGGGAGGGTAAGTTGCTTCCTCCCTCCCTCTCCCCACCCCTGCCTGCCTGGGGCCAGGGAGGGCATTCGCAGGGCTTCCTTGCACTCCCGCCGGCCTTGCAGGTCCACCGCTGGGCCCCCCATGGGGCTCAGCAGTGGAGCTGCAAGGCCAGCGGCGGCAGCCAGGACCGTTGGGGGTGGGGTGTGTGGCCTTATGACACACTTCTGGTGATGTCAGGGGGTGTGGCCTTATGACACACTTCCGGTGATGTCAGGGGGTGTGGCATATGCTAATGGGTTATGCTAATATGTTCCCCTAGCTCTTTTTCTATGAAATGACCCCTGGTGATATGATTGGTTCTTCATATGCTTGTCTAGGTAATATATGTTGGAAAGGTGAATTCTGTTCTTTGTGCATCTAACTGGCCATGACTGAACATGTCAGTCTTCCAGAGCAAGTCATATGGGGGGGGGATGAGTAGAAGGAAATGGAGGGATGTTGTAATGCAGGAGTCCGAATAAAAGGGGCCGCATCAAGGCAAACGGAAGAAGAAAAAGATGAAATGGTGCAAAGGAAAAGGAATCTTTAATAATTATACAACCCCTATGCGTTTCGCGTGCAGCTTCGTCAGGGGGAATCTTTCAGACTCTTTTTAGGATCATGAAAGAAAGTAGGAATTTCCACAGAGCATCTTGGCTGATAACTGATTATCTTTCTAGATGGGATAAAGTTTAGTAATGTGGTGGTGGGGTGGCTCAGGATATTTTTCATTGCTCAGAAGTAGTTCTTCTTAAAGGAAAGGTTGCTGACCCCTGTTGTGATGGCTTTGGGTTGGGGTAGGGCAGTTCCCATTTAAGTCCTGTGGATTTCAGAGGGTTCAGATCTCCTTAGCTTCCTCCAGCCCCAGGAGATAAGTTTACACTGAACTCATCCAGCAGTCTAGATTCTTTATTCTGGCTGGGAGCAGCTCTCCAAGAACTAAGGCCTTTTTAACGGTCCTTTAACCGGCAGTTGAACCCAAGATCTTCTGCATGCCAAGCATGTGATCTAGTGCCAAGCTTGGGGCCTTCTCTGTTCTACCCTCCTTTTAAAAAAACAAAAACACACAACTTTACTCTGTCCCAAATTCAGCTCCGAGAGCATCTGGCCAAGGGGCAGCGCATGCTGGCAGGAGAAGGCATGTCTCAGGTGGTCCGTGGGCTGTTGGAACTTGTGGCACACAAGACATACTACAGTGGGGACCTTCTGTTCTCTGTGGAGATCCTGCGTAACGTCACAGACACTTACAAGAGAGCGACCTACATCCCCTCTGCAGATGATGTGCAGGTATTGACCCAAGATTTTGGAGATGGAACAGGTGCTTTTAAGGTGGAGGAGGAGGAGGAGGAGGAGGAGGAGAAGATTGGATTTATACCCCACCCTTCACTTGGAGTCTCAGAGCGGCTTACAAACTCCTTTCCCTTCCCCTCCCCACAACAGACACCCTGTGAGGTGGGTGGGGCTGAGAGAGCTCTGACACAAACTGCTCTTTTTCAAGGACAGCTGTGCCAGAGCTTGTGACTGACCCAAGGTCACATCAGCAGGTGCAAGTGGAGGAGTGGGGAATCAAACCTAGTTCTCCCAGATTAGAGTCCGCACACTTAACCACTACACCAAACTGGCTCTCCAAACTGGTGCAAGGTATGCCTGGGCAGAGGAGTGTTCTGAAGGAAGGGAGTCCTTTTTATGGCAGTGTGGCAGGGAGTGCCTCAGCAGCACTATGTCTAGGTGTTGGAGTGAATGAGGTCTGGGTTCTTTTTACTGTGTTCTAAAAAAAACCCAAAATTCAGATTCTGGCCCCCAGAAAGCCAAATGGTAACCCGCATACATGGTGCAATTCATGCATAGATTTTTATTTCACAGAAAATACTCTGCCATACTTAGGAAGGGTCAAGGTGGTATGTGGGATACTGGAGTGCCATTCCTAGAAGTCAAAAGCTTGCCTAGCAGTTATGCCAGCTGCTTCCTACTGCTGTTCGGTAGCTGAGCCATGATTAGGTGTTTCCAATATGGTCTCAAGCTCTTTTCAGTACATTGAGACCTAGAAACTTGCTTTTCAACAAAACACCAAAACCAGAAAAAAGAAGGGTGCCAAACTGTGAGCGGAGTTGCCACCACAATGTTTTGAAGTTTGTTTAAAAGTTGAGGAAGAAGCAAAGCAATTTTGATATGACTGGTAAAATTACTCAGGAGGTTTCCCACAAACCCCTTGATCTTCTTCATGGTCCCTGTGCAGTCTCACACATGGGTACCTCGCCTGCGCAGGAATCCAGCCTCGGTGAACTACAAGAGCTAGCCTCTGGCTTTTGGCGCACTCTTTTCCCAACCCTGGGGAAGGCAGCTTTTTTGGTGGCAATTACATCAGCTAAGAGGGCAAGTGACTTACGTGCTTTCTGTGCTGACCCACCCTATACCATCTTCCACAACGACAAGGTGGTCCTTCGTTTTCCCGAAAATTGTTTCATTGTTTCACACTTCTCAACTTACCATTTTGCCTACGTTCTTTGCAAACCCTATTGATGATGGTCAGAGGGCTCTCCATACCTTGGATGTCCGCAGAGCACTGTCCTTCTACCTTGCCAGGACCAGTACCTTTCGTAAGGGCCCTCATTTGTTTGTGGCTTATGGCAAACCGTGCCAAGAGCACAAAATTTCTCCCCAATAGCTGACTAAGTGGATTGCAGAAACAAGAAAGGGAAAAAACTGAACCTAACAAAGAACTCCAAAACCAAACAAAGGTTAGTGAAAAGGAGGGCCAATATTAAAACCTTTCTATAAAAAGAGGTACATGTATTTATTGATAATAACAAATTTAAAACATATATAGGGGCCCAATTAAAAAAATAAAGAATAGAAGATTAAACACACATATTTTACAACCAATTTAAAAATTTTCAAATCTATATAGCCAATCTGTAAATATAGACCACAAACTTACTTCAGAAGTAAAATAACCAGGCACAGGATAAATATGCACATAAGACCTTTATAGTGCAATCACTAGCCCAGTGATTAATTGGTTGTAAAATATGTGTTTAATCTTCTATTCTTTATATTTTACAGCAATTTACTTTATGGTCCTTATTGAATTTATACTTTGTATATATTTCTGATTGTGTTTATGTGAATATAATTATTAACCATCTAGCCACATATGTATGACCTCTGAGGAAGGCCTATTTGGCCGAAACGCATAAGGTCAACTTTTTAAGCCCTTGATATGGTTATGTTTTTTATATATTGGTTGTAATTGGGCCCCTATATATATTTTAAATTTGTTATTATCAATAAATACATGTACCTATTTTTATAGAAAGGTTTTAATATTGGCCCTCCTTTTCACTAACCTTTGTTTGGCTAAGTGGATAACCTCACTGATTGTGCTCTGTTACGAACTTGCAAAACAACCCTTATCTGTTATGTTGAAGGCACACTGCACAAGGGCTGTCTCTACTTCCTCAGCCTTTCTTGAAGGTGTCTCCCTGGAGGGCATTTGTGCTGCTGCCACCTGGTCCTCACAGTCTACCTTTGTGATGCACTATGCCCTCGATGTCAGAGCTTGGCAGGATGCATCTTTTGGATGGTCTGTACTCCGATCCATCTTCCACTGATGCCTGCGTCCCTCCTCCTCTCCAAGTAGACTCTTGCAAGTTTGTTCTTACATGTTTTGTCTGCACTTGTTGCATTGGTGGGTTGCCAGCACCTGCTGTCCATCTGTGGGAGGTCGCTAATCACCCATGTGTGTGAAACTGCACAGAGATCTCAAAGAAGATAAACAGGTTGCTTACCTGTAACTGATGATCTTCGACGGGTCATCTGTGCAGTCACACACACACACCCAGCCTTCCCCACTGCTGGCATCTCTCATGTGTTATTTCGTTCTCTTGCTGAGACTTGGCAGTGGCGGCTAGAAGAAACTGAGTAGGAGGAGGGCTCTTTCTCCGTTCCAGGCATGCGCAGTCAGTGCCTGCTCCCCAGGGGCGGGAAAGAGCATGCCAAAAGCCAGAGGCTGGCTCTTGTATTTCCCCAAGGTCAGTTTCGTATGCATGTGTGTGACTGCACAGATGACCATTCGAAGATCATCAGTTACAGGTAAACAACCTGTTTTTTGAGGCTGATCCAAAGGGGAAAGCATACAGAGAGAGAAGAGGAGATTGGATTTATCCCCCGCCCTTCACTACCTGAAGGAGTCTCAGAGTTGCTAACTTTTCCTTTCCCTTCCCCTCCCTACAACAGACATCCTGTGAGGTAGGTGGGGCTGAGAGAGGTCTCTTGAGAACTGCCCTTGAGAGAACAGCTCTGAAAGAACTTATGACTGACCCAAGGTCACACCAGCAGCTGCATGTGGAGGAGTGAGGATTCAAACCCAGTCCTCCCAGATTAGAGTCCGTGCTCTTAACCACTACACCAAACTGGGCTGTGTAACGGCTGAAGCCTTTCCCAGAAGCTGTCCCTCACCTTCTCCTTTCCCCCACAGCGATTCTTCCAGGTTGTCAGCTACATGGTGGATGCAGAAAACAGGGGCAAGTGGGAGGATGCTCAGCAGGTGAGCTGACGCACATTAGGCCGTGAGGCCAGATGTGTCTGGGGGGGGTCTTCTTTTTCTCTCATACACACACATACACCACCTCCTTGGATCTGCTTTCCAGGTCTTGCCTGGCTCTGTCCTCCTCATGAAGGTGGTTGAAGATTTCATCCATCTGGTGGGAGAAGCACTCAAGGCCTTCCAGAGTTCTCTCATTGTCACGGACAACTTGGGTGAGTGGCCAAAAGAGGGTGGTGGGAGGGAAAGTGTTAGAGGGGCTGCATTGGAAACCAGGCCTGGAGGAAAGTTCAGTGGTTGCAGCTGGAGACAGAGCTAGGCCTGGAACTGGAGGCTGAAATTTGTTCATTTATTTGTATTCTGACTTTCTTATAGAGACTTGAGGTGGCTTACAGAACTAGGCAAACTATGTAACGAAGACCAGTATAATACAAGTAGCAAGCAGTACAATAAAACTAGATTGCAAAATTAGAGAGCGCTGAAATAAAATCAGAAGAACGCTTCTAATAAACAATTCCAATTGGAATACAGCAGGCAGGAAGTCTTGCTCGGTTGTCTAGATGAGGGTTCCTGGGAATTGTGTCAGGCTGGCTCAATCCTGAGGCTTCATGTGGCCTGCCAGTCAGAGCAACCAATATTGCACACCCCTTGCTCCATTCTGTGCTCTCTGTGGCTGGAGCATTCAGAGTCCTGGGGAGCACACCAGACTAGATCCCCCAGCCCCAGACCATGAAGTTCCTGGTTCAATGCCTGGGATGTTGAAAAAGGGCTTAGAGGTATTGGCGATTAACTCATTAAAAAATCCGGTAGTTATGCCCTCCCCTTCCCCTGTGCTGTCCCCCTTTTTATTCTCTCCCACCCTTGGCAGTAATCAGCATCCAGAGAGAGCCAGTTTCGGCAGTCTCCAGTGACATCAATTTCCCCATGAAAGGTCGCCGGGGAATGAAAGACTGGGCACGGCACTCAGAGGACAAGATCTTCATCCCCAAGGAAGTGCTGAGCCTCTCATCCTCGGGTAAGTGTTGCTGGTTGAGCTGCTCTGCATCTGGGGTAGTGGTGAGTGGGCTATGCACGATCCCTTCATACACCTCTCTGTTGGAAGTAAAAAAGAAGGGCTGTGTGGATTGCTTGAGAGCACCCAGTTGCTTTAGCATTGCCGAAGTTGACTCTGTATTCATGTGATGACCAATGTGTGGCTATTATAGAAGTAAAATGTATGCCAGTATGGAAAGTTGCATTTTCCAATTTTAATTTTTAAATAGTCGCTCAGCACATTTGAAATAATTCTGGAAGATATGGAGTTTGAAATCTATATTTTAAAATTCTGTTTATGTTATTTATAGTCTGCCTTGCTCACTGAGATTCAGGGTGAATTACACAGTGTGAGTTAACACAGTCAACAGGATGGGACATCCAATAAGCAATGCACCAATATTGCCTGATTGTTCACTCCTCTTTCTGCACAGAAACAGATGAATCGGCCTATTTTGTCATCGGTGCCATACTGTATCGTACGCTGGGATTGATCCTGCCTCCTCCTCGGTGAGTAGTTCACATAAAACTTGTGTGTGAGGCAGAATGCTGTAGTGCATTAATACTTATCTCCAGGGTTCTTTTTGTAGAAAAAGCCCAGCAGGAACTCATTAGCATAATAGGCCACACCCAACAGCAGGAACTCATTAGCATATTAGGCCACACCCCTGCCGGCACAGCTCATTGGCACATTAGGCCGCACCCCCATGTTACCAGAAGTGTGCTCATCCAGCCACACCCACCTTTTGCTTCTTATTCTGTTTACCTCGTTTGTTGTCAAAACCCAGGGCTTTTTTTGTAGCAGGAACCCCTTTGCATGTTAGGCCACACACCCCTAATGTAGCCAATCCTAATGAGTTTCTGCTGTTGGGTGTGGCCTATTATGCTAATGAGTTCCTGCTGGGCGTGGCCAACTCAGGAGCCAGCCGGAACTCCGTTCCTGTGCGTTCCTGCCCAAAAATCGCCCTGCTTATCTCCAAAGAAATGTCAAGGGGGGTATGTGTGCTGTCCATTGCAAATATCCACACACCAGAGACGTAGTGTTCTGTTTCGCCCTGGATAATTTCCCATTTCTAAAGATTCATTGTGCAATTAAAGTTAATTACAACAAAATGGATGCCACTGCCAACAGAGTATTTATTTATTTACTTTGTACCCCATTTTTCTTCCCAATGGGGACCAAAAGCGTCTTACAGCATTCTGTCTCTCCATTCTCCACAACAACCCTGTGAAGCATACCAGGCTGAGAGTATTGCCCTAATATTATATATTAGGGAAGTTTGGCATTTTCAAAATTGTAATCAATATTTTTAGGTGATTACCCCTAAAAACTGTGTGAGAGAATAGATGTATGTTTTCCTGGATTTGTAAACAGGAAATGTTTCCAGAATTCTTTCCAATTCTAATTCTTTCAGAAACCCCATATCACTGCCTCAAAACTGCATGCACATTTAAGTGAAACCAAACACATTTGTCACTACCTAATCTATTGGTTAGCACGTGTGTGTGCCCACAGACACACAGTCACACAAATGTGTCAGAGACTGTGGAGTTAAAACCAGAGGCCATAGCAGCAGCTGCTATAGTCTGTCCTAAGCTAGCTGTCTGGGACTGTGAACCGGCCTATGCCAACTACAGACTCTTGCTGTGAACCGGCCTATGCCAACTACAGACTCTTGGAGCTTGCTGACTTTTCCTCAGGCTTGGCTTCTCTATCTTCTGGCTTCTGCTCCATGCTCAGGACCCTGACCTCAGGATTCCTGAGCCAGAGAATGGCAAGTTTAGATTCAGCCTATGGCTCTAGCCTGGCCTCAGATAGCAAATAGAATACATAACAAAGATCTGCATACATGTGCAAACTTTTCTGGAGAAAAGGACCGATTTCACACAAGAGCTGCGCCGCGGTCGCGCCTCCTTTTGCCCCGCTTCTATTGGTCAATTTCCCACTTGAAGCCGCACGGCCGCATTTTGACCCGTGGCTTCGCCCAATTTTCCCTGCGGTTTCGTGATCCTCAAAAAACAGGATCACGAAACTGCGGGGAAAATCGGGCGAAGCTGCGGGTCAAAATGCAGCCGCACGGCTCTTCGAGTGGGAAATTGACCAATAGAAGCAGGGCAAAGGGAGGTGCGACCGCAGCACAGCTCTTGTGTGAAATCGGTCAAGGTGTCCCCTGATACCTGCAGCATGCCCCCCTTTTTTGCATATGTATGCACAAATTATCTTTCTTTCCCACACCCCCATCCCTTTCAGTCTCCATCCTTCTAATTCAGCTTGGTGTACTGTTTTAGAAACAAAACCTGGACTCCGCAGAGCTGTTGTGGATGAGGAGGCAGTCTGAAAATTCTCTCTCCCCAGGAAGTTGGAGCTGGCTTATTATTCCTCCCTACTTTCCTCCCTTTGACTGGGCCTCACCTGGTCACAGTGTTTCTTCCCTTCTAGAGCAAATTTAGTCTTCAATGGGTTGTTGTGTTTTTCCCATTTGGTTTGTGTGTTTGTGTGTGTGTGAATTGCCACCGAGTCACTTCCAAATTATGGCAACCCTATGAATTAATGACCTCCAGAACGTCCTTTTGTAAACAGCCTTGCTCAGGTCTTACAAACTGAGGTCCATGGCTTCCTTTATTGTCAATCCATTTTATGTTGAGCTTTCCTCTTTTCCTGCTGCCTTCAACTTTTCCTTAGCATCTTATTTTTCTGCATACAGGGGAGGTGCCCAGATATGTAGACCCTTCTTTACTTTACGAGTGGCCTGGTTTACTTTTATTTTTTGTGTATTTCTGCATCTGTGTGTGTTTTCCTTGTGCCTGGAAGTCATGGCAACCTCTGGCAACTCCTACTGGGGCACAGAGGACATTCAAAGAAGTGGCTTGATAGCCTGCCTCCGCCTCCTGACCCTGGTATTCTCTGGAGGTCTCCCATCCAAGTACTCGCCAGAGTCGGCCCTGCTTAGCTTCTCTGATGAAATTGGGCTTGCCTGGGCTATCCAAGTCAAGGTTGTGTCTGGTTTACTTCTAGATATTGTGTTCTAAATAAACAGCAACAAGTCTACCTGATTGGGGGGTTCGGCAAATATGCCATTTAGCCTGTGATGATCCCAACTAGTTTCAGTTTTATCCCAGCCATTAACAGGTCTGTGAGTTCTTCTGGAAGATGCTTGAGCCCTGATTTCTAGGCAAGAATCTCATTATTTCAAGACTACTTCTGTGCATGCCTTTAATGTGCACATGAACACATGAAGCTACCTTATACTGAATTAGACAATTGGTCCATCACAGTCAGTATTGTTTACTCAGACTGGCAGTGGCTCTCCAGGGTCTCAGGCTGAGGTCTTTCACATCACCTACAACCTGAGTCTTAACTGGAGATGTAGAGGATTGAACCTGGAACGTTCTGCGTGCTAAGCAGATGCTCTACTGCGAGCCATGGCCTCACCCCAGCTTTAGGGCACAGTAGGGTGGTCAGGAAGATGCTCTTGATCCCTTGTAGATATTTCAATGATTTAAAAATGTAAGGGTGGGGGGAGACACATAACACAGTAGCTCATACTTTATTTATTTGTTTATTTATTTATTAAATTCATACCCCGCCCTCCCCGCTGAGGCAGGCTCGGGGCAGCTTACATCAAAATTATTAAAGCAAATTAAAATTTTAAAACAATTTTAAGGTGCTGTGTGTAAACATTACAAATAAGATGGTGGAACATAGTTTTTAAACATTAACCATACAGGTGTCTGGACAGAATGGTTACAGACCACTATCTGGCCCCAATAATGGACATCATCACAGTACAATAGCCAATGGTGGCTTCCAGGGCAAGGCTCAGATGTTATAATAGTTGTTAAATATGGCAGCTCCATCAAATGCCTGGTGGAAGAGCTCCGTCTTGCAGGCCCTATGGAACCGTGATAACTTCCGCAGAGCCCTAACATCCTCGGAGAGCTCATTCCACCAGCGCAGAGCCTCCACAGAAAAAGCCCTGGCCCTAGTCAGAACTAGTCTGGCATTTCCCCCCCCCCCCAACCTTGCAAGGACCAGTTGTTGGGGGAGGAAATTGAATGAAGGCAATTGGCATGTTGTGCTCCCCTCCCCCAGAAAAAAAGCACTTGGGTTTTTTTTCAAAGTCACAACATTACCTACAATCTAGCTTCAGAACTCCTCTTGAGAAAATCAGCAAACTTGTTTTCCTTCCCTCTGCAGAAGTCCCTTGGCTGTCATGTCCAGAGTTCTTACAGTGACAGTGAGGCCACCAACCAAGGCTGTGGAATCCTTGATTGCTGTGGAATTGTCCCACATCTTCAATGTAAGTTCATAAACCTCCCCACACTCACAAATTAGTGTGACATGGAAACTGTGAAGCTGGGATGGCAGGTAGCATCCAGTCCCAAAGGTTTTGTCTTTGTACATATATATTCTGCTGGAGTCCCTCCTTATCCAGCTTCCACTGATGTGTCTTGCATACTAGAAAATAATGGGTCAGAGATTACACCTTCTATAGAGGGAGCATGGTACAACCAAATCCTAAGACCTCAGGTTCCTCTGCCCTGACTTTTGTAGCCATCACATACATTTCCCTGAAGCAAAGCGTGTCTCCATAGCCCCTAATTTTAAAAAACAAAACAACAAAATTAAGTCTTGGGTTCTAGCAGAGGATAAAATGCAGTAGATGGGTTTTGGGTAGTTGGTTTGTTTTGTTGCTCGGGGGACGACCCACCAACACCTTGTAAATTGGAAGCAGAACCAGAAGAACCCAACCTTCTGGCTATTGGATTACAATGAAATGTCCACGTCAGCTTCTGCTGTGCCCAATTTATCTCTCTCCTTCCTTGTCTGCCCCACCAGGGCACCTCGCGTCCTCAGTGTGTGACTTGGGAGTACACAAAGCCGTGAGTACATTTTAGCCTACTATTGTGTGGTGTGTTTGAGTGTAGATCTCTCATGGTAGATGTTGGGGCTGCATGGACAATGGGTGGGAGAGGTGGAAGGGGATGGCTCACTCTAGTGCCTATAAAGGGAACTGAGGTGTGTATGTGGGGGGAAGCTGAAAGATGATTCTCCTAGCTTTGCTCACAGTGTTTTTAACTTTACCTGCTCTGCTCTGTGGTCCACTTTGAAGCCTGTCTTGCCCACTCGCCTTTCCTGGGATCTGCAGTGCTCCTTTGGCTGAAAAAGAGTGCCATCAGGTGGGAAAGCATTTTTTAGCCCAGGTGGAAGTATTTCTACTCACTCTGGGTGCATAGACTGACTGCTTCCATTGGTGCCACAGTTGGTCTTCTGGTAGTCCCACAAGTAGGATTTTTATATAATCCCTGGGAGAGTTGGGTTGAAAACAGTTATCCAAATGTAACCTCTCAATAGAGCTATGCTCAAGGATGTCTTCCTAAAAACTCATCTTGTTAGGAGCTACATCGGTGGTGGAACATGCTGTCTAGTCACAACCAACTTATGGCTACCGTGTAGGGTTTTCAAGACAAGAGACGACAGAGATGGTTTGCCATTGCCCTCCTCTGTTAGTGACCCAGGACTTCCTTGGTGGTATCCCATTCAAGTACTAACTACGGCTGCCACTGCTTAGCCGATGAGATCGGCTAGCTGGGCCAGGTCAGGTTTTATTAATAGTGTCTCTGTTAGGATTCAAAGAGATTAGTTGAGCCTTATAAGAAGACAAGATCAGCTTCTTGAGATTGTGGCAGTCAGCCAGGATATGTGCTTGTATTCAGGGCTTACATTGTTTATGAACAAGATAAGCAATGCCTTTTGTGTCTTTCCTGCTCTATTGGGTCTCGAGCTGTCCAGCAGTCCAAGGCTGTGGCTATCTTTGGATTTTGTTTGTTGTGGTCTGTAAATACAGCATGTTTTCGTGGATGAGCCCATTGTGTATTGCTGAGACCTGGCTGTTTCTGGAATCCATATCTGTGGGGGTTTTGCATATCAGATGAAACATATTTCGTGTACCTGGCGGGAAGTATTACACCTATTCCAAAACTATTACACTGGTTGCTTACTTCTTTCCAAGCTCATTTTAAGAAGCTGGTTCTTTGCTTCAAAGCCATTTATGACTTGGGGCCCATGTATCTGATGGACTCTGTCTCCTCATATGAACCCAGGTACCACTTATAGTCCTCAAGCTAGGTGACATAAGCTTCGTCAGTTTCCTGGTACTGTCCTGGCTCAGTACATAACAACTTCCAAAGCCCCCATTGAAAAGTTTTGGTTTTTCCAGAATTAACAAAGTTGATGCCTTCCTGACTTGTTCCAGAAGGCTATCCCATTATTTGGGTAAAGGTAAAGGTTCCCTTGCTCGAAAGCCAGTCGAATCCGACTCTAGGGTTGCGGTGCTCATCTCCATTTCAAAGCCGAAGAGCCAGCGCTGTCTGAAGACGTTTCCGTGGTCATGTGGCCGGCATGACTAAACACCAAGGCGGACGGAACGCTGTTACCTTCCCACCAAAGTGGTACCTATTGATCTACTTGCAATTTCTTGCTTTCGAACTGCTAGGTTGGCAGGAGCTGGAACTAGAGACGGGAGCTCACTCCGTCATGCGACACCCGGGTCTCGAACTGCTGAACTACTGACCTTCCACAGCCTGCAGTTCAGCGTCGTAACCACTTGAGCCACCGCAGCTCCTTATTTGGGTACTGCTGCAGAAAAAAAATACAGATGTGATTTGCAACAGTAAGTCCCTTTCTGTAAGCAGGCAAGAGAAGCAGACTTTGGATGGAGTAATATAGGGGTTGCACAGGGATATACTGAGAGAGACTGTCCTGAAGAGATCTCAGTTCTAGGCCAGAAAGGGCTTTTAAAGGTTGTCACCAGCACCTTGAATTGAACCCAGGAGCAAACTGTCAACTAGCGTAAAAGCCAGGATAGTGCATGTACAAGGACCAGCTTCAGATAGCAAACAAGCTGCAGAATTTGGCACTCAGTTGTCTGAAGGGCAACCCCGTACAGAGCATATTACAGTCTCAGGGTCACTGTGGTATGGATCCATGTGGGCTGAGTCCATGAAAGGAGCCAATTTAAATGCTAAATGAAACTCTAAAAAAGCACCTTTTGTTATAGCACTCACCTGTTTCTCTCATAAAGAGCAGCCTTCAACAGGGCCTGAGGACCCTTAACTGATAAGGATACATTAACTCCATTGAAGGAGAGCAGCACAGTGCCCTCAAGGATGTTGCCATTGCCAGCCAGCATCCACTCTACTCTGTCTTGTTTGGAGTCGATTTCAGTTTGTTTCCCCTCAGCCACTTATCCATGGCAAACAGACACTGATCCAGAACAGAGTACATATCTATATCTAACTGCATTAACAAGGTAGGTTCATGAAGGTTAAGAGTGGTTTCATACTGTTGCTGATCCAGTTGGGCTCAGAAAGCTTACCTGCTTATTTGTTCACACTTCATGGGTTCTTTTTGCCCCACCCCCCTGTATAGTTACGTGATGTCCTACAAATAATTTGTGCATTTAAAGAAAGATGTTCTTTTTACATTGTTTATTAGGTGTTCTTTGGAGACAGGATGAGAGCTACCTATTTTGCCCACAGATTCAAGGGCTAAACTTTGACCTTTTTCTATTTTATTTATTCATCTTCTGTCTTCTTGTGCAGCCCCACATTGGGACCGCGCTTGCACAGACCAACCATAGACATGTTGTTTCTAGTTTAGAGCTCCAAAAATGGGGGCAACCTGCCCCTTTTGGACTTGACACATGTGGGTTTCCCACCAAATGCATCACATACTCCGACAGTAGGCATCCCCGTCTCTCAGTTCCATGAGGTTTGAGGCTTTTCTTAGCTCCATAAGGTCCCGCCTCCCTGAAGCCAGCAATGGTGACAAGAGACATTACCAGACCAGAGCGTGCAAGGATCTAAATCAAAGTGACTTTAGCTATTATAAAGATATTCAGTGGCAAAACGTAAGTGAAGAAGTTTAGAAAAGAAAGACAAATGAAAAGCGGGTGTGGGAACCAACAGAGAGATGGCAAAGTTCCACAGGTAGAAAGGGAGGAGGTAACCTCTCAGAGGGGGAGGAGGAACCCTACCCTAGAAATCAGTGTTAAAAGTATCGGAACGAGAAGCTAAGCTGAAACTCTACTGTTGGAAACCCACCCAACAGACTCTGAACGCAGTGGGCTTTACTATACATCGCAGAGAAGAATCTTAGAACTTTAAAAAACTTTTACCTTAATGTAAACAATGACGCAGCAAGGGGGGGGAAATGGCGACTAGAGTCAAAGTGACAACAGGAACTGCCAGCACAACATCACCGGTCACAAGATCAGGAACTACTTCTGGTATTGCTGGTACGATTTCTTTCTTTTCTTTTAAAAACTTTTTTATTTTCTAAAAACTACAAGAAAATAGGGAAAGGGAAACTATAAACCACAGGAGAAAGTAAAGATAGACCACTAAAAATCCAAGAGGTGGTGGTCATATAATGATTACAATAAAGTAGCTTTAAATAAAAAAGAATAATTTGTTACATTGAAGGTGATCGTTAAAATCGCTTACATATTTCAAGTCCAGGTATTCTGACTTAGTAAAGAACCATACAAAGGAACGGTTAAATAAAAAGAATCAAAAGTCAAACTTCAGAGAAAATTAGCATCTCATTTGCCTCTTCTTTCCTTCAATTGATATCCTTGCTTGGGGGCAGACGCCCCACGTTCCGAATCCGAGTCTTCTCCAGTAATTCATCATCACTCCCCTTGTTGCTCTTCTCATCCTCTTCTCCTGTTGGATCCAATTGTTGCTGCAGAAACTCTATTGCTTTCATAACAGAGTCAATTTTCCCCCTCTTATCTTGAAATTTGAAGAGTAGGATATGTTCTTTTGTAGAAACAAAGCCAAGTGTCTATATTTTTTCCTTTTTCCCCTTATTTCAAAGGGAATGTCTTTCAAAACTCTTATCTCCTTGCCATCAATTTTAAGTGTAGTTTCATTTGTTGCTTTTAAAATCTGGTCCCTCACGTATCTTCTGGAGAATCTTACCACCACCTCGCTGGGCAGATTATTTTTCTTTATGTATTCTGAATATGACCTATAGATCACATCCATTTCGCCTTGATGAAAATCCACTTTAAAATCTGCAATTGGTCCCAAAGCATCACTCAAAATCTGTTTAAGATTCTCCCCTTTAGTCTCTGGAACTCCCTGAAATCTCAGTGTAACGCTTGCCTTTTCCATTTGAAGCTGTAAAAGCTGGGCTTCATCAGAGTTTTTCTTTTTTTCTATCTCCTGCACTTGCTTTTTGAGTTTTTTGGCGTTCGCATCCACTTCTTTAAGATTCTCAGCTGTTTGCTCTGTTTTTTAAAAAAAGTCTCGTCTAGTTGCTTTTTCTGTGCAGCGAAGTTTTGATTAAGTGTCATCATTTGCTCCAGAAGGGGTTGCAATGCTTCTGTTAGCATCTTAGAGAAGTCTGTGGTTGTTTCCAGTCGCGTGACCACACTTGCTGGGCAAGCACTTCCTGAAGGAAGCTTAGGTTTCATTTGCTTATCTTTCTCCATCTTCTTCAGCAACATCTTTGAAGCTATTTACCTTTAACAAAGTTTGCCAAAAGTCTCTAAAGTCTGCAAATCGCCTGTAATTATCTTGTAAGTTCCTTACTATAGTCCTATTTTGCTTTCAGTTCTGCCCCCCTTTAAAAGGCATGCTTTAAGTTTGTTTTTATTTCCGTGGGGGGGTTCTTGCCCCCCCCCGCTTACTTTAGGGGGGACTTTCAGCCATTTCTCTGGTTCTCATTTCAACCAAACTCACTCCCAATTTAGATCATGTAGAACTCACCATCAAACATGTAAAACGCTCGACCTTCACTCATCCCAGTGTGCGTCTCTGAGTCCAGTACTGGAACACAGTGGCGAGACCGTCGGGGCATCAGAACACCTCAATTCACCGGCACCGTGCCGGGGGAGAGGCGATCCTCAGCGCCCTATGGCTAGGAGCCCTTCGCAAGGGCCCCAGGGGGGGCACATACAATTGTATCCCCTCTCATCCGCTGGCTCACGGATCGCGTCCCCAGGAGCTCCTGAGAGATGTGTCCGCCATTAGATCACCAAAACCAGAAGTCTGCTGGTACAATTTCTGAAGCCTTGCGCCCCCTGCTGGACCAGCTGATGAATCTCAACAAGAAATGTGATGATTTGCAACAAGAACTGAAAAAACTAAAGTAAGATCAAAGAAGACTGTTCAAAAGCTAAAGAAGGTTGAATGTAAGTGCAAAGAATTGGACCAAAGAATGGATGTAGCAGATAAAGAAAGAGCTTCTGAAAAGCAACAATTATTACAACTACAAGTGGAAAGATCTCTCTATTTTTTGAGATTTCAAGGGGTCCCAGAAAAACAAGGCAAAAATCTAAGAGAAATCCTAAGTGAAGCACTGCCCCCCGATCAATAGCAAAGCTGAAACATTACAAGTGGATTCAGATATGATTTATAGAACATATTCAGAACATATTTATAGAACATATTCAGAGTGAAGAAAAATAATCTTCCAGGGGAAATATTTGTTAAATTTGCAAGAAGATCAATAAAAGATTTGATACTCAAAGCAACAACCGGGACAATATTAAAAATCCTAGAGGAAGACATAAAAGTGCTGAAAGATGTTCCATTTGAAATACGGAAGAAAAGGAAGCAATACAGGAACATTACAACATTTCTCCAAGGAAACAGCATTCAGTATCGATGGATTCTACCCGAAGGACTTATTTTCAACTATAATGGTAAAAAGGAAAAAATTGACTCTCTCACCAAAACAAATTCATTCTTGAAGCAGCATCAGAGTTCAACAAAGAAAATGGAGAAAGCAGGGGAAGGGAAGGCCACAGAAGAAAAAAGCAAACAACAGGAGATAGCTAGCAACAGTTCCTCTTCTACCTCTGTGTCTTTGGGTGAAATCTTTGACTCTGATTCTGTCTCTGAACTGGGAGAGGCTGCCCCCAGATCATACAAGATTAAAATCCCCTGGCAAAAGAAGAAAAAGCGCAAAGAAAAGAAGACACCTAAATGAAGATCTAAGATTTTTTCTATGTTAAGCTTTATAGCTTTATATTATTGCTCATATGTGTTATTATAATCAATTATTCTTTGTTCTTTCTATTTGAATACTCTATATTTGAAAGGTAAACGATATATGGTAACATAAATATATAGGGAAGTGTCTAAAGCGAAAGATGGTTATTATTGAGCCTTGCTACTCTGAAATTGTAGTGCGTAGTTTGTAATTTATAGTATAAAAACAATAAAAAGGGGGGGTTTTAGTTTTTACTTTTTAGACAGGGTTCTCAGGTGTTCCAATACACTTCTGTTCTATTTGGTTTGGCTACAGCATCAAGGTTTTTTTATCAATTGTATGGTAGTGGTGGCAGCATACCCGCATACACAGAATTGCACTATTTTTCTGTACCTGGATGAACTGTGGTGGCCCAAATTATTAAATGATCAGATTCACCAAATTATCTATACCTGTAACAGGTTAGGATTGATGGTGAATTGGGAGAAATGCCGCCTCGAACCTTCTCAGAAGGTTCAATTTAATGCCACCTTGGGCAAGGCGTTGTTGCCTTATGACAGGGCCAGAAACATCAAGGCTATGGTTTTGGTCTGTATCAGGGAACACTGGCAGCCTGTGAGAGGTATTCAGTGGTTACTTGGCCTTATGGCTTCCACTACTGCTGTAGTCTTGATAGCCAGACTACGTATGCAAACCTTACGGATTTGGTTTGTAAGGAAGTATGAACCAAATAGACACCCTCCAAGGTGCTAGTTTTCGGTACCTAGGGTGGTCTATGCATTCGTGGCTGCAGGGTGCCAATTTATTTTCAGAGGTATAGTTTGGTTTCTGGGTTCCTCAGGTCACTTAAACCATGGATGCCTCTTTGGAAGGGTGGATGGCACATTGTCTAGGTTTTTCGATTCAGGGCAGATGGCCCCCAGCACAAACAAAACCCCATAGTAACATTTTGGAGCTTCATGTGGTCAGATTTGCCCTTACCTCCTTCTCAGATATGCTTACAGATAAGAAGGTGTTAATCCAAACAGACAACACCACAACAATGTACTATTTCAACAAGCAAGGCGGCACAGGCTCCCAGAGGCTTTGTCGGGAAGCAATTGCAGCGTGGGAAGTAGCTATCAGTATTCAAGCTGTTCCTAGAGCCATCCACGTAGCAGGAGCTTTGAATACAGAGGCAGACAGGCTGAGCAGGGTATGCCAGACCAATTATGAATGGTCTATGCAGGACAGGTATATCAGAGCAATTTTTGACACCTGGGGATATCCTCAGGTGGACCTGTTCACCACAGCTGAATCAAGGAACGCATCGGATTTCTGCTCCCTGGCAGGAAGCAACCCATTTTTGCTGGAGGATGTGTGCCAGATCCCCTGGTCCGGAGCACTTTCTTATGCTTTTCCCCTTTCCCCTCTTCTGAGCAAGGTCATAGGAAAGATGAGAGCAGATCGAACAGAGGGTATCCTGGTGACTCCTTTCTGGCCCCAGCAGATTTGGTTTTCGGAGCTACTAGGCTTGGCAAGAGGGGACTACATATTCCCCTCCCCCCAGCACCGGATCTGTAGCAAGGCTACCTTTAACGGCATGGAGGATCCAGCCCTGGGACACTCCTTTTCCCAAAAGGTCCTAAAGATTTTGTTGCAGGCTTGAAAACCGTTGACTAGATATTCCTATTATAGGAAGTGGATCTGTTTTGAGTCCTGGGTCTCTGCTAGAGGGGAATGCCTCTTTACCTGTCCATTACCTCTGATATTGGACTACCATTACCTCTGATGTTGGACTACCTGCTATCTTTAGTACATTCAGGTCTAGCAGTGTCTTCAGTGAAAACTCACCTGGCAGCCATTGCTGCTTTTCATTAAGAGGTACAGGAAACTACTGCTTTTGCACATAAACTGTCCCAGAGTTTCTTAAAAGGGCTGTCTAATGTTTTCCCACCTGCACCTTGTATTGTCTCTCAGTATTAGCTACCCTGATGAAACCCCACTTTGAGCCTTTATCCTCCTATTCTTTAGTGCTACTCTTTAGGAAGGTGATATTTTTAGTGGCCATTACCTCAACCAGGAGAGTCAGTGAACTAGCAGTACTTAGAATTGATCCATTTTTTCTTAAGATTTTCACAGTGAGTGGGTTGTTCTACACCCTAGTCTAGGCTTCCTTCTTAAGGGATTATACAGGTTCCATTTAGCACAGGAAATTGTTTTACTGGTTTTCTTCCCCACTCTGAGTTCACAAGCAAAGAAGACCCTACATACTCTAGATGTGAGGAGGGCTCTCCTGTATTATTTGGAAAGAACCAAGCCTTTTTGTAAAGTTAAGCATTGTTTATTTGTTATTGGGGCCCTAAGGAAGGTAGAGCAGCATTAGCTCAGCCCGTGGCCAGATGGGTGGTGGCCACTATTCGCTCTTGCTATAGGGTGGCAGGAAAGTTGTGTCCTCTCAATGTGAAGGCTCACTCCACCGGAGTGCAGGGTTCGTCAGCTATGTTCCATTAGTGAGTTCCCTTCCATTTGCAAGGCAGCAACCTGGCCGACAGAGGATACATTTGTGAGGCATTATGCTCTGGACCTGCATGTAGGAAAGGAAGTGGAAGGGTTTTCTGCAGGCTCTGTTCCGGTGAGAGACTCACCCACCTCCTCAGGTGAGCAGCTTGCTAATAGTTTTAATGTGGAGCTGCACAGAAAGACAGGTGAAAATAGAGTTGCACTCACCTGTAACTGTTGTTCATTGATGTCTTCTGTACAGACATGCATTCCCTCCCTTCTGCTCTGCTGTGAGCTCTCACAGGTCCCTTGTACCAAAAAAAGAATAATAATAGAATAATATACTTAAATAAAGGATGGATGCAAAAGCTCACAGCGCCTTAGCAGGAACTGAAGGAAAGAGCGCCTGCCATCGGAGCATGTGACACGTTTGGCGAGAAAACCCGTGCATGCATCAGATTTGAACGGGGCGGGTCACCTCACCCCATTTTTTGAGCTCTAAGCTAGAAACAAAATGTCCATGGCCGGCCTGCACAAGCAAAGTCCCATTGTGTATCTGCATGGAAGGCGCTGATGAACAACAGTTACAGGTAAGTGCTGCTCTGTTTTTCTGTGCTGCATTTCTCCCCAAAGGGACTTATAGAATGTTCCAAAATGCAAAACAACCCAGTTTAGATAAATAAAGCAAGCAAAGGAAAATAAAACACATCATGGATGGGCCCTGATTCACTAGGCTTGGCTCACTTAGACCCCAGACTGTGAGCCACAGATGATGTGACAAGGGATTGTGCCCCACCCAAGTTTGAGTTGGGGAGAACACAAAGTCAAGATCTTCCCAGCTTTTAGGGATGTGGATTTCACCACATCTCCCCAAGTTTATAGTTCAGAGGCCTTCAGCTAAGCACCCAGAATTATGACAATTCTCACCTACAAACCCCCAGGGTTACCTGAAACTGGGGAGTAGGGGGAGCAGTCTGTTCCTTTAATGCTGAAAATGCTCTCCCTTGCTGTCTGTATTGTATCAAAGATGCACATTCCAAACTGTATCAGGAAGAACCCCAACAAGGCTGTGTCTCAAATCCCCATCCATACCAAAAATGAGAGGCTCTCATAACTAGGCCAGCCTCCCTGCCCCGTTTCCACTGTGGGTTAACTTCATTAATAAGAGCCATTGATTATAAGACACTTGGAGATTGAAGCCTCATGTCTGCAGCATGTAATTCATTATCAGCGAGCCCCAAGGGAAGGCAGTGGCAGATGTAGGATGGAGTTCCCTGTTGCCACAGACAAGAAGTCATTGCAAGGTTCATCTGTTGGTGTGTATCCAAGCTCCCAAGGGAACTCCAGAACCACAGAGGGAGACCCCTGCAATCCATCACAGCGGTGCTGGCTTTCCTGCCCAGGAGAGCTTTCCAGGGGTTCAGAACTGTATTCTGAGGCAAATGGAGGGCAGTGTATTAGAAAGGTTAGAAAGGCAGAATAGGATTAGAGAGACTCAAATTCAGGGCCTAACTTGGCCATGAAACTCACTAGATGACTTTGGGCCAGTCATTCACTCTCCCGTCACCTAATCTTGCCTTACAGGGCTATGAGGATAATATGGGAAAAACCACATAAGATCCCTAAGCTCCTTGAAGGGTGGTATAAAAATATATTAGATAGATAAATAGAAATGCAACTGTATAAATCACACTGGGCTTTCATGCAACATCAGTGTCCAAGAATCTCTATTCCATGTAGGCACGGGGGGGGGGGGGATGACCTCTTTTGTTTTTGTTTTTCCCCCCTTTGATGTCATTCTTTGTGTGTGTGTTCCTTCAAGTCACAGTAGGTTTATGGTGACCCCACATGGTTTTCAAGGCAAGAGACATTCAGATGAGGTTTGCCATTGCCTACCTGGGCTTTCTTGGTGGTCTCCCATCCATGTACCAACCAGGACTGACCCTAATTAGTTACTGAGAGCTTACAAGAGCCCTACATCCTGAGAACTTAAGCCCATTTTCTCTGTGCCCCCTTTGTCTCTTCTTATCAGTATCTCCAACAGCCTTGTTTTTAACCAACACACTTTCCATTCTCTCCATTAAGGCCTGGTTTCTCCATTCCTGGAGGAGCCTCTAATGTATGATCCTGTCCAAGACATCATTGGTGTTAGCCATGCAGTGGAACCATGTGGAAAGGATAGAGGACATGGACCCCTTCCATGCTGGCATCGCTGGCCTCCAGAGAGGGATGTGAACTAACCGTTGTGACATGCTTGACAGGTCCTCACCCCCAAAGTGACTGGAGTTGTGGGATATGCATCATGGACAAAGGGACTTTCCTTAATGTTGTGCTCACTTTGGTAGCACATATACTAAAATCAGAATTTTCCTTAACTTCTTCTGTGAAGGCTTTTCGTTGGGAATGCTTCCAAAAATTCCCCTCATCCAGATTTTCCATGGATGCTTCAGTTCCACAGTACCTGGCATTGGGCGCCGAGGAACCATCCTTCTAATGGCAGCACCTTCTCCCAGTGCAACGTCCTTCCCCTGCTAGTAGAATGGCCTCTTGCACTGGAGAAAGGCACGGCCCTTTAGCAGGATCCAACCCCAGTCTTATTTCCAGGGTGGAACTGATTGCAGGAGATGCCCTCTATTGTTTTGGCATGTTTATTTGTGTGTTATATTTAGATCCTGCTTTTCTGACAATTGTTTCCCCCCAAAGCGGTTCACATTAATAGAGAGAGACGGGGGTTTGCAACTAGAAAAATGAGAGAGACAAGGAAAAGAGAGCAGAGGGGGAAAGGAAATCAGTTTGACAGTTAGGATTTATATCCAACTGGAGCCAGGTTGCTCTCCGTGCTTGGATGGAGGGGTGTAACTCCCCTGCAGCTTTTAGGCCTCTGGTCAGGGATGAAGGCCTTCAGCACTTGGGGCAAGTTGCAGAGGGGAGCAGGGAGGGAGAAGCAACCTCCCTGTGGCTAATTATATTCTGTTGAGGGCTGGGGCCTGATCATTTTCTTTGGGAGAGGGAGGTCCTTCCTTCATTTTATTTTATTTTATTTGCCTTCCTGTGTGTTATGAAGAGCATGCGTAAGGCAGTGTTGTGATCCTTTTGCTGTAGCTTTGTACTGATATGCATCGGCATTGAAAACGCACCTCACAGAAGGAATCGCACTATGGAGAGTCACAACCAGAGTCTTTTTTCCCCCTTTTTTTCTTTTTGCAGTGTTGCAGTCAACACTGGTGTAGCTTGTCAGATTTTGTAGCCAGCTGTCTTGTTGTTAACACAGAGAGGGGGAAAGAGGCAAGTGAACCAGAGGAGCAGAGCCAGATTGTACATGCTCCAATTCCAGAATTGATTTTTTTTTTAATGCTCCTGGTTAAGCTGGCACGTATCCTACTGGTCTGCTCAGCAAAGTTCAAAGACTTCCTCCTACCTAAAGAGCCTGCCTCCACCTCAAGTGGCTGTTCCATAGCTGGAGGGACGGTTCTTAGGCTGGAGAAAAGTTTTGAATGTCCCTGGATGCTGTGGTAGGGTACAGGCTGCTGAAGTTAAGAACTGGAGGGCAGTGCAGACTGAAAGGGAAGAACAGGAATCAGCTTGCCCCATATTTCTTAGCCACCCTCACTTGGTAATGGGAAAAGAGGACATTTCTTCCCCTTTATTATTGGTTCTTTTTATTGTTTCTAATTTCAGGTGGGTAGCCATCTTGGTCTGCAGTAGAAGAAGCAAGATTTGAACCCAGTAGCACCTTAAAGACCAACAAGAGTCCCAGGGTATGAGCTTTCAAGAATGAAAACTTCCTGGTTTCTGATGAAGGGAGCTTTGACTCTCAAAGGCTTATACCTTGAAAATCTTGTTGGTATTTAAGGCGCTCTCTCTTAATTTAATTATCTGTCTCCCAATGTTTGTGGCATGCTCTCTTTTCCTGGTGATGGTGTCTGTATCTGTGTCAGAGTCGAGCCTCTGGCAGCCTCCCATCCAGGGACTGAGCAAGACAGCACCCTCTTCATTTTGACACTCCCCCAGTGTTGGTTGCTCCCTGACCATTTGCTGTGCCTCCTTGTCAAAAAGGGTTTCCGTCTTCGTGTCTCTCTGGTGTAGTTAGATTAGAGCTGTCTGGGTGTCTGTAACCCAAGGCCTGTCAGTGTAGTTGTGCGTTTCAAAGAAATCAGTTAAGACATTCTTCGTGATAATAAAGTTAACTTCCATAACTGACAGATTTGTTCCTGTAGCAGGTAGCCTTTAAAACACCCTTTGATCTCCACCTGTATTACTCACAGTGCAAAGTGACTGGGGGGGACATTCGCTTTCAATGAGGAAGGGTCTCCCTTCACTTCAAAGTACTGAGGTGCGAAGGGATTTCCAGGCCTTAAGGACAGGGGTTTTTCCTGACCAGTGAATGGATGCTAAACATGGACTCCCAACAGAATTCTTAATGGATGGAGGGGGAGCTTGCATCCAACAGGACACATGGTTATGAAGCTTCATTTGCATCCTTTAATGTGTCTTTAAACTAGAAGGAAGTTGGGTTTGATCTCCTGGGGGGACTGGCAAATATTGGCATGTTTTATGTCCTGTCTCTCTTGGAAATCAGGGTGATTTTTTTAAAGAAAGAATTCTGCTTTTGCTCTTTATGTTGCTGAGTTGGAAGCAGTTCTCCACACTTAAAGTTACTCTCAGTAACATTGATTCAGGTGGGTAGCCATGTTGGTCTGAAGCAGCAGAACACTGTTTAAGCCCAGTGGCACTTTGAATAAAACCTTGCTGGTCTTAAAGGTGCCAGTGGACTCAAACTTCTTTCAGTAATATTGTAAAGAGTCTCAACAATAATCTCTCGTCAGGTTTCCTAACACCATTATCTTAGGGCAGCAGGATTTAGCTTTTATCCTTTATGATTATTTTCTTATTTTGCCAATGGTCCCGTTCACACTCACCGATTTGGTCCGGGAGCAGGACAGTTTGGGGCCGGATCAAACCGGCGCGATCACACCACAACATCTGGGAAGCGTCCGGCTTCCGTACCCAAACTGTCCCTTTCCCGGGATGAGCCGGCGCAAACTGAACCACCTATCTAGGTGGTTTAAAGGGAAGCGGCGCGGCAACCGGGGCGTTTGATCGCCGCCGCTTCCCTGCGCCGGCTCAACCCCGGCCCGGATCCGAACTGCGCATGCCCGGACATGCGCAGTTCGGCCGGCCCCCGGGTAGGGCGTGTTTTCTCCCCGGCGTTTGATCGCGCCGGGGAGAAAAGGCGGCGCGGCCGGGGGATCCGTGGGATCCTGCCGCGCTGTGTCAACATTGGCGCAGCTTTTAAAAGCCGCGCCTTTAAGCGCCTTTTCCCCTGCGTGTGGCAGGGGCCAACGTGTCAGCGTTTTCATTCCCTAATAAAAAGTTTGCAATGAATTATTTCTGGTTTTGCTTGGGAATTCAGGGTTTTGGCCGTGTCTTTGGAGCCTTGCCAACTTAGCTAGTGTTGTTCTGCTGCTTAGCCGCTGAACAGTGGAGGACTTTGAAGGCTTTTGCTTTGAAGTTAAACCTTCAGAGTGTGTACCTGCCTGGATGTGTGAAACAATAGGTGGTAAGTGTGGCAGATGTCTGGGAGGTGTGGCTGCTTCTTGATTGTTCTAAGTAGGAGCCTACATACCACTTCAGCACCAGTGGGGCCCCTCTCTCACACACACACACTCAAACAACACTGCAGCATACACTGAGTGTTTGCTATTAGCTGCACCTCCCCCAGTAAGAGTTTGCAGGAAGAAAACTGGCAGCTCCCCACCTGGTGTATGTAGAATACACATGTGTAGAATGTGTGGAATACACATTTGAACATACAGCTACAGATAGGGGCCCTATCTTCTCACACCCATCAATGTCCACTCCCTCTCTCCCTCCCTTAGGGCCCCAATCCACTCTGACTTGTGGGGCTAGATCCAGTCAACTTTTTTTGCAGAATTGCACCCAAATCTCTTTTATTACAACCCCAGTCCCACACAGCTTTTGTCTGCGCAGGCACCCTCGATTCCCAGCATAGCCTTTTCCTTCCTTTTCCACCAGTGAAAAAGCTGGTTGGATCCAACCCAGGAAACAAACTCGGCTCCTGCAATGGGCCCCAGATGAGCACACAAGTACAGTTGAGCTCATGCCTTCAAATACACATCTCTGTCTCATGTGCATTTTTGGAATTGTAATTTTGCAAGCAGATCTGCTTTGCTGGAGTAGAGCATTAAAATTCCACCCCCCTAATAAGAGGTACCACCTTGCTTTGTGAACACTGGGCAGCATCACCTGGAGCTCTTGTGTGCTTTCACCCTTTCGAGTAGAATTACCCACCTGGCATCATCGTTGTTGCTGCCCCAGTTTCAGGAGGTGTGCTGCCAGGCCCTGTGGGGAATAAACAAATCAGGGCTAGGAGATGTCCTCATCATCAGCCTCAGACAGTGTGTGGGCTGCAGAGCCTTTGGTGCCTCCTCTCAGTTCTGCTGTGGTGCTTTTTACAGCCCTGCAAAAACCTGACAACAATAAAACTCCTAGACGGACTGGTATGCACCCCCTGGCTGCTCAAAGAGGAGGCTGGAAGACTTGCAGGCTCTGAGCATTGCCTGACCCTGATCTTATGTCCATGTCAGCTTTTCCCTCTTGCAAACCACTCTTGGCATCACCCTTCAAATTAAATCAAATGATGACTGCAATAGCAGCCCCTGAGCCTGGAGCATCGGGATGGGGTGGGGGCGATGCCAGGAGCAGAGAGGGGGTTGGGCAGAGCACTCAGCTGAGGGATGGCCAGGCAGACAGGCAGGGAGGGGAGAGACTTTTCACCCCAGCAAAGCAAGCAGCTCAGTCAGAACCCTGGCGCCATTCGTGCACACAGACCACCTGCCTCGCCCGGGCACCCCTTAGTGGGAGGGTGCCGAGCAAAGGGTTAAGGCTGGCACTGAGAGCCTGAAGGGTGTGGGCTGTGTGATTGTGTGTGTGTGTGTGTGTGGAGTGTCTGAACATTTTGAAATCTCTTTTTTTTTTCCCCCTCTCTCTTCTCTTTCTCCCTCGCATTCCATCATTCAGGGAGGTTGGCTCTGGGAACTGGGACACAGAGAGCTGCCAGACGGTGGAAACTCTCTCCGCTCACACCAAATGCCAGTGCAACCAGCTCTCCACCTTTGCTGTGATAGCCCAGCTGCCCAAAGATCTGGTAAGTGCCGGGGAGGGGAAGGGAGGGGACAGGGTTGGCTGCTCGCCTCCTGCCTGTCCCCAATCAGAGGCAGCCAGAATGTGAGGGTCATGAAAAGTGGCAGAGTGGGAGAGGAGGGAACTCTGGCCTGTGGGGGGCACAACCCAGCAGAAGCTTCTCTAAACTGAAGGGGAATGGCGGAAAGATTGTGAAACTGCAGTGCAGGAGAGAGTTCTCTGGGATGGTGTTCCAGGCTACTTGGGGTGAGGGAGAACTGGCCTTTAGATTTGTTGCTTCATATATCCAAGTGTGTTGGGGGGGGCATTATTTGCTCAGATCCTGTTTTTTTTGGGGGGCCCCACCCCCATCAAGTCACAGCCAACTTAATGGTGATAGGGTTTGCAAGGCAAGAGATGAACAGAGGTGGTTTGACATTGCTGGCGTCTGCATAACAACCCTGGATTTTCTTGGTGGGCTCCCATCCAAGTCTTAACTAGGGCCGACCCTTTCTTAGTTTCCAAGATCTGATTAGATCAGGCTCGCCTGTGCCCTCAAGGTCAGGGCCTGTTTTTAAGGGTTCAGAAGTCTCCAGTAAAACAATTCTCAGTCTAGGCCCCTGGAGGAGTTTGCCAGGTCGCATCCCAGCAACTGATTTACATGGGTGTAGCCCATTTGCAGCAATGGGGCTCGGTAACTTCCTTCCAAACCCAGATTGAGAAAAGTTTTGTTTGGGATATCTCAAGAAAGCAAGCACTGATATACTCTGGGAACTGGGCAGTCCCCAGTTCAACAAAGTCACTGCCACTCAGACACGCCCACCCCCAGCTGACCGAATAGGGCTCTTTTAATAGTTACTGAGATTATGTTAGGTGGAGCACTTGTGCATATTCCAGAACACCAAATAAATGCAAAACATTAGTGCTTTCTTTCTTAGTACTACTAGCAGAGCCAGCTGTTTCTCCCGAGGCCTCTTTTTGCTCAGGTGCTTATATACATGAACAAGGAGGCTCTTTCACACTTGGCCAGAACTGCTCATTCTGGGTCGTTTTTCCTAACATAACTTTTTTATTTAATTTTATTTTGGGGCAGGTTTTGCTGCTGAGCATCATTTTCCCCACAGCTATTCCTGGCCCAAAGAGGAGAGGGGTTTTTACTGGAAATAGTGTTCTTTTGCTGGGTGGGGGAATTAAGCAGCTCCTCACTGCTACATCCTCCTTAAAATTAGCCTTCTAGCAGCAGCATTCTTTGAAAATTAAAAATACAGCATTAGCTAAAAGGCTTACAGAAGTGCACGTAATGTGTTTGGCCTTGAATTCTTGTCCTCAGGTATCTCTGCTTTGCACAAACCTGCTTCCTGCACATGTGCATTTGAGCTCAGAACACAGCACAATTTTTAAGAAACTTTTTAGGGTGTATTCAAGATACAGCTAAAGTGAAAGACCTCCAAAGGCCAGTACTGTGAACCAGCAGCCTTCTGTCGCTAGCCTCACCCTCATTCTCAACAGTCCCCAAGGAGGTCTTTTTGCACAGGATGCCATGAGGAAATAGGCCTGGACCTCAACTATGATGGAAAGAAGCATCACCTGAATTAAGGATAAACCTTCGCAGTCTCCTCCCTGTTCCAGTGATAGGTTTCAGTTGGCAGTGAGCCTCCAGAGGAGGGGGTCGTAACTGGAGAAACAGCATCCTTGTAAGAAGTTTTCTTTGACAGGCATTTGGTGCTTACCCATCACACCCCATATGTCACTTTGCTGGGGGGGGGGCACTTCACTGTCTTGTATTTTACGTAGCAGCTTGCTGAGTCACCTCCTGCTAAATACACCCTTCTCACATAACTTCCCCCGCCCCCCAAAACTCAGCCCAGAATCTATACTTGGGTGATCGAGGGCACTTCTGGGCACATGCAAATTACTTTCCCTCTCAGTATTGAATATCCACAGACAGCCTCCCTGAGCCACATGTAAAGGCAGGCATCCTCTTGGATAAGATGCCCACAAACTAGGGTTGCTGACCCCAGCTTGAGAAATTCCTGGAGATTTGGAGGCAGAGCATGGGGTGGATGGAGTTTGAGGAGGAGAGGGAACTCAGCAGGGATGAAATGCCATGCAGTCCACGGCTATTTCCTCCAAGGGAACTGATCCCTTTAGTCTGGAGATCAGCTGTAATTTTGGGAGCTCTCCAGGTCCCACCTGGAAGTTGGCAATCCTGCCCTCAACATGACTCACTCTAGAGAACTGCCAACCGCCCCCTCCTGAACCTCTGCCCCCTTTCTCTCCTTCCTGCCACAGCCTCCCCAGATCTTCCCTTTGTTTCCCTCCTCCTACTTTCTCTTTCAGAACTCTTTCCACCGCCCTCCAAATGCTTTTAAGTGCTGTGGTAGATGATGTAGATCTATTCTCTTCAGCATTTCTTGCACACATACGCTCACCACCACGTTCACTGCTGGGGATGTTGGAATTTATAAAGGTTATTAGGAAGTCTTCGAAGTATTAATGTGGGTAGCGATGAGGAAGGAGAGCAAATGGATGACCATCTAGGAAGTGTGTTTGGGAATCCTGCCTTGCTGCTGCTAGTGGCTGACGGAGCAAAGCAGCATCTGTGCTCTGCCCTCGCGGCGGCTTGCTCTCTTTTCATGCTTCCGTAGTCGGGCTGGGTCATTGGTATTCCAGAAGCATGTCCTGTTGGCGAGGAGATGGAGAACCACCCCCAAGGAATGCAGAGAAGCTGCAACCGATCCGCTCCCCCCCCCCCCGCACATGTGTCACAGGAAGCAAAATAGAAGCAGATCAGCTCCCAGTGGGATTGTTCCAGAGCACCATTCTCCTTTTGCTTGTTAGGGAAGGGGCTTTTGCTTTGGAGGAGGGATGGAGATCCACCCACAGGTGTGTGAAAAGAGTCCTCAAAATGCTGCTGCCCCCAACATCAGGGTAGGGAGGCTAAGATCATCAGATGTTTCTATACCATAGTTTTAAAATGCGTTGAGAGTTATTCCTCCCCCCCCCCCAAATCTGGAAATGCTATTATGTATTCTATTTATTTTGTTTATTCCCCCCCCCCTTTTCACCCAATGGGGACCCAAAGCAACTAACGTTGTTCTCCTCTCCTCCATTCTGTCATCCTCGTGACAATGCTGTGAGGTGGGTTAGGCTGAGGACGTTGCTGGCTAAGTGGAAGCTTCCGAGACAGAGAGGGGATTGGAACCTGGGTCTCCTAGATCCTAGTCCAACACTCTAATCACTGTGCAGCCCTGGTTCTACAACTTTATTTCGGGGGGGGGGGGGCTGGTGATCTTTAGCAGATAATTCCCTGCATTTTCTTACTAAACAACGATTCCCAGGATTGGGGGGGGGGAAGTGCAGCCATTGTGCCATTGTGAACCTGATAATGTAGTGTAGATTAGCCCAGGGCTATTTTGGGGCAGGAACAGAGTTCCGGCTGGCTCCCAAATTGGCCACGCCCAGCAGGAACTCATTAGCATAATAGGCCACACCCAACAGCAGAAACTCATTAGGATTGGCTACATTAGGGGTGTGTGGCCTAACATGCAAAGGGTTCCTGCTACAAAAAAAAGCCCTGGGTTTTGACCACAAACAAGGTAAACAGAATAAGAAGCAAAAGGTGGGTGTGGCTGGATAACCACACTTCTGGTAACATGGGGGTGCAGCCTAATATGCTAATGAGTTTCTGCTGTTGGGTGTGGCCTATTATGCTAATGAGTTCCTGCTGGGATTTTTCTACAAAAAGAGCCCTGGGCCCATCAAGAGAACCTTGAAGGTAGGCCACTAGCAACTTGAACCAACCCTATTGCAGCCATTGCTTGTTTGCTCATTAGCTTGCTTTCATCCGGTGGGGAGGTTCTGTTGTTTGGGCCATCTTCCTACTCCAGCTAAGACCCATGCTGGCTAGAGTTTTCACACAGATTAATGGGTCTAGAGTGATTCCTTCTGGTTGGAAACTGATTCATAAAAAGGGGGACATCGCGGATCCACACAATTACAGACCAATAAGCTTACTAGATATCGCAGCAAAACTATACAGTAAATATTTGCAGACTTCGTTGGAAGAAAGAGACTGACACAGGTGTATGGATTAAACTAGGGCAGCTTTATTTAACGTGAATAATAAAATTATAACTGTAACTGGCAAGGGCCGCCAAAACTAGCAGAGGATCCCTTGATCCCTCTCCAGACTCAACAAGGGTAAATCACCATAGCCCTGGCACAGGCCAACCATAACACGGCCTTTGCCGGCGGCAAACATGTCAGCAACCTGCCTTGAACCCATCTTCAGCCACAGAGCATGAAAGTGGGCCCAAGTCAAAGTGCCTAACAGGCCACCCACAGTCCCCATCCAAGGGCCATCCCAAGGCATGGTTTGTGTGTGGTGCGCCAACCCCCCTGCAAAGGGAGGGGTCTGTCGCATGGTGTTCCCCTGAACAGAACAAAAACAGGCCAGATTTCTGCCACAAAAAGGGCCAAGCCTCTGCTTTAGCCCTTGATCCCACATATTGGCCGACAATCTGCTGCAGCCCTTGCCTCAAATCCCCTAAGAAGATTCTGTTTCCCAAGCCAGACTGGTGGACACCATCTTCCTGATAAAGAGGGGAACATTCCTTGACTGTGCCTGGATGGGTGATGACAAAACCCCGGCTCTGCATCATGGCATTCACAAGCTCATGATTCACCTTTTTGCGCGCCCATTCAATCGCATGGGGATCACATGCCCACTTCCAAACCCATCTTGGCAAGATAGCCGACCATACCAGCTGGACAGATGGCCACCTGTTTACAATTTCCTGCATATCATCCTGCAGGATGAGAGCTTTTCCTTAACCATCCCCAAATCATTACCCCAAGATGAATTACAACAATATCTGGAGGAGGACCCTCCTGCTCACAAAACAAGACTGACATAAGCCTGGTCCAACGTAGGCTGTTGTCCCAGCCACTCCACTATGGTGCAAGCACTGAGGCCCAGCTGAGCCCCCTAACCGGATCTTGATGCATAGTGGGCGGCCCAAAAAACCATACTGTGCCCCACGATGAGCACCCAGAGCTTCCGCTCTGGATCTAAAGAACCTAGAACAACAATAACAGAAAACGTGAAACAGGGGCTTCCCTTAGGGGGCCAACAAAGGCCGAACGTAACCCTTATAAGCTGAGGACCACCACCACCATACCTTCTGAATGGCCTTGCCAGAGTGCCCCATGGCTGCAGCCGTGGACGTGGCCCTTATACAAAAAGAATGGGTACAAAAACGGACTCCCGACAAGCCCAGCTTGTGTTGTGCTCTCGTAGTGACTGGCCAAAATTGATATTTCGTCAAGGGTGTCCTATCCCTGTGCCGAAACAAGGCCCCGTCTTCGCTACCCCGATGATCAACATAAAGGCACAAGGCCTTCACCAGGCAAAGGTCAACCTCAGAACAAACTCCCAGGACCACCTCCTTCCCTTTTCCCTTCTGGTCAGTCTTGGACCGCCAGATCCGGAACAGAAACCGTACCCTCGCCAAAAGAAAGATCCCCCATTTAGAGGGCACACTTCAGTGGATCGAGTTTAGACTGCTGAACTAAATCGCTAATGCGTAGGGCCCCAAAGAAAGTGGTCAAGGCCGCAGCATGAAACAAGAGGCACTCGAACTCAGAGTCACAAATCTGAGTCCAGGTCCTATGAAGGCCCTTGAGAACACTAGGGGGGAAAGGCTGTCACAGGTCCTTCTGAGATCCTGAGGCATCCTGGTCGGATGTAGCTCTGCCTCCAGGGCAAGTTGGCGAAACCTCTCCATCTGTTTGCGAGACAGAGCATCTGCCATCCCATTACTGACCCCTGGAATGTTTTTGGCAAGGAAGAGAACATTCAACTGCAAACAGCATAACAAGATACTACGAACAAGGCCCATGACCCTGGGGGAAGTGGACGTCAATGTGTTGATGACTTGCACCACCGCCAAGTTGTCACACCAAAAGTAAACAGCACTGTTAGCTAAGCGGTCACCCCACAGCCATAAAGCCACCAGAATTGGAAAAAAAACTCTTAAAAGGTTAGATCCCTACATATATCGCCATGCAGCCAATCCGCGGGCCCCTCTTCTGCACACCAATGCCCTTGAAAATACACCCCAAATCTGATGGAACCTGCTGCATCAGATGTAACCTGCAGACCACCCTGTATGTGGAGGTCCTCCCTCCAAAAGGAAACCCCATTAAACTGGGTCAGAAAACTCTGCTAGACACGCAAGTCCTCCCTCATCCCACAGGAAATCCTAACCTTGTGATGTGGCTTTTTGAGGCCAGACATGGCCCCGCAAAGTCTTCGCAGAAAAGCCCTCCCAGGGGCCACTACACAACAAAATTTAAATGGCCCATGAGCTTCTGCAACTCCAATAAGGAGGCTTTTTTCCTTGACAAGAAGTCATCCACCTGTTCGTTTAGCTGACTCAACTTGTCAGCTGGTAGGCGTGACGTACACTGTACTGTGTCCAGCTCTATACCCAAGAAGGTTAATGTGGAAGACAGCCCTTCAGTTTTCTCGTGAGCCAGTGGGACGCCGAGCTCGCCAGCTAACTCCATAAAGATTTGGAGCAATCGCTGGCACTGCCCAGACCCCGCCAGCCCCACAAACAAGAAATCAAGATAGTGCACGACCTTCTTAAGCCCAGACTTTGTCTGCAGTGCCCACTCAAGAAAAGTGCTGAATCTTTCAAAAGCTGAGCATGAGATCGAGCAACCCATGGGGAGAGCCCTGTCCACATAAAACTGACCCTCAAAGGCGAAGCCCAACAGGTCAAAATCCCCAGGATGGACTGGTATGAGTCAAAATGCTGACTTAATGTCGCATTTTGCCATCTCAGCTGCAGGACCCCATTTACGTACGATCCGAACCGCCTGATCAAACGACGTATACCATACAAAGCAAAGCTGCTCTGGGATAGCGTCATTGACCGAGTCACCATTTGGAAAGGACAAGTGATGTATCAGGCAAAATTCCCCTGGTGCTTTCTTGGGTACGACTCCCAAGTGGGACACTCTAAGCATGGGCACTTACCTGGCAAGGGAAACACCTTGATCACGAAGGAGGTTTTCCCAGGGTGAGGCTCATCCATTGCACTTCGGGTGTGCTGACCCCTGCGATTTCCCCAAATGCGAGAAACTCGACTGCATAATTTGTGGTAGTGGGGGACTGCGTTCGTGCTTTCCAAAAAAAATAAAAATAAGCATGGGCACAGGAGATGAGCGAAAGGGGCCAAGGATCCTCCCTTCTTCACATTCCTTCTTTATCTTATCCCTTACCACCTGCTCTAAGCCCTGCACTGACTTGAGATTGTTGGCCATAAAAGCCCTTATGGTGCCTACATAAGGAATCCTAAAAACATTAGAAAAACCCTTCAACAAGTACCAACTATCTACAACATTAGGATAAAAACCTAACCAATGTTTAAGCTGAATCAGGTTTATAGGGCTGGGACCCTTTTTCCAACCTCTGGGGAGACGGGCCACCTCCGCTTGTCCTCTTGTTCCCCAGTCTGTGCTTTGCCCTCCCTTTCCCGATGCCATCTTGCACGAGGCGGCACGCAACAAAATGGCGCCTGGCACATTACTTGACCATGCCTAACCCGCTCACAAAGCTGCTGAAGCAAAGCGACCTGAGACCCCGCGGCCTGTCGAGCCCGTTAGTGCAGACAAGACCAGACCTCATCCGATATGCAAGGAAAAAAGGGGAGGTTGAGAAGTGGAGGGGGGGTTGAGCTACCCCTCTGAGGGGGGGCGGAGGGAAGCGCACACAGTGCCACTCTCTCCCACTAAGTACACTAGCTCAACGCCACCTGCAGAATCCACAACCCACAAATCCTCCAAACCATTGAGACAAAGACTCTCAAAGCCCGAAAAGACCACGTCGGAGAGACCTTCTTCTCGCCGACCGATTCCAAAAGAACTGCCCCGATGGGAGGTGGTTCAGCGATTACATTCAGAAAGCCTCTCCCATCCCAGATACCCGTATGGGCAGGAAACTCCACCAACAGTCTCCCTCATTCCAAGCCTGCAAAGTAGTCCTTCCCTCCTTACACAGACTTTCAGGCTGCCGTCGGGTAGAGCCTTATTGCTGTTAAAACTGGAAGACTGGATGGTTGAGGAACAAATTCTCCATCTGGCTCAAGCAGGTTTTCGGAAGGGCCTTGGTACAATCTGTCACTGCCAAACCCTTTACCAACTGGTGTGTTCTGGTTTAAATAGACCAACAAAGGCTCTTTATGTAGCATTTGTTGACCTGGCTGCAGCATTCGATTCTATAAATAGGGACCGCCTTTGGTCAAAGTTAGCTAAAATGAACGTTGAGAGGTGGTTATTACTGCTCATTCGAGAGCTACATATACTTCTGCCCAAATTAGAGTGGCAAGTTCTGGCTCTTTAACCAGTAGAATTCCTATTAGCAAAGGTGTGAAACAGCATTGTGTGCCGGCTCCATCGTTATTTAATTTGTACATCAACGACATAACAGAGATTCTCTCAGGTCCACAATTTTTCCCTCCAGCATTGGGTTAAAAAAAAACATCTCAGTTCTTCTTTATGTGGATGATATGGTTTTAATATCCATAACTAAAATTGGTCTGAGAAGACTTCTACATCAATTAGGGAAATAATGTAGTGAGGAAGCGCTTAAAATAAATTACACAAAGACCAAAATTATGGTCTTTAGGAGAAAACCTAAAATCTCTCGATGGACTATTCTTAGCAACCCTATCGAACAATGCAAAGTATTTAAATACCTAGGAGTAGGGATGTGCTTTCGGTTTGTCCAAACCGAATGCACCCCCAAAAATGGCCCATTTGGACCCCTTTCGGGCTGCTGCAGGCCGAGAGAATCTGAATCGGCTTGCCGCCGTATTTCGGCAGCAATTCAGCCCCATTATATCCTTTTTTCCCACCATAGAGAACAATTGAGGGGCTAGGGGCAACCTGTTTGAGGGTCCGTAGAATTGGACCCCCTGGTCCAATGCTCTTGAAACTTCGTTGGTATCTTGGGGAGAGGCTCTAGCAGCTACCTTGCAAGTTTGGAGTCTTTCCCTCAAGCCCCCTCCCCTCCAGCCCCCAGAATATACCGTATGTTTTCGCCATTGACTTCAATGGCCCATAGGATATAATGGGGCTGAAATTGACATTCGGTTGGCTGAAAGACTCCCAAATCAGCTGCTACTGACGAAACTGACATGCAGGAGTCTTACTGCCAGCCAAAATTGATTCTGCCAGATTTGGCCAAATCCGAATGGGCCGAATTATTTTATTTTTTTTTGCACACCCCTACCTAGGAGTAACCTTTAAGGAGACTCTGAATTGGAAAAATCATCTCACATCATTAAAATCTTCTACATTAAGAATGGTAGGATCAATCGTTCATTTTTTCCACACAAAGGGCAGATGTCTGATTGATCCGGCACTGAAATTATTTATTAGCAAGGTCATCCCTCACCTCTTATATGGAGCTGAAGTTTGGGGCTGGAAGGAGGATATTGTGGCTAACTTGGAGGTAACCCAAAACCAATTTATAAGGTGAATCTTAGCCTTGCCCAGAGGCACACCCTCATCTTTGATGAGAGCTGAACTGGGACTCCCCTCTCTTATGGCCTGGGCACATCTGGCTGTCTTAAAATATTGGGGGGGGGACACACCTCCGAGAGCCAACTCTATAAGCCATCAAGCAGATAACCTCCACTTTGTTAAAGATCCTACTCATTCTAACTTTCTCAACACCATTATCCAAAGATACACCATCCCAGATGATCTTCTCAGGGCCTCAGCTGAGATTTCACGATTTAGGGACTGGATATATGATGCTGATGCGCTGATCGACCGTTGTCTAATTATGAAATCTAAAGTGGCTCCCTGGTATAAATACCATTGCAGGTCGAGTTACCTAGTTAACATCTCTAACTACCATCTCAGAGTGTCTTTTACAGCCTTACGATTTCAAACTAAGCAAACAGCTCTTCTGGCTGGCCGTTATTCGCACACTCTAAAAGAGCAATGCTTCTGCATTTTTGGTTTGCCAGTGGTGGAGAACCTTCCTCACTACATGCTTTACTGTCTGCTATATAGCACTCCAAGAGAGAAAATTTTAGCAGGATTTCTATCGGCCATGCAAGCTTACTTAGAAGCTGAAAAGATTGCGTTCTTGCTTTCAGCGAATGATTCTTATCTATCCCACAGAGTCTCCTTGTTCTTTAGCAGCATCTAAGGTTAGATCTAAGGGGCAGGTTACTTGAAGGTGTCCAAATCTGTATTATCTTTTTATTAATGATTGGTAGTCAATTTTAACCTGGATTGTAATAGTGGTTTTTAACTTTTTATCAGTGTTTCACTGTATTCTGTATTTTGTAATGGCCAATGGCTTTATACAATAAACCTCTACCTACCTACCTACCTACTCCAGCTAAGGGTTCCTCAGTTAGATTTCCTCAGTTAGATTTCCTTCCCAAGAATGTCTCAAGAATGCAAGCTCCCACCCTCATTGGGAGCTGATCCACAAGCTTCTTTCTTCCTTTCCAGGCCATGAACTACGCTGGTTCCCCCTCTGTCCCTCTCATGATTGGTTGCGCTGTTTCCTGTATGGCTTTGCTGACCCTGCTGGTGATCTATGCCGCCTTTTGGAGGTAGGTTGGCACCTTCTGTCCACCCCATGCCATGATTCGATAGAAGTGGCTGTGTGGACTGTGATCTGAGCTAAATGTGGTTCAGTGGACTTCCCCCTAATGCACCACAGATAGATCCAAATAAAGAATAGTGGAAGGGAGTTTGCGCACAAGGAGGAAGGATCCCTCTGAGTGTTCCTGATTTGGGGCAAAGTAGCATCTATGCTAGATCACAGTAGCACTGAGATTGGGAGGGGCAGAGGCCACCTGAATCTGAACTAAAATCACATTGTTGCACAAATCTGAATTGTTAGTCCACAGTTTTGATGCTGAGCCAATTGAAGTCCAGTAGCACTTTAGAGACAAACAAGATTTCTAGGGTATGAGTGTTCAAGAGTCAAAGCTCCCTTCTCTTTAAAACGTACACCCTGGAAATCTTGTTGGCCTCTCAGGTGCTCCTGGACTCAAGTTTTGCTCTTCACCTGCAGACCAACATGGCCACCCACCTGAAACTGAATTCTGACATTGGTCACTTTCTGGTTTTGGTCACTGAGAATCGGGATGAGGCTGATGGTTGAGGCCCGATTAAAAATGGCATCTTTAGTTTGTTGGTAAATTTGGGGGCCACAATGCAGAGTACTGACTCTTCAAATTCATGGTTTGTTTGTCAAAGCCTTTTCATTCAATAACATACCTTGAGTTGTTGTTGTTGTTTTTAAAGAAAACTAATTGCTAGAATATGAATTTGAATGTTGGCAAATCAATTTGAGTTTAGAGGCCTTGCTTGAAAGTTAAATTAATTTTTGCTGTAGACTCAGGAAAAGGTGTATTTCTTCCCACTCATTCAACGCACACCTGTGTGTAGATTGTGAATATAGTCTGCATTAATTCTAGAAGGGTCACTGGGGTCCCGGTCACACATGCTGAAAAACGCAGGGGGGGGAAGCGAGCCTATTTGCACCACAGCAATTTGACCCACCACTGCGTGATCAGACACAGCGGCGGGTGAATCGGGGTTGTTTCTTCGCCGCGTGTTTCCGGCGCGCTTCATCGAGGGATCAGTGACACAATCTGAGCGCGCTGGAGCGATCACACGGGAAACTCCATCTGCGGCCTGTCGCAACCCATTTGAGACTGCATTTCCCCAGGTATTTTTTAACTCCGCATCTTCGGCGAAGTGAGAAGGGTTGCCGACAGGTGCAGGATGCTTGCCAGATGTTCCCGTGTGATCGTGCCGTTAAAATCCGCCCGGCAGTCGTTTCTCTCGTGCGGCTACTTTTGCGTGTGATCAGGGCCTGTGTTAATTTGTTGCAGCAAAAATAAACATGAGTCTTGTGGAACTGTACACACTGGCTTTAAGGTGATACAAGACTCATGTTTATTTATTTTGCATTAGTGACTTCGAAAGGAAACCAAGGAGGTATCAGCTACTACAAGTTGGCCAATAGATGAGGAAGCGCCTACATATGTGTGGAAAGTGCTGTCAAGTCGCAGCCAACTCATGGCAACCGTGTAGAGTTTTCAAGGCAAGAGATGTTCAAGAGATGCGTAGCAGCCCTGGACTTCCTTGGTGGTCTCCTATCCAAGTTCTAACCAGAGCCAACCCTGCTTAGCTTCCAAGATGTGATAAGACAGGCTAATTTGAGCCATCCAGGTCCGGGCAGCGTCAATATATAGGTACCTTTTAAAGATTACCCTAGTGCCACAGGAGGCATTTTGCTGTAGGTACCTTCATGCTTAGAAGTTGATTTCAAGGGACTTTCTCCCAGAGTCAGCACACCACTGGTGGTGTGTGTGTGCGCACGTGCACACACGCTGATTCTATGGAAGACATTGTGGGTCTTGTTGCAATACAGCCATGAAACCAACCCACCAAAAAGAAAAGACTCTCCCAGAGTTACACCCCAGATATCTCTCATCACAGCCCCTCTACCTGCCTTCTATACCTTGCAGGTTTATCAAGTCAGAACGGTCGATCATACTTCTGAATTTCTGCGTCTCCATTTTGGCTTCCAACGTGTTGATTCTGGTGGGGCAGTCCCAGATGCTCAGTAAGGTGAGAAGACTCACTTCCTTTTGTCTGCACATCATGATGCTTTGCTTCTCTCTCAGAGCATGCTAGTTCATGCAGCTTTCCTGTGCTGTTTAGTTCTCAAGCCCTGTTCACATGTTACAGTGACTGCAAATACATCCTGCCTATACATTTGTGTGTAAAAAAGAGCCAACATTTGTTCACTTTACAAATGAAACCCGGCAGGGCTCTTTTTGTAGCAGGAACTCCTTTGCATATTAGCCCACACACCCCTGATATTCTCCAGCCACAAGGGGCCTGCCATCCTCTTGACAGAGCTGTCATTTTTCAAGAAGAGCAAAAAAATAGTAGCATCCAGATAGAGAGAGGTCAGGAAAGAAAGGAAAGACAGGAGTCCCCTAAAGCCCTCCCTTGGAAGAAAATGAGCTACAAACTGACCAAGAAAATGAGCTACAAACTGACCAAGCCAAATGAGCTACAAACTGACCAAGCCTTCTTACAGGAGCTACTGTAAGCTCTTGGAGGATTGGCTACATTAGGGATGTGGCGCTTAATATGCAAAGGAGTTCCTGCTACAAAAAGAGCCTCCAGGGAACAATACCAGGAAAAATGTGTGCTTGCAGTATATGTGTTGAACGGAACATGAGAATTACTCAACATCTGTATAAAGGAAGAATCAAGTATATGCTGTAAACATATTGTACATGCATTCAATGTAATTTGTGAATAGGGCTTTCGACGTAGTAGGGGTTAAGGTGCCAAACTAGGATCTGGGAGGTCTGGGTTCAAATCCACACTCAGCTCTGAAGCCTATTAGGCCACCTTGCACCATTTACATGCTCTCATCCTCACATACCTCACAGTGTAGTTGTGAGGATACAGTGGCAGCAGCTAGGAGAATGATGAGTTTCTTGCACAAAGGGAGGGATAAAAATGAAATAAATAATCACATCTTTTCTGCCAAAATGAAACAAAAATGAATTGGGCACATTTTCAAAAATTTGGACACAGTGTTTAGAATTTGAATCCAAAATGTTACCTTATGAAATCTGCAAGGTTTAATTTCAGAGTCTGATTTTGAGGCGCTTCTTAAATTCAGGATTAAGAGTCTGATTTAAGGCTACAATCCTGTGAGATATAAATATACCATCTCCTATTCCCCCCCCCCCCCGTAAAATCCTTAAAAGAGCATCCATGGACACTATATGTTTAAAATTCAAAGATCATTGGTTATATCCGTTTTACAAACATATGCAGTTCCTCTTCTGTGTCCACATGGCCAAGCGGCATTCATTGCTTCTGTTCTGTCCATACCCTCCCTCCTCATCTTCCTTTGTCACCTGACAATGGCACTTGCCTTAATTTCAGTGACTTCACAAACAGTGCAAGAGAACCCTAGACCTGGATTGCATCCAGCATAACTGATCTAAAGTGGCTCTGATTGAAATCTGTAATTTTCACCCACATGTTTGAAGAAACAGACAGGATAAAATGCACATCTCTTCACAACGGTGCCTCTTTGGACTGGTTCCCGGGTGTCGTAATTCATGAAAAGGCAGATTCATCCAATTTCAGCTTTATCACTTTGGCCTCTTGAAATTTTGCTGGTGGAGAATTTCTCTGCATCTCCAGTTCCCGGCCTTCCAGGCAGTCAAGGCTTGGCCTAGCATCTGCTTCCCCTGTCAAGATTCATCACCGCCCCTTGGAACGATCAGAGTCAAACCAATCCAATCGCTGGTAGCTTTTAAGAGAACCTTGTTCCCTTTTTTATTTTTAGAAAGGATGAGTTTATTTGAGAGGGTTTATTTCCCAGGTGGGCAGTTGGAATTGTTGGTGAGTTTTCCATTGTGGGGGATTTTCGTTTCTGAGGGACATGGTGGCACACTAGCACCCACAACAAATTATTATAATGATTCATGTCTAGAGCACTGCTCATTGGCATGTCACTGACAGAATGATAGGGTCCTGCCCCAGAAAGCTGACAATCTTCAGTGTCACTGGGGGGGGGGGGGGGGGGGGGGGTCAGAACTAACAATGAGTGGGGTGAAACAATCTGTGCAGATTAAAGGTTCTTGGCCAATGGTGGACTGGTTGGAGGAGACCAAGGTCCCTCCCAGCCAAACATTCTGCTTCCATCAGAAGCTGAGCAAGCTGGGGCAGGAGTGGAATCAGGCTTTGGTATACCTAAACATTAAGCCTCTGTGCATAGAAGGACAGAGGTTTCCTGGGTCTGGCTATGGGGTTTTGCAGAAGAAATCCCATGGCCAGATCCATCAGTGCTCTTCCTGTGTACATCTCTGCAGAATTTGAGGAGTGTTCCCAGGAACCACTGCTGGCTTCTCTCTGGCTGCGTCCCTGAGGGTGACAGAGCCAGGCAGCAGCTGTTTGCGGATGAGTCATGCTTAGTGAGAGAGAGCCTGTCCTTGGATGTTTGTCTGCATGGAGGAAATTGAAATATTTGCTTATCTGCAGCCTGTGCAACCAGGAAGAAAGCAGGGAGTGTGGCTCAGGAGAAGAGAAAAGGAAGAAACAGCTTCCGCTGGAACTGCCTTTGTTTATCAGAGGGAGAGAGAAAGCGTACAGTTGTTGTGTGCATTCAGAGGAATTTGGTATCGGGTGCAGAATTCAGTATCTTAGAGTATTGCTGCTTTTCACTCATTCGTGAAGAGCTAGCTTCTAGTCCTCATGGCTGGGAATGAAGTCTTTCTAGGTGGGAGGAACTGAATGTCAGGGAAGAGAATAGGCTGGGAAAGGCTTCCCGTGGTCAATGGGGATTTCAGTGGTCTGCAGCATGCTGCCCCCAACCTCCCTCCATGCTCCATCTCAGAATACCCAGGGTAGATTAAATCAGATAACATGAGCAAGATCTGTTAATTGATTCATCCCCCCCCCTTTTCTGTCAAAGCAAAATTTAAAGATGCTTTTTTTTTAGCACAATGAAAGCACGTAGCTTGAACTGTGGTTTTCCAGAATTGCTCACAACTGTCGCTTAACTTTTGTGTACCTATTTTAATTTGCAGAAGTAACTTCCCAAATGGTTATGCTCTGACTCCATGACCCAAGTCTCTCAGCTCAGTGTCAGACTCTACCCATTGCTTTCACAGCTCAGGTGTATCGTGAGTTGTGTCACACAGGTGGGTTTGAACCAAGTTCTGGCCCAACCAAAGCCCCTTCCTCTGAACTTAGAATTTCAGACTGAGGGTGGATGGGGGTTTCTGAAGCGGAGCCTAGTGCTGTAGGGGACATTCATTAAATGAATGGTGACCCTAGTATAGCCTGTTAAACACCCCCAAGTCAGCCAGACCCCAGTTTTGCATTTCTTGAGGCCTCTGTTATGTCAAAGGAGATATTTACAGGCTCCTTACCTTATCAGAGGCCATGGGCTCTTTGGAAAACCTCGCTATGCCATATCTCTTTGCACGTGATTGAAATGGACTGTACAGTTCCCAAATCTGCTTTGCAGCTTTGGGTTCCCTTTATCACTACTTCATCTCTGTATACTGACACAGTTGTCTGGCAGAAGCCCAGACGTTTCTTCTTTTCTTCCGTTTCTCTTCCATCAGATATAAGCCACCAGGGATTGGTCACACCTGCCATTTAGATAGCCCTGTGTTACATTCTTCCCTCTATCCAATTCCTTGTAGGGTTAGAACGGGCTTGAGAAAGCATCCCAGGGTGCATACCCTTTTGGTTGGTCCTCCTGTTGTCCCAAGTCAAACAGGTCTGGCAGGTTTTGAAGCTCTACAAAAACCTGCAATGCCTGTCTGACCAGAGATGAGCACAGGACAGGAATCCCATCATCAGATCTGAGTGGGAGGAGTAGAATTTCAGGTCTTCATTCTGTTTCTTTGCATTCTCATGCAAAGGAGTCTGTGGGCCAAGCATCTCTTCCTGCATTCTCATCTTTGCACTTAACAGTTCTCTGTGTTGCGTTCCCTGCCTCCAGCCCCTGCTTGATATTTGAGCATGGTTACAGGAAGATGGGAGTGTGCTCTTGCCGCCAGGCAGCACAGGCGTCACTGTGCGCCTTATTGGCAAGCAGCCTCGTGCATAATAGATCAGCACCCAGCAGCATTTTCCCTTCATGTACCACAGATATCAGGAGCTTGGAAAGCATGTCATGGGTGCGGGGAGAACAAGGAGGGGACATGTGTGCTTCAGAGGAGCTGCTGGTGTATCTGCGTGGATGCAGAGTGTGTTTTGCCAAATAAAATCCTTGTCAGCCTAAGTGGCTGGTGGGGGAGGGGTGCATTTTTGCTTTGGGCACCTGTCTGGAGACAGGCGATGTTTTTTATTTCGCAGAGACAGTGGCACAATAGAGCTACTGTAGGCAATTGGGTGTATGTTTAATCCTATTTTGTCACAGATTTGGCAGAAAGTAATCCTAAACAGATCCTCAGAATACTGCCCAAGTCTATTCAGTGGGGTTTACTCAAAAAAAGTGTACTTAGGATGGCACTGGAAGTCAAATAAAAAACCCACATAGCCACAGAGGAATGCAAAAACTGAGCTGGTAAGAGTCAGTTCAGTGTAGTGGTTAGGGTGCTGGAGAAAGATCAGGGATGCCCAGGTTCAAATTCCCATTCTCTGCTATGAAACTTTGTTCACCCTCTGCCAATCTTACCTGAAAAGGGAGGAGGGGAGAACTATGTGTGCCATTCTGCACTTCTTGCAGGAAGGGTGGGATAAAAATGTGACGGCTAGATTGTGTTCTTCAAGGGGCAGTAGCCTTTGTAGCTTTCCCTCTCCTCTACAATATTGATGTACACCTCCACGTTGATGAAACACCTCCCCAAAGCTCTCTGAACATGATTTATTTACGATTGCATCCAGATCCTTTTTTTGCGTGATGTTGTACAAATTCAGGAATGCGTCGAGTAAATCATCGCTTAAGAATCTTAATGTAATCATATGAATAATCGTCAAAAGACTGCCTTTTGCAAGGTTTTGTCACGGTATACACATGCACATCGATAATGCAGAGGAGGAAAAACAGGTGCAAATGAACTGGAGGTTCCCGATGCTTTCGTTCCAGAATTTGTTTGAGAAATTTGATTAATTAGCCTATAGAAAGTCTATATGCAGATCTTCTGAAATAATAAATGAACCAAGGTGGTAGTCTGAGAAATGTCTGGCCGGGCTTTGCGAAAATGTCTTGCAAAAAGCCTCACTGCATGGCTGTGGCTGGAAAATACTGGGGGGGGGGGGGACATGACCAGTTGAGCTGGCTGTTGTGGAAGCCCAGGGCCAAACTACATGAAATGTATTTTTTAAAGAATGAGTCAGGTCTGATTTTGCCCCTCTTTGAAGCTGTGCATGCAAGATTCCTTGCATATGCATCAGCAAAAAGGGCAAAATAACCACCTCAGGGCCATTTCAGTTTCAGTAAATGGCACGGGGAGGAGGAGGCAGAAGCCCCTCCTCCCCCCCTGCTGTGGTTCTGAGCTGAATCAGGCCCCCAGCAAGTTTTACATGGGCATTCCCCACAGCTGTTGTGTGGCTGCAAGGAAAGCAAGTCAGGTTTGGGGAGCCAGGACCCTGCTTGTTAAATATCATTTTGCATAGTTCAGCCCACTGGGAGTTTTCAATAGAAGGGAGACTGGTGGGGACAGCCTGTGCTTTTCAGCATGGTGGCATATGAACTCCGTACACACTTTAGTGAATGACAGAAATTGAAAGGGACAATAGTTGTGTGGTTCACTGGGGCTTTGAAAGACAAACCTGCAGTGGAATGGGAGTGGGCTTCCAGTGCTTTTTGCATTCAGAACAGTTTTTAACTTGAGAAAGTTATTCTATGCAGACAAGTGAGTGGTTTGAGCCTAGAGGTTGTTGTCACAGTTGGGGGGTTCTGTGTGCACCGGCTTGGCGTAGTGGATAGAGTATCAGCCTAGAATCCTTGGAGACCTGAATTTGAATCCCCACTTCTACCATGGAAGCTTGCTGGGTGACCTTGGGCCTGTCACAAACTCTCAGCCTGGCTGACCTCACAGGGTTGGGGTGGGCAAACAGAGGAGGGGAGAAGGATGTTCTAAGCTGCTTTGAGTTCCAGCTGGGGAGAAAAGCAGAATTTAAATGCAAAACTGAGCATTCGTGTGCCATGTGTCCAGGCTATTTGTGGCATATACATTGCAGCGAGGTCAAAGCCAGAGTGACTTGCCACATCAAAAATAGACTCCCCTTTTCAGTACCAGTCACGGATGCATTTGGGTTCTTTCTCTGCTCTTCTTCTCTGTGCCATTTTGTTTTTTGTGCCTTTGGGGTCAGTCTCATTTGAACATGTGGACACTGAATTGTCTTGGTTCTGATAAGCATGTCACCGATTTCCCAGTGTCATCTTATCCTTACATTGGACTTATGGGTACCATGAACTTTGCAAGCAATGCTGTGGCTTGAGGCTGAGGTTGAGACTGGCTCCCAGTCTTATTTCAGCCCAGAATTCAGCAGTGGGCTTTAAACAAGCTACTAATCTCGTGTGCCTCACATTGAAAGTATGAGGATAATAAGGCTGGCCTCCCCTGACAGGATTAATGTAAGACTTACTGAGCTAAGGGGTGTGAAATACTTAGAATGTTGAGAGTGGCATGTCTGCCTTTGACCTCAGTCTCCCATCAAAAGTGTACCTTCTCAAGGGGTCTAACCAGTCCTTTGCTCAAAACCTCCTGAAGCCGTTCCATATGACTCTGGCTTTCTTTCTCTGTCTCCAGGGTGTCTGCACTATGACAGCTGCTTTTCTCCACTTCTTCTTCCTCTCTTCCTTCTGCTGGGTGCTGACCGAGGCCTGGCAATCTTACTTGGCTGTTATTGGCAGGATCCGGACACGCCTCGTCCGTAAACGCTTTCTCTGCCTCGGGTGGGGTAAGATGCTGTTGCCTTTCTCATGCGGTATCCTAATGACTTCTCCTTTGGTCTGGCAGGTCCAAGAGGTGTTGTGCAGAGAGAGAGCCACCACAGGGCCATGTGTCCGGTGCATGAATGCACACCACTGATCTCTGGGTGATTTGCAGGTGCAAGTGAACCCATCACCCATCTAACAATACAGGTGGAGTTTCCATGATGCCCACACCATGATTTTTTCAGCGGAAACAGCAGTCAGAGGGCAACAGAACCAACTGCCTGTGTGAGCAAGTCCGATTCTTGGCCAAGATAAATGACAGGAGCCTCCACACCCCTCACTTTGGTGTCATGAGGAGTTTCACGTAGGGGAAAAGGAAGGAAAGAAAAGGGACATTTCCTCCGAGAGCCACTCATAACAGTATGGCCACAGAATTAGACCGACACTGAGTGAGTGTCTGGCAACTCCCCCTGATTGGCATTGTGTGAGATTCTCCCTTCAAGGCTGCTTCGCCATCCAATCTGCACCCTCATTTGTTTCTTTCCTATCCAGGATTACCAGCCTTGGTGGTTGCTGTCTCCGTCGGCTTTACTCGGACCAAAGGATATGGAACATCCAGCTAGTACGTTCTGGGAGTGAGTGTGTGGGTGTATGCTGTCTTTGTCCTCTTAAAAGTGGATTGAGGGAGGACAGAAAGGCTTCAGTGGGGACCCCCTGCACTCCTGGCGCACTCAGGCATGTGGTCTCCAGAAAGAAAAATGGTGAAGGCAATTGACCTTAACATCTTAGTCACCCTAACCTCTCGTTGCCAAAACAGTGCCCCCCACAATTGTCAATGGTGAAGATTACTGGGATTTCTGTAAAGCCCATCCACCCTGGAGGAGAAGCATCTGGTACAGAAGTAAGGTGGATCTAGTAGTTTAGGGGCTGACAAGAAGCACCCCACCAGCTATATGTTCATTTCTTGGGTCAGGAAGCCATCTGTCAGCTGCTTAGCATGGTTCTTGCATTGAAGCAGACTGCTCAGAGATGTGGTGCCAGCAGAAGTGGGGGCTTCAGTTCCCTAGAAAAGGAAGGGGAGAGCAAAGATGGTGGGATGGGGGATCTTTTGGTTGGGGAACCCCCCCCACTACATTTATAGACCATCTGCAAGAGTCATGTCCCTTGTTGGATTTCCTGGTACTTTGGCGGTGACAAGGTCAACCTTCTCTCCCCAGCTGCTGGCTGTCCCTTGAAGGGGGGCTGCTGTATGCCTTCGTTGGCCCAGCTGCCGTGATCGTTCTGGTAGGTGCTCAGCAGCCGTCCCACGGTGTAGATAATCTAGCTCAGATGCTTATCGGATGTTTCCATTTCATTGCCCCTTCTGTGGATGTTCCAAGAAGCCTGTCAGAGAACATCCATCATGGACTCCAGTGTGCTGATACGCCACTTGCCCTAAGGCCACACGTACCCAAATAGGGTTGAGCAGTAATGGGGCTGTACGGTCTTTCTTTCCAACTTTTGAGTCTGGCTGTAAAGTGCAGGGGTTTGTGAGAGTTAGCATGCTTGGAAAGCTCCCAGTTCCAATCTCACTTCAGGCAGGTTAACGTAAGCAAGTCTCTAACGCTGGTCTACCTGGCCAGGTCATTGTAAGGATTGACAAAATAATATCTGAAGCTCCAGGAAAGTTGAAAAATGTGCTGTATTCATGCTTAGTCGTATTATTATTAGAAAACAAAAAATGAGAGAGTGATTACTTTGAATGTATTCAGGGCACAGGGTGATTTCTCACGAGAGCTGCCTCGCAGCACAGCGCCGTTTGCCTTGACACAAACGTGTCAATTTCACACCCGAAGCTCCGGGGCTGCATTTGACTCGGGGCTTCCTGATTTCCTCTGCAGTTTCATGATCCTCAAAAACCAGGATCACGAAACTGCGGAGGAAATCGGACGAAGCCCCGAGACAAAATGCAGCCCCGAAGCTTCGGGTGTGAAATTGACACGTTTGTGTCGAGGCAAACGGCGCTGTGCTGCGAGGGAGCTCTCGTGAGAAATCACCCACAGTTTCCCAGCACTTGAACCATCTAGGATTGTTAGCTAGGCTCCCAGGTCAAAGGCAGTTGTGAGCCCCAAATAATAACTGAGTGTTGTAATAATAACTGAGTATTGCAACCAATTTATGGTGACCCCCTGTGGGGTTTTCAAGACAAAAGATGAGCAGAGATGGTTTGCCATTGCCTTCTTCTGCATAGCAACCTTCAACTTCTCGGGTGGTCTCCCATCCAAGTACCAACTGTGGCCAACCATGCTTGGCTTCCAACCTCTGATGAGCTTGGGCTGGTCCTGGACTATTCAGTCTGCTACTGTGAGCCCCTCTCTTTTTAGACAGGCACCGTAGTCAATTTTGTGCCCATGTCAGACTCTGCACTAGATCCCCTCAACCCACATTCTGTTTTTTGCCAGGTCAGTTGTGTGAAAAGTTCTGCAGTTTCTGCTTTGCAAATTTTCTCTCTCACCTTTGCCAGGTCAACATGCTGATTGGAATCATCGTATTCAACAAGCTCATGTCCCGTGACGGCATCTCGGATAAGTCCAAGAAGCAGCGGGCAGGGTGAGTCCCCTCCTCCTCCTCCTCTTCTGCCACAAGCATCCTCCAGTCCCAGCCCTGGGCCCTGAGGACATTTTAGGTGAACAGGAGAAACAACCACACTGGTCAATAGAGAATGAGGCAATTCTGCCTGCAGCTGATATGCAAGAGAGGAGTGCTATTCCCATGCTGAGGCAGATGGGCAGCGTGACCCTCTCCCACTGGCCTTAATCTTTTAGCATTTTGCTGGTAATTTGTACTGGTGTTTCACCTGAGCACCTTCACATTGCATTTCACAAGGTGCTTCAGGTGCAGTCTGGTGCAATGTGAAAGGTAGGTGAAAAATATGCCCCTCCCCATTACCTTGCACAGAATTTGTATCAATCATAAACATGCCTCAAAATGCTTCCACATCTTTTTGCCATAACATCTTTACAATTTGCCCCATATTTGGCTTTGGGTAACACTTGGGGTCAACACTAGAGCTGATCTCTGGCTGGCATAGAAGTTGTGATTGGAAAGGCAAGGCCAGGGTGATTAAGAATCTCTTCTCCCCCCAGCACAGCTGTACACGCTCATAATGAGTGGCCCATGTGAGGGCTACTTAAAATGGGGCTCTCCCTAGTTCACAGGGGTGTAATGCAGTAGAAAACAAGGGTATATGGAATGATGTGAGAAAGGCCAGACTGAATTCTGGAACAAGCTAGGCTACCCAACCCAAGTAGCCTGATTCCTCCTGCCTATCTGGTCAGACATGACAAAGTCACAGGTCTTGTAGCTGATAAAGTATGGGAAAGGTTTATTGTGTTCTGAAAACCCCCGGTCACACAGGAGCTTGTTAATACAGTTCCACATGGCAAGAAGCTTCCCAGTGACTGTAGCAGCTGGCTATTCTAACAGCTACTACAGTTATCTGTCAAGAGCCTTGCTCTGAGAAGAGTCCGGCATGGCTGGCAGTGCTGGGTGAGCAGGCAGGCAGTGTCGAGAAGAGGTAGGAGGCTCTCTGCAGGTGACTAGCAGCTGTCAAAGCTGTTAGCCAGCACAGATGGGAACTGGGTTTTGGGCTGGGAATGGGAGTCTGGCAAAGATGCATTGCTAAGGCCACCCGTGGTGGCTCTGTCTGTACTTCTAGTTAGTTAAACATTTTTTTAAGTGTTTCCTGCTTTTGCCCTCCTATTTAAAAGCTCAGCGAGATGACCAAACTGGAAAAAAGGTATCAGCACTCCCAGTGCCCAGGCTTATGGTGGAAGGGACAGCTCTGCCTCCTTTAGCAGAAAATGCCACCCCAGTTTTTGACAGCAACTGCCAGCTCCATGTCGGGTGCATCTGCCATGTCACTTTGGGCAATAACTCTTCAGATTCCCTGAGCCACCTCATGAGTGGCTTCAGCTCCTTTCGTCGAAGGGGTGCAACAAAAAAACTTAGCCAGCACTGAAAGACAGAGAGCAAAAATGCACAGAGGGTGTCCAGCCAGTGCCTGTTGTGGAGGGAGCCAGCCCTCCTTGATGGAAATATTAAGAAAAGAGGATCAGGGAGGGGGGATTGACGCAGGCTATGTTCCTGCCTGCACCCAGTCCAAGAAGGAAGGTCCTGTGCCCATGGAACCCCATCCCTGAACTCCTGTGCCCGGAGAGGAGGGTGGAAGAGGCTGCCTTCAAACTTGCTTCTGCGTTGCTTCATGCTAGCCATTCACAACCTGTGCCTCCTACAACTAACCCAGCTTTCTCTCTCTCTCTCTCTCTCTCTCTCTCTCTCTCTCTCTCTCTCCCTCCCTCCCTCCCTCTCCCTCTCTCTCTCTGTGTTTTTTAATCCTTCTTTTCTTTTTCCCCATTTACCTCTCCCTCCCTGCCCTCCATTCTGTCTTGTCATTCCTTCACTTTTCATCAACTTTTTCCGTCTTCTCCTTGTCCTCCCTTTCCTCACCTGGGTGGGGGAATGCCATGGCATGGCACTCGTTGGGGGAACGGGATCCTCCCCTCAGCTTCAGGGATCCCCCATGCAGTGGCCTGCTGCTGAAATGCACCAAGTGCGGACTGGTCTCGACCACGGCCCTCCCCTCAGCCGTTGCCCGCAGCGCCATGTTAGTCTGCATCAGTGCCCCCATTTCACTCTGTTTTTCCCCCTTCCAGATCTCTCACTCTTTCTCTGCCTGTTTGCTTGATGCTGCATGTTGAGGGACATGGTTCTCCAGTGAGCCATACCTGAAACTTCTGCATTGGCACAATTTTGTCCTTTCTCATGCAAATTGCAAGTGGCCAGTATAACAAGCAGGGGCTACCCAGACTGGAAAAAAGTGAGTTGTATTTCATGAAGATAGGAAGCTGAGTGACCACTGGCCTTTTGAATACTGTCTACTCTGAGCAGTAATGTCTGTCCAAGATCTTGTACAGAGGTCCCTTTCAATCTCATTCTCTGAGATCCTTTAACTGGAGCTGCTAAGAACAGAGGCCAGGGCCTTCTCCATACAAAGGACATTCTTGGCCATTCATCCATAGGCTCCTGGCTTCATTTATCCAAATGAGAGCTAGACATAACAGTCCTAGTTTTCAGATTTAAACTTCCTCCTCTTTTGTTGAATCCCATTTAGAGCCACTTCCCACCCCAGTGACTGCTGCTTTCAGACTGTCCCAAACTACACACTGTCTCAAACAATCAGATATCTTCCAGCAAACAGGTTTTGCTATGTGGTGGTTTCAATGGCATTTCTACGAAAAATGTAACAGACGACCAAACTGTGTTGCTGCCCCAAATCTGCCACCTGTGCAAGGGCTGGCCCCAGTCCTTTGTTGGAAAGGCACTTCGTGATTGGGTTGGCATGCACACATATGGTATAACTTAGATAAACCACAACAAAACTTCCCAAATCGCATAATAAGAGGCCCTTTAATAAAAATTTGGGGAAAAAAATAAAAACAGATCTTACAATAAAATTCCGAAATGGATTTCCCCACTAAAGGCTTTTATAATGCCGGCATTATTAGATAATAGTAAAAAAGTGACATATGAAATGCTATTAAAAGAAAAAAAAATAAACTGAAACCATTTGAAATACTTGAAACAAAAAATATAAATCTCACTAATTGGGAAAAAATTCAACTAAAATCCAGATTTACTAAAGATAAAACATTAAATTTTATGAATTCCAAAACCCAATTAGATAAATTATGGCTTTCATCATCAGACAAGCTCATACAAAGATTGTATAACTATTTTCTGATAGAAGAAATACAAGAAGAAACAGTAAAACCAAATATGATTAAATGGATGCAAGATATAGGGTATAATATATCTTTAGGTGAATGGTCCAAAACCTGGAAATCTATGAAACTATTAAGAGCTGTGTCTTATAAAGAAAATATCTGCAAGATGTTCTATAGATGGCATTGGACTCCAGACAAACTCACCGTATTATAAAAATAGCTCCGAGATATGTTGGAGATGTAAAAACAATGTTGGAACATATTATCATGTTTGGTGGAACTGTGAAACTGTGAAAAAATTGCTAAATTCTGGAAGATTACCAAAAAAGTAATAGAAAAAATTACAAAGGTTAAATTGCTGCTGAAACCAGAAATCTTTTTACTCAATATCACACCGGATAGCATTAAACGAGATGATTTAGTAATCATACTGTATATACTTACCATGTCGAGAATATTAATTGCAAAACAATGGAAAAAGGATACGATACCCAATAAAGAAGAGCTAAGAGATAAAATTATTGAAATAGCTGAATTAGATAAACTGAATATGATTCTTTCAGGGAAAGATGAAACAATTTTTCAAAATATATGGCAGAAAGTCTTCCATTTGTACTTCCAACAAATGTATATGTATTACTCTTTTTGTTATTTTATGTAATAGAAAACGTAAACTTATTAAAAAAAAGAAGGCACTTTGTGATCCACAGCCACTTTGATTCCCTCCTTGCAGGTGGGAGTCAGTGCCCCATGCTCCACCCTGCACGGCAGGCATGATACCTTCCAGGCCCTCGGGCCATCCTTCCCTTGCCATCAGTGTTATCATTCTGCTCGCAGTGTCGCCGATGGCATCCAGGGAGACTCTGGAAAGAGGGCAGAGAAGCAAGGTGCCTGTGTATAGAGGGGGGGGGGTTAATTTTTAAAGACCTCTTTGCTGAAGAAGCACTTTAGAAAAAAGCATCAGCAGCCGTGCTGTGCAGATAGCCTGAGATAGAAATTGTTGTGGTAGCAGACAGAAAATGTACCTGTTTCCCCAGCTGGCCCCAGGGCCATGGGGGCACTTCCTTCTTTTCCTCTTCAAACGGAGTATTGTCATCAGCTTTTAAAACCAGCCCTGGTTCACTCCCACAGAGCCTTGCCATCTGTACAGATAATTTGAGCTTCTCCGTGCTCTTGCTCATTTGAATGGTGATTGTGCTCTCCCACTGGATCAGATTCGGGACATCAGCAAATTGCTGCACACGTCTTTGGCTTTGCATATGAACAAACTGGTTAAAGGTAGCAAACCTTTGGACTGTGTTTGGCAAATTGGCCCCTGCCCCTCTTTGCTTCCATCCATGTTTCTGCCACTGTTATCTTTTCCTGATTAAATTCCAGGGTACATCCTCTTGGTTTCCTCGCCTGTGCTTTAATGAGCCTCTGACAGCCAAGCGTAGCACAAGAGGAGACGTTAGAATTAAAAGATAGATCTAATTAATTGCGCGCATGAGCTGCGGCTTATGTCTCTCTCTTTCTCTCTCTCTCTCTCTCTCTCTCTCTCTCTCTCACACACACACACACACACACACACTGCATGAGAAGGACAGAAATGCAGACAGGAGAATCCATCACATCCAGAAAAGTTTCTATTTTGATCCCTCTGCTTGAAAAGGCAACGCCCATTCAGTTAAACACTGAAGCTGGAGTGTCCTGACTCTTCTCCCACCACATCTCTTGAAAGGTCATGGGATTTGTAAGGGGGAGAGGACAGAGGTTTTTGTCAGAACCTCTCCAACAATTGTTAATTGAAACAAAAATTCAGCCATATTCTTTTTCTAAGAAAAGCACTATACCTCTAATTTTGGTGGCTGTTTGAAGTACAAGTTCCATTTAATAGTTGGGACCCAGCTGAAGAGAGCGTGTGATACAGCACTCCTGCTAGGGCTATACCACTTTATAGTGTACTTTATTAATGTTCGCCCATGTCCAAAGCTTCCTGCACAGACAATGGAACACATGAGGGAGAAAGCTTAGCTGGCACCCTCCATAGGCAGGGATCTGGGGGTGAATTTTACTTATTTCAACATTTGTACCTTGCCTTTCCTCTTGGTTCAAGGCAGGTGAATGGCAGCTCATTCACTGGTTCTCTAAGTATTTGTTGGTGAAAAATGATGTCAAGTCATGGCCAACTTATGGCGACCCAATAGGATTTTCAAGTCAAGAGACTCCAGAAGTAGTTTGCCATTGCCTGCCTCTGCATAACAATCCCTGACTGCCTTAGTGGTCTCCCATCCAAGCAGTAACCAGGGCTGACCCTCCTTAGCTTCCAGGAGTTGACAAGATCAGCTAGCCTAGGCCATCCAGAATGGGGGAATAAATATCCTTCACCTTGAAAAGCAACAAGAATCTTGCCACTTCATTTGTATATGGAGATGTGAGCCACCCTGGCTTTCAACCTCAGGCTAGCTGCTGGCAAGGAAGACTAACAGGCAAAAGGGTAAATGCATTACAAGGAAGCCCTGCAAATAATACCCCCTCTCCTTCAAACTAATAGCCTCAAGAAACATTTGACTGGCTTACCGAACCACATTAGCCATTGGGGGGGGGGGGCTCCTGTCAGTGGTTGGTAAGAAAGCAGAGAACCAACTTTCTTTTTGATTTCCTGCCACTTCCCTTAGCTATCTGGAGGCATTGCAGGCTCTTTGCATCTCTTTGCTGAGGGTATCAATGTGATGACACAGTGGTGAGTACAGCTGGCAAGGGAAGCTCTGAGGCATTTTTGCCTAGTGCAAAAATGTTGCAGAAATGCACGGCTCAGTTCTTCAGCCTCCCTGGCCCCGAACCTTAGGCACCATCAGCCTGCCCCACTTACTGCCATTGAACATTGATGTGGTGTGTCCGCAATGGGCAAGGTGCCATATGAAACTCAGGAATGATAGTCCCTTGCTGAGATGGTCTGTAATCTGCATCAGTTAGGTTATGTGCGTACCTACCATCAAGTCACAATTGACCTTTGGTGACTCTAGCAAGGGGCTTCCAAGGCAAATGAGAAGCAGAGGTGCTTTGCCATTGCCTTCCTCTGCATAACCTTCTTTGGTAGTCTTCTACCCAAGTACCAACCCTGCTTAGCTTCTGGGATCTTACAAGATCAGGCTATACCATTCCACATCCTCACAGATAGGTTAGGGTGGCTCATTCTGTTCCAAGCTTGCTGCATCCAATCTTGCATTTCTTACCTTTCTGAGGTCAATCACCTGCAAATTACTATAGATTTTGTTTGTTGTCTGGATGTGCAGGTGATGCATAATTTGCACTTTTTCTTCAATGCAGAGGTCAGTGGAATTTGATGGTTATAACTCTGTTTATTTTGTTTAGAATATTTGTATGCTGCCTTTTGAGAGTCCTGCTTGAGGGGGCTTACAGTTAACAACCACAATATTAAAACACAAGCCAGTATTAGAACACAAGCCGTTGGACATAATAAAATAGTATAAAAAAACTGTCTGTAAAACAGAAGCAGACTATTAAAAAGCTGATAAGATAAACCCTCGAATTAAAAGCCTTGGCAAAAAGATTGTTTTAGCCTGGTGCCTGAAAGAAAGTAAAATGGGTGCTGTGTGAACCTCAAGGGGGAGGACATTCCAAAGGTGAGATGCCATCAGAAAATGCCCTGTCTGTAGTCATCACCTGCCTGAAAGTGGGGCACAGAGAGCAGGTCTTGAGAGGCAGACCTTAACAAGTAGCCTGGATAGCATGGGAGGATCACGTCCTTCCTGACCCCATGCTGTTTAGGGGCTTAAAGGTAAGGACAAGCACTTTGAATTGTGCCTGGAAACAGATGAGTAGCCAGTGCAGACTTTTTAGCACAGCACATTTGATCCCTGAGGCCACCCTTGACAGTAGCCTGGCTACTGCATTTTCGACCAATTGACGTTTCCTGGCCATTTTCAAAGGCTGCCCCAGGTAGAGCGCATTACAGTAATCTAACATGGATATGACCAGAGCATCCATCACCATGGCACTGCAAACCAGCCAGAGCTGATAAAAGGTGCCACGGAGGAGATCTGAGCCACAAACCATAGGCAAGGATCTAGTACTACCCCCAAGCTATGAACCTGCTGTTTTGAGGGGGGATATAACACCCATACCCATGGACAGGGTGGGTCCATATCCCTCAAGCAGCTCCACTGACCCACAGCACTTCAGTCTTGTCTGGATTAAGTTTTAGGACTAAATTTTCTTAAATTGTATTCCACGTTTCTGTCTCATGGGGACTTGAAGCAGCTTGCCACATTGTTCTCCCCACCTCTGTCCTCACAACAACCCTGTGACTTAGGTTAGGCTGAGACATCGTGAGGGGCCCAAGGTCACCCAGCAAGCTCCTATGGCAGAGCAAAGGTTCAAACCCAGTCGTTCAAGGTCCTGGTCCAAAATTTTAACCACTAAGGCACAGCGGCTCCTTACTCCTGTAAAGATGTTTAAAATTTACTTCACTTATAGCCCACCTGTATGTAGACTCCAGACAGCATAAGACATCAAATAAACAATGCAATAAGACTGGGCTTTACAGAATTAGGGCGGCATGGTATAGCCCAATCTCATCAGATCTCTGAAGCTAAGCAGGGTCAGTACTTGGACTGGAGACCACCAAGGATGGTTCTGCAGAGAAAGGCAATGGCAAACTACCTTTGCTTCTCACTTACCTCGAAAGCCCCTTGCTGAGGTTGCCATAAGTCGGCTGTGACTTGATGACACTTGAGACTGGAAATGAAAGAGCCTGCTACAGGAAATGTGTTACTGGAAAATGAAGGCGTTAAAGGAAGTGGAAGGGCTGGAGGAGAAGGAGAGAAGGGTGAGAATTTCTTTGATCCTCTTTATCAAAAGCCACCGGAATTTACTGGAATAGAAGTGGGACTTAGGGTGCAAATTGAGGGAATGGATTTCCACTGCCTCCACTACAGCAAGCCCCCACAGAGCACCATATCATCTGACAGGCTTCAACTTGCAGTTCTCTAGTAACTTTTGGGGGAGGCGTCTGGACTCAGATGCACTCACCCTGCACTGTTTGCCTTTGTAGTTCGCTCATTGGCCAGCACTGAACAACTGCCTGCTGTCACTTGCCAGCCATCACTTGCTAGCCCTCCTGCAGTAGCATGGCTGGGGCAGCCTCTGCACTCTCTAGTTCCCCTCAAGCCCCTTCCCCTTTGTGATTGGCTTCTGTGCCTGTTTCTCTCACCTTCTCCCCTCCCACCCCCTCCTAGGGCATCGCTGTGGAGCTCCTGTGTGGTTCTGCCCCTGCTGGCGCTCACCTGGATGTCAGCTGTGCTCGCCATGACTGACCGGCGCTCCATCCTCTTCCAGGTCCTCTTTGCTGTCTTCAACTCAGTCCAGGGCTTTGTCATCATCACTGTCCACTGCTTTCTGCGCAGAGAGGTGGGCATCTGTGCATTGCCAGGTGGCTGGTTTGTTTGGGGGGGGGGGGCTACACTGGTGTTTCCAGCTCCCCTGGAGCAGAAGTGTATGATTGATGTACTTCATTTACACTCCGCCTTTTTCCCCAATGGGGACTCAGAGTGGCTTACAATGTTTTCCTCTTCTCTGTGTAATCCTCACAAAAACCCTGTAAAGGTAGGTCAGGCTGAGAGTGTGTGACTGCCTAAGGTCACCCAACAAGCTTCCATGGCAGAACAGGAATTCGAACTTGGGTCTCCCAGATCTTAGTCTCTCTAACCACTGTACCGCACTGGGTCTTCCACTGGTATGAAGGAGTGAAGTCCATGTTCCAGAGTCTTTGGAATTTAGTCCCCTCACCATCATATTTCTTTTCAGACTCTGAAAACCAAACCAATCATTTTTCAGATTAATTATGGAACAGAAAGGTTTCTAGTCCCTGCTGTGCTCCTGATAGGGATAGAGACTGTCATGCAGCTTGCGTCCCTCTGAAGTTGGATGGTTTCTTCCTCCCCAATTTCTCATCAGAGGGGCAAGAGGAGGAGGAGGAGGGAGTGGCAGAGAGGTTCCCATCCAGGTCCAGAAAAGCACAGCCTCAGAAGACCCCATGTTCCTGTGGTACCTCCAAGACATCTGACCACAATGGGATTCTGGTATAGATATGTTTAAAAACTTCCCCACTGTTTTAAAACATCGATAGCTGGCCTGAAAACATTGGAGACATTTCAGAAACCCAGATGACTTAAAAGGAAATAAAGCCAACAGAAAAAGTATTCTCCTGTTGAGCTAACTCAGTCATTCCCATCTTCTGTGCGGCAGGATGCAAATTAATTAAATAATGGAAAGCTGTTACAAACCCAAAGTTCCTCCACCTGCAGAGGTGACTGCCCACTGTGTCTCTGTGTGATCTCCTGCTCTGGCCTTGCCTCCTTCCAATCAGCCTCTGCTGAGTGGTGGTAGGGGGATTCATCCGTGTGTCTGCATCAGGTATGATTGGATTGTTCAATCGCTCCGAAGCAGAAGTGTACTGGAATTAGCCCCCCTCTGAGGAGGATGCCCACTGAGTCTCTGCATGAGCAACTCCTCTGCTTGGCCTCCTTCCAATCAAGAGGAACTCCAAGAGCTGTAATTGTACAGAAAGACAGAGGATTACCTCCTCTCAGGCTGGGCTGGGTAATTCCTATTCTGGCACTTTGAAGGAAACCTTCCACCCCCTCCAGGCCTGCAGATTTAATTCTCTGCATGTCTATGCTACTGAATGTTTGGGAGCATTATGGAGACAAGGGGTATTAAGCATGTAATACTGCATTTAGCTAACTTCAGAGATGGGACCCAAACAGAGGCCTGTAAGGTGTTTCTCTCCCTATACCCCTCTAAGATGGCATTCGTGGTCTTGAGCCACCAGCCTTTGAAATCTGAAATCAATCAGACATCTTAATGGCAGCCTGGAACATGGGTGGAGAGAGACTTGGCTCCATTTCCCTCCATCTACCTGGAGACACAACCTCCTTCTTCCAATCCCATCCATCTCTGCTCTGGAGTTCCAAGCCCCCCTCCAATGCCCCCATTTATCTTAGTGGCAATGGGCGCTGAACGACTGTTCCATAAACATAAAACACAGGCGCACACAGAAGTGGCGGGTGCAGTGCCTGTTGCTGCCAGCTGCCCCCACACCCACATCCCTCACTGTGCTGTCAGGAAGAAGGGTGCTTATAGCATCTGCGTCCTTGCAGTGAAAATGGCAGATTAGCAATGTGATTCCTGCCGTCCAGGTGCTAAGAAGGTCATCCGGAATGGGCAGGTGCATGTTTTGGGCATACAAGCGAAGACAGTCAGAATTTATACCGGTTAATAAACAAAAATCTTGGGTGGAGGGTGGGGGAGCAGCAGGCATAATGTCTGCTCATAAATACTCTCAAGGTAATGGCAGAGACAGCAGTGGGGAATTTGTTATTGCAAGGCTGGAGGCAGCAACTGAAGCAGATCGCTGGGCTCCCCCCCCCCCCCCAGGAATCTCCTTTCCCTTTCACCTTTCTTAAAGTCCCCTCCCACTGCCAAAGAGAATTGACAGCTGATCTCACAGCTCTGCACACTTGTGTTAGGTGTTGCCAGATAGAGGGCCTCGGGCCAAGGGACCAGCAGTTGGTGTTCCCTGCTTTATAGAGACCAGAGCACTTCATTTGATTGACACCCAAAGCCTGTCCCATCTGGTGCTCTGCCTGTGGATGCTCTTGAATCAGTGCTTAGTCCAAGTGGCTGTTTGTGCACGTCATTACCCGCCAAAGATCTCTCCAGTGTACAGAGATGGATCGCAGGGTGGGAAACGAGGTGGTGGAGGAAGTCCTCTGGCAAAGGTAGAGCCAAAGCGTTGCCAACTGCAACCCAGTGACCAGACGGTTACCTTGTCTCCCCCAGGTGCAAGACGTGGTGAAGTGCCAGATTGGAGTCTGCAAGAGTGATGAGAATGAAAACTCTCCTGACTCCTGCAAGAACGGGCAGGTCCAGATCATGGTGAGTGAGTGTGGGGCCCGTGCCAAGGCATGGGGGTGGCGGTTGGGACAGGCACCGAGTGCCAGAGGAGGATGTGCCCAAGGAGGCTGTGGAGTTTAATCCAACCAGTGCAGCCCAACTAGGTCAGCCTTCATCACCTCATGTGGTTGGTGAGACGTTTGAGTGGCCAGCTGAGCACCAAAATAGCTGTTGCTCTCCTGAACATTTTTGAGCACAAACATAGTGAGCTCTTGCTATGTGCTCAGACTGTTTCATGTGCATTACTTCTGTGGCTTGCCTAAGGATGCCTGGAAGGTTCAGGGCTGCTGTGACTTCCCTGCTAATCCTCTCAGCCTCTGCACCACACCAGTAAAGGCACTTGACAGCTTTCGCCATGTGTAAGACGGTGTTGTTGTTCTGGAAATGGGTGCAGCCACCTTGCCCATGTTGGGGCGTGCACATGCTGTGCCTAAGATCATTTCAAAAGGTGGCTGAGCAGTCACCGGGTTTGGGTGCCACCCTGGTGGACCAGGTTGGGCCCATGGGCCCTGTCTCTGCCCATCTTTCGTATCCAGACTGTGGACATTGTTTAAAAAGTACTTTTGTCTGTGCTTGTCACTATACATGGCCTGAAGACAGCCAGAGCAACGTATTTTAACACAACATATTGTGCCACCCATGATGCATTCATTTCTCCACTCCCACTTTCTCTCTGTCTCTTCTTCTGTCTTTTTCTCTCTCTCCCTCTCTCTCTTCCTTTCTCCCCCTCTTTCTGTATTTTTATAGACAGATTTTGAAAAGGATGTTGACCTGGCATGTCAGACAGGTGAGGCCCTCTCTCTTGGCTTCAGGAACTCGGTTAGCAGAAGTTCAGAAACTGTGTGTTTGGTTCTTTTAGAAGACAAGTGGGTCGGGCTTAGAGTTGGACAGGATGAACCCGTTAAATATTCCCAGGGGGTAACAGAACTTGAAATTTGGAAATGGGGGCTGTGGTAGAGCATCTGCTTGGTATGCAGAATGTCCCAGGTTCAGTCCTCAGCATCTCCCATTCTTCAAGTTAGGTGATGTGAAAGAACTCTACCTGAGCTCTGGAGAACTGCTGCCAGTCAAAATGGAACTAGGTAGCTTCATTTAAGGAGGGGGGGGGGTGTCTCCATCGCAGAGCCATCTGCTTGGTATGCGGAAGGTCCCAGGTTCAGTCTCCAGCATCTCCCTTTCAAAGGACCAGGTAGTAGGTGTTGTGAAAGTACTCTTTACCTGAGACCCTGAAGAGCTGCCGGCAATGAGAACAGACAAAGCTGACCTGGCTAGACAAAGGCTTTACCTCATTATAAGACAGCTTCTTGTGCTCAGACCCGTTTGAGGAGTGGAAGATCAGACCAGGGCATTAGACATGTGGCTGCTTGTCAATACCAGGGCTTCTTAGGCTAAGGGTCATTGGGCAATCAGTCTTGCCCTTGAGCTTGCATACAAAACTGCCTTGTGCAGAGTTAGGCCCCATCACGAGTCCATCTCGCCCTGCATTGTCTCCTCTGACTGGCGGCAGCAACGTAGGGTTTCAGGCTGAGAAGGATCTTTCCCAACATCTACTACTATATGTCATTGGAAGCCGCCCTGAGCCTGCTTTGCAGGGAGGGCAGGGTATAAATCTGACAATAAATGAATAAATAAATACTTGAGACCAAATAAAGAGTCCTACTGGATGAAGCTGGTGGTCCATCTAGTCCAACATCCTGTTCTCACCCAGTACCCAAACAGCGCTCCAGAGGGCCAACAAACAGAGGTCAAAGCCATCCCCAGATATTGTCTCCCTACACTGACATTCAGATGTCTGTTGTATCTGGCTATGGAGGTTCTCTTTAGTCACCATGGCTAGTGACCACTGAAAGACCTCTCTCCATGAATCCAGTTCTGTTCCATCTTTGCTCATGGCCGTCAATGACATCCACTGGCTGTAAGTGCCACAATTTAATCATCCTTTGGTGATGCCATGAGTTGCACCTAGGACCTTTTGCATTCAGGATTGGGGTTCTACCACTGAACCACATTTCTTTTTCTTGGCATCCACCTTTCAGTCTCAGCACCCTTAAAATCACAAGGGGCATGCAGCTTGTCCATGTAGAGTACCCAAAGGACTTCAGAGTTGTTCAGACCCACCTCCTCTGTGGGTCTTCTGGTGCATGGACAAGCCAGCCTTATTGTATATGGTGTTCTGGACTGGTGGCTGGGATCCCCATCGCGGGTCCTTAAAGGTTATTATAGCCCCCTACTTAAGGGACCCCTCCTCTGTTCCTGCACCCCCATCCCTGCAAGGTGGGAGGCTTCCTGTAGAGCACAGATACCCCTTAGGTAGATCAAGAACCATTAAGGCATGTTCTATTTGACTGCCCTTTTCCCTCCAAGTCCTCTTCAAAGAGGTTAACACGTGCAACCCAGCCACCATCACAAGTACCTTATCGCGCATCTCCCTGGATGGGGACGAGGATCCTAAGCTCAACTCCAGCTCCGAGGGTGGCTTGGGCTTCTCCACTCTCCCCGGGAATATCCCACCCACCTCGATCCTAGTCCAGGTGCCCCAAATGACTCACAACATGGTAAAGGGTCTGAACGAACTCAACGACCCACCCACCAAGAAGGACATCAACTTGGATGCCACACGGGGGCCCGTCTACATGTGTGGTGAGAGCAATCTGCGACAGATGGACTACAGCTGGCTACGACCCCAAGAGGCTACCATGGAGAGCAACTACATGGTGCTGCCACGGCGGACAGTGAGCCTTAAGCCCTTCACTAGGGAGGAGGGCAAGCTCAACATCAAACTGGACGAAGCGCCAAGCATGACCAAGGTCCGTCATATGATGGAGGCCGAGGCCTACCCTTCCTTTGCCTCGGTAGACCACATCAACGTGAACTTGAACCAGCCCTATGGGACAATCAAGCACCCATATGGCCTCCAGTTCAAGCAACAGCCCACAGTGCGGCAGATCTTGGCCTCAGAGATGTCAGAGCGCAGCCGCACCATGCCACGCACCGTGCCAGGTTCCGCTATGAAGGTGGGCTCTCTGGAGGTAAGAGTGACAGTATATACATGCAGGGTGTCAATTTATCTGATGGTGTACGTGGAAGTTGATCTTTGCTATAAGTACCCGTGAGTTCCAGGTTCCGATGTTTGGTCATATAAGCATGCACACAAAGGTGGTCTGATGAACCCACAGGTGTAAAGAGTTACATCTGAACCAACTCTTACTGCACAAAATGGCTCTGTGTGTACGTATGAGAGGATGTGTCAGTATTTCCACTTACAGCCAATCTTTTGGCTGCTAGCTATTCCTTATAATGAGAGTTACAGACTGATCCTTAGCATGTTTACTTGGAAGAAAGCCCCATTGCAGTCATTGAACTGTACTCCTGTGTAACTGTGCATAGTGATCATGACCTTAACACTTGCCTGGCTGGCTCTGGGCAGGGTGAGGAGCCACTATGGCTCCCTCCACCCCATCAGTCTTCCTGTTTACTGTTCATTCATGGCAGTAACCACCTTGAATACAGCTGTGACCAGAGCAAAGACAGATGCAACAGCTGAGGAAGACCAGATGGTGTGAGGAGGTGGGCGGCTGACTAGCTGCTTCTTTTTTCTCTCCCAGGCCCTCCAGGAGGCAGATGAAAGTCACAGCCTTGTGCAGTTATTGGTGAATAAGACCCATTGATGCCTAGGGACAGGCTGCAGCCGAATGTGCTTCTTTTGAGCACATCACCCATTTCTGGTTCACTTCTCCTAAGCTAGTCAAGGCATTTGCCTCTACAATCACAATTCCATGTGTAAAAGTGTCAAGCTGTAAAGTTGGCAGACTCATTCAGTTTAGCTCTTTGCAGACTACGGCCCTTCAGACTGCGGGAGGAGGAGGAGGAGGACAGTACATTTGAAGAATTCTCCATTTAAAAATAAGAGAGATCTGCATAGAGAGATCTAACATCATGGAGAATAACTTCTCCCTGATTTGCTAGTTTTCTGTGTGCAGAGAGGTGCTTTCTTAATATGAGGGGAAATGCAAGCATGCAACCCCCACTGGCCCTGAAGAATTCAGCAAATGTTTCATGTTGTGATTCAGCTGATCATAAAGGCTGGCTGTGCCTACAAATACATTCTTATTTAAATAATGGATTACAGGCCCTGTATTTATGGAGCTGCGGTGGCTCAAGTGGTTAAGACGCTGAACTGCATGCTGTGGAAGGTCAGTAGTTCAGAAGTTCGAGACCTGGGTGCCGCATGATGGAGTGAGCTCCCATCTCTAGTTCCAGCTCCTGCCAACCTAGCAGTTCGAAAGCAAGGCATTGCAAGTAGATAAATAGGTACCACTTTGGTGGGAAGGTAACAGCGTTCTGTGCACCTTGGTGTTTAGTCATGCCGGCCACATGACCACGGAAACGTCTTCGGACAGCGCTGGCTCTTTGGCTTTGAAATGGAGATGAGCACCGCAACCCTAGAGTCGGATTCAACTGGCTTTCGAGCAAGGGAACCTTTACCTTTATGTACATTTCACATGCTGTGGGAGAATATATACAATTCTAGGTCTGTTCCAGCAAAGCCATAAAAGAATATACCAATGTGCATGTATTAAAAACCAGGTTGCTGTTTTGAGTATAAATTAGGGACATTGCAAATGTCACTGTAAATCTGTTAGGCATTTACCTTTTTTTGGATATACATGGTTGGACTGTGAGCCAATCAAACAGATGTTCTGCTTGCATTGAACAGTTCAAACAGATTTGTGGCTGCTTGTTGGTCAGAATCTGACTCCCAGCTGGTCAGTAATCAGCTGGGAGTCAGGTTTTGATCTCCCAGCACTTCCCTGTATCCTAGCCCTGTTGTGCTGGGATACAGAAAAGCTTTGGGGGGATCAGAAGCTCATTCACACCTGCTAGGGGATCACCTGGGAGTTGGGTTCTGATCCACCTTGCCTGATAGGGGATCACCTTGGAGTTGGGCTCTGATCCACCCCGCTAACAGGCAAAATTACTTCATAGAGAAGCTGGAGATCAGAAATGATCAACTCGCATCACTAAAGGATCATTTCTCTCCACTCCCCTTCCAAGCTTGGGAGGGGGGGAGAAGCAGAAAGAATGCTACTACTAGCTTCATTGCAAAACGGAGAGGGGAAAGAACTCGTTTCCTTTTCTCTGCAGCCCAAGCCAATGGCTTTTGGTGGGGAGAAGAAGACAAATCAGCTGAGCTTCTGATCACCCCTCTTCCCTGAAATGTTTGCTGCCTCTTAGCAAGTCGGGGATGCAGCAAAGGTTCCAGAATTGGAGATCAGAAGAACCCAACTTCCAGCTGATCAGCTAGGCGTTGGCTTGTGATTCCGGCTCCCTTTAAAAAACCTTGTTGGGTACAGAGCAAAATTTCCTCAGCAAGTGATCAGAAGCTGACTCCCAGCTGATCCCTCCAGTGAACAAGTTGCAAACAGCTGAATAGTTCATTGCTTAATTGGCTGCCTGAGCACCACTGGTGAACAGGATGTGAGCTAAATTGACAGCTGTTCAAGCATCCCTAGTATTAATATGGATTCCATGGAAGACTGCATGAGTTCCTGTAACAGGTGGTGCATGTGGTTTTAGATGTGCTACAAGCTTACTGGTATAATACCACTATAACAGTTGTGGATTCCCCTCCCCAACTAATCCTTTGAACGGTCATTTGGCCAGGGTGCTAAGGATGCTCTGTTAGAGATCCCTAGCTCCTGTTTACAGAACTACAGTTCCCAGAATTCCATGGATGAGTGATTGACTGTTAAACCAGTTTCAAGTGAGTAGCATAGGTGTAGTTAGCTGCACTGGTCCAAAGCAAAATCCACAAAGAAAATCCAAACCAGCACAACACATTGTGCAAATTTTTGCATTCTCCAGAATCCCTTATCAGGCTGGATGTTAAAAAATAGTGAAAGGAGTAGGCGGGATCTCTCAGGCTACATGGATGTCAGTGGGCAAAGAGTATGGTATCAGGTGGCACCCTCGGCATGTTGGGTGCAAGCAAAACGTGGAAGCTGAGCAAGAGATGATCAGATGTCAGAGGAAACCTGTCAGGGATTTCTGAGGCCAGCAGGGAAAGTGGTTTTTCCAGTACACATTATTTTGTACTTTCCGAAAATTCAACCAATCCCCTGCCTGACCCTGAAGCAAGGATGGGGGGGGGGGGTTTCTGCTCAACTGCATGTGATGTCGGGCCAGCCTTATCTTTCCTACCACCCCCTTTACTGAGAGATGTCCCCACTTGGCATTGTGCCTGGAGGGGCAGGGACTTGATTCCCATCCTCAAGGCTGGATTTTCAAAGAGAAAGTCAGCGATGCGGAAAACTTCCCATTAGTCCACTGCTTGGTTTCAACACACTGGAGGTTGCAACCTGATGTACTGGCTGAAGCTTCAAAACAAATTGCTTGGTGAGGAGAAAAACGTATTGAGGTTGGGGGAGCCCTCCTGGGTATTAGCAGCAGGAGCTGAGTTATGCAAGATGGTGCCCTGACCTGGATGGCCCGGGCTAGCCCAGTCTCCTCAGATATCAGAAGCAAAGGAGGCTCAGCCCTGGTTGGTACTTGGATGGGAGACCATCATGGAAGTCCAGGGTTGCTGTGCAGAGGCAGGCAATGGGAAACCACCTCTGAACCTCTCTTGCCTTGAAAATTCTATGGTGTCACCATCAGTCGACTGCGACTTGATGGGCCTTCCTACCACCATGCAGGATAGCAGGGGGTGGAGATCGATGACAGACCGAGGGGGGGATGCAATGTGTATCCTAGATCCTGTTCTGATCCCTGCATCGTTCTAATCAGTTGCGGAGAACAGAGGACCGGAAAAACCAAAGTCCTCTCTAAGAGCCTCTTGAGGTAGAATGCCAGGACCCCTAAATCCAAGCCAGGCCCTCTCCAGCCACTCCCATGATGTTTTCTTGGAGTGCTCTGCCATAGAGCTAAGGACTCCCACATGGCCCTTGCTTACTAGTTGTACCTGAAAGCCACCATCTGGTTAGCAGGGCCAGGTTGCAGAGGAGGCAAGTCCTGTTTGCTTGGCACAGATTGCTAATTGGCAGCAGGACATGCCAGGCACACTGCACTGTGGCTGTGACCTCCTGCCCCCCACCTGCTCTCTGTGTGCTGGTCCAGGAGTGCCTCCTTCTCTTGAAATGCTTTGGCAGGATTCTCTGGCACACCTTTTCCATGCACACTTCTTTGGCGCACAGCCTCCAAACACTTTGTTTCTCTCTCATTTTTTAATTGGTGGACATACTGGTAAAGGCACTTTTTTTTTTTTTGCTTCTTTGTGTGTATGTTGTTGTGGTATGTCTAACTTGTGCCCCCCTCTCCTCCAGAGGAAAAGGCTACGGTATTCCGACCTGGATTTTGAGGTAGGTCCCCTGCCCACCTTCCTCCGTGGTGCCCTTCCGCAGGCATTCAGTGTCCTCCTTGTGGTAGATCAATGCCCCCCCCTGCCCGTTTTGCTGCCCCTTCCTGTCTTCTCAGGTTCTTGCCAGCCAGAAGTTGAAATGCCTTGACATAAATAGGGTTTAATAGCTATTCTCTTCAGGAGACTCTGGAAACTGTAGTTCTAGGGATTTCTAACCACAGCCTCAGCAAACTACAATTCCCAGGATTCTTTTGGGAAAGCCAGTGAACCTGACAGAAACTCAATATGCATTTGTCATGCAGATGTATCCTCAGTGCAGGCAAACACAGAGGCCCCTTGTAAACATACCACTGTCCTTGGCAGCCACTTGGAGATACCAGTTAACATCCAGCTGTGTGGTGGGATAAATTGTACACACGCATGATGATATATGCCTACATGGCTTCCCGGCAGGCGCAGACAGCCATGGTAAAAATGTCCTCTTGGAGCCAGGGACAATTGAAAAGGAGCCCCTGGTGTCTGCAAGCAGCCCAGTTATGCTATAGGGCTGTCTCTCCACAGAGGTGGGGTTAGGCTAAAAAGGAGCACATTGTGGCAATTCGAGAGGCTTTGGGAACTGCAAAGAGCCAAAGAGGAACGGGGAGACCATTGCTGTGCTGAAGGGTCTCTCTTGTTGGAAGGCTAGCTGGTGTCTAAGCCCTGGGGAGACACCCCTGCATGGGAGCGGGAGCTTTCTCCCGTGCTTCTGAGCTAATGCTCAATTTTTATTTCATTTTTGGTTTATTTCCTCTCCCAAGCCGCTTTCCTGGCTCTGATTTAAGCATAATCTGATGAAACGGGCCCCCAAGTTTTATAACGGATAATAAACAGTGTTAGCAGTTGATTAAAATGCTGGAGCTGGGGATGGGAGTATTTTAGCTGGGTTTATGGGGGGGGAAGAGGTAATATCCTTGCCATTATCGGGAGAGATTTGATAGGGGGTGTAGTTCCAGCGGGCCTTAAAGGCTCATCGTCTGCTGGTATCAGCCCATAAATGTTGATCTGATGAAATCTCCTGTCATTGGAAGAATCTGCTGAGGAAAGGAAAGAGGCTCCAGCTTTGCCCAGTAAATGTCTTGACAGGAGAGAGCCTTTCAATTTCCAGAGTGTAGACAGTACCGTAAAGAAATCAGTGCCATGGTGTGTACCCACATCCCACAATTCTCTCTGTTGACAGGTTAGGCAGGGTTCTAAAACACTTCAAAAACCTTCAAAGCCTGGTATGACCCAAAGGGATAGTGGGGTTGAAGGCTGCAAGAAACGAGGTTTGCTATAGGACGGCTGTCAGCACCCTTTAAAGTGGAGTCTTGCCCAAGGCTGGTCCAAGGCAGTTCACACCTTAATTAAATTTCCCTTTGAAGACTTTATGGTGGGGGTTTGTGTCAGTCTCTCCATTTTAACTGATTCTTTTGCTTGTGGCATCTGGTGATTAGGATAAAAAGAGTAATTAGTATTTGTATAATTATTTTTCTGAAGTGAGTCATTCTCGCAACAGTTCTGTAAGACTGGCTGTTGTCTTACTAATCATATGGGGGAAACAGAGATGTCGACAGGGCCATTTAGGAAACTTCATGGTTGGGTAACATTTGAGTTGGGTAGGGGGTGTGGGGGGATATCTTCCTGACTCAAAGGTCATGCTTTCACCACTAAGTTTTAAACAATATATTTACATGGGTAGATGTTTGGGAGGGGGGGGGAGGATTTGAGATTAGGTATCCGTGGCTCAAGAGGCTAAACTGATGTGTCTCTTCTCTCCACCGCTGCTGCTTCTACAGAAAGTTATGCACACAAGAAAACGCCACTCGGAACTTTACCACGAGTTGAACCAGAAGTTTCACACGTTGGACCGGTATCGAACACCAGCAACCAATGCCTCAAAGGTAAGGAGGGCAAAAAGGAGACCATCAAAGTGTCCCCTTCAGTAAGCATGTAACAACAAAGCCAGTTTGAGCTAGCCCTCAACCCCTTTACCTTTTTGGAGTAGGAATGCTTTTGGAATTCTTGTCAAATTTATGGGATTCAAATAGCCCAGGGCATTTTTTTTTAAGTGGAACTCTGGAATCAGGCACCTTCTCTAGTGTTCTGTTTTTTTCCTTCCAAATTTTGTACAGAGTTCTGCACATCCACCATTTGCAACAGATTTTAGTTCATTCCTCTCCCTCTCCTTTCTCCCCCTTACCAAAGCATAATTTATTTATGTATGTATGTATTTATTTATTTATTTATTTATCGTATTTATACCCCGCCCTCCCCGTGGGCTCAGGGCGGCTTACAAGGGCAAGGCAAAGCCTTGCCATGATAAAACACAATATACATATAATTTAAAAACATACAATACATATTTAAAAATCCTAATTTAAACAAAGTGCTCAGTGTCTTCAGAGTCCAAAGATGACGGAACGTATGCCCGAAGTTCCTGGTAAACAGTTTAAGACTCCATTCATGTTCAGGTTCAGGTGTTTTTCTCAGGGCCTCTTCCAACCCACAGCGATGGTGTTATAGTGGGGGCGGAGGCTCCTACTCAAAAGCCTGGTGGAAGACCTCTGTCTTGCAGGCCCTGCGGAACTGCATAAGATCCCGCAGGGCCCAGATCTCCCCTGGGAGCTCATTCCACCAGGTAGGAGCCACCACCGAAAAAGCCCTGGCCCTAGTGGCGGCCAGTTTGACATCCCTGGGGCCCGGGATAGCTAGTAAATTTTGGGCCCCTGACCGTAGTGCTCTTGGGGGAACATGCGGGGAGAGGCGGTCCCTCAGGTAGGTTAGACCCAGGCCATGTAGGGCTTTATAGGTAGGAACCAGCACTTTGAAGCGAATCCAGTACGCTATTGGCAACCAGTGCAGCGCTTTCAGCGCAGGCTGAATGTGGTCCCTTCTAGAGAGACCCGTTAACAGCCTGGCCGCAGCATTCTGCACCAGTTCTGCACCATAAGCAGTTTTGATGCAATCATACCCCATTTGCGCATCAAGTTACTTTGGGAGTGTCTGTCCCCATAAGCATGCACACTTGCGTGCATGGATAAAACGTTACAAAAAAAGCAAGCTCTGATAACACTTAGGGTTGTGTTAACACTCAGTAAAACAACACCACACAAAAAGAATCTTGATGTAGTTGTAAGTACAGTCACATCAAGGCTGTGGTGCAGCCCACCACTTTATAAATGGTAACTGTAAAACAATATAACTAAACAATAAGACTAAGTAAATAACTAAAGTTTTTTTTGTCCCCAGAGTGTCATCAGTGCTAACAGGCAGATCAGTACTGTATACTGGTAACATGGGAGCTAAGGCGGTCAGTAATGCAAATCAGTTACAGTTACCCATGCCTTGTTAACATCCAGATTAGACTACTGCAATGTGCTGTATGTGAGACTGCCCTTAAAGATGTTATGGAAACATCAATGATTACAGAATGCGGCCTTTCTCAGCAGTCCCTGGTACCCTTCTACCAAAGTTGAAATTATATCCAAAAGCAGAGTTCTCATCCCAACTCTATGATTCTATTAATTCTATCCCACGCTTTGCAGCTTGGACTATGAGTTCAAATTCTGCATCAAGAAAATGTTCATTTCAGGTTGGGGTGGATGATGGGGAAATTGCACCTGGAGGTGGTGTCAGCTAGCTGCCATGTTTTGCTTCTTCCCTTCTCTGATCCTGGCTTGCTCGCTGCTCTGCCGCTTGCAGTAAACATTGCTAGGGGGACCATGAGAGCCGGTACTGCCAGACTGTGTTATCTGTCTGGCCTTGTGAAGGAGGGAGGGCTTGCGTTCCACCGCTGGTGTGAATCTTTTGGCTCTCATGAGGCACTGCGACTCTCCTGCTTATCATGTATCATCCGCCGGGAGAATTCCCATGCGCGCGCTCGAATTTCATTTGCTTAGCCATTTGCCTCATCCTGCTATATGTAAGGGTGTTTCCGCCCCATGGTCATTCCTAACAATAATCCTGTGGATATGGTACCAGTTTTGTAATCTAATAAAGCATAACGCTTCCTTGGAAACCTGTGTGGAGATTTACTTGCTGCTGAATCTGACAGGTGGTGATTAATTGTTGCATTTATCATGCAGAGAGAGAAGCGGTGGAGCGTCTCTTCAGGGAGCGGGGAAAAGAACATGGCCAGCGTAAGTACCCATTCAAAATCAGAGAAGAGATTGTCAGACTCCTGGTCAAGAGACTCTCAACAACGCTCTCTTTGGCAGTGATTTGTTTATTGAGATATCAGCATGATCCAGGTTAGAACAGTACCATGTCAGAAGGTTCAGAGACAGTTCAAACAGGGCCCCTTCTAGAATATCCAATGACATGTCGCAGCCATCCCACCTAGCTCTTGCATTCACTACCCCACCACCTGGGAATATACAATCCTGTTATCTACAATAGCAAGCTGGCACAGCTTCGTTCTCAAGGACGTTCCTCTAGGAGGAAGGTATCTTAAGGAAGAGTTATGGCATCTACGATAGAGCAGTTCACACACACACCATTCACCCCACCTGTCGGAATACCCCCCCCCCGGTAACTATGGCAAACTAAGCAGAGTTTGACAGAGATGCAGCATGGGAGAAGGCTTGCCATTGGTCTTCTCAAAGAACACCTGATACAATAAGGAAAGAAGGCGCTAAGAACATTGAAAAAAATGCCTATGGGACCTAAGATTAACCTACATGGAAATGAACTTGGGAAAGCTTTGACAACTGGCTCCATTGCATGATGTATGTCCTGCTCATAGATTAAGGATGCAAGATGGTGCTGCCCATCAGTCCTAGCCCCACTGCTGGACCTCCTGATGGCACCTGGTATTTTTGGCCACTGTGTGACAGAGTGTTGGACTGGATGGGCCATTGACCTGATCCAACATTGGCTTCTCTTATGTTCTTATGTCTTGCTAGGTTTTTCACAGTGGATCATTCCAGACTTGCAAACCATTGTACAAAGTCCTTAATTTAATACTTTGTCATTTCTAAATAAGAAACCACCCTTGCAGGGAGAGCTCCAGGTTTTGGAGGGGGACAGACAGAGAGTTCCCAGGACCCCCTGTCCTCCTCTGCCCACTACCAACTCCTTCTGTTCATGCCCTCCTTCCCTCCCCCCTGCCTCTGTGTCTGCCCATGAGCCCTCCCACCACCCATGCTCACAGCTGCCCACAGCTCTTTCCCCTGTGGCACTGGGCAGTGGACACATCTTGGAAGCATGGGCAGTAGAGCACTAGCAATGGGCAGACCAGGGGCTGACAGCAGTGGGCCCTGCCAGAAGTCCTGGGCTTTGACCATTTCTCCATCTCAGGGTATGTTGACACTGGCCCTGCACTCGTGTATCATTTCCTTTGTTATAGATCAAATAATTTCCATCACCATGACATGCCCAGAGGAGGGGGAGCAGAACTGCCACAGGGACTGAGACCTGGAGCCAGCTCTCGGATTAGGGGCAGAGGTGCAGATTACAAAGGAGGTGTGGCTGCCACTGAACTGGCAGCCCTGAATCGAGTCAGGGGTCTGGAGACTGAGCCCTACGAGGAAAGGCTGAGGGCCCTGGGAATGTTTAGTTTGGAGAAGAGGAGACTGAGGGGGGACATGATTGCTCTCTTTAAATATTTGAAAGGCTGTCATTTGGAAGTGGGCAAGGAGCTGTTCCAGTTGGCAGCAGAGGATAGGACCCAAAGCATCGGGTTTAGATTACATGCAGAAAGGTATCGGCTGGATATTAGGGAAAATCTTTTTTTTTTAAATTATTTTCATTTTTCCATAACATACACTCCATATATTTTCCAACATTCTGGGGTTACATTAGACATTTTCTTCAATCCACTTATTGACTTTTTGCCATTTTTGCTTAAAGTTACTTTCTGTTTTTCCCGCCAAGTACATATTCAGCTTATCCATTTCTGTTATTTCAAAAAGCTTCGTAATCAACTCTTCCCTAGTCGGTACTCTGTCTGTTTTCCAATTCTTTGCTATTATTATTCTTGAGATTGTAATTATGTACAGGAAAAACCTTTTCACAGTCAGAGTAGTTCAAAGGTGGAATCAGCTGCCTAGGGAGCTTTCAAGAGGCTGGATGAATATTTGTCACAGATGCTTTAGGCTGGTCCTGCATTGGGCAGGGCGTTGGACTAGATGGTCTGCATGGCCCCTTCCAACTCTGTGATTCTGATTCTAAGTCACCCCCTGCCTCCACCATAACGTGTAGTTGAACTTAAGCTCGTCCTGTTCCAGCTGTCATTATGACATGGGTTTCCCTACCAGCCACATCTGCCAATGCCAGTTGGGAATGACCCTTGTACCAGAACCAGGACACAAGAGTTGGTTGAACGAGGCATTAGAGAGGAGGGTGCCAATTGGGGGGAGAGCACTTCTATTTCTTGCCATTCTGCTTTCTTTCCGACTCAAATCAGTAACCTCACCTCTCGTTCCCTGGCAGGAGGGAGCCAGCCCAGACAGCCGGCAGCAGAAGCAAAAGTCTTGGAGCACCTTCAAGGCCATGACACTGAGCTCCCTGCCCTCCAAACATCGGGAGAAACTGGAGCTACATTCTGCTGCTGACTGGGAAAAACACTGTATGAGCCTGGATCTATCCGAGGGGGACTTCCAGACAGAAGTGTGAGCCTTGTGGACTCTGGGATTTAGCCACCTATATATATATATATATATTATAAATATAAATATATATATATTTTCACACCTTGGAAAAAGAAGGAGACGAAAACAACAAGACAGTTCCTTCCCCCTTCTGGTGGTTTTACCGGGCTTTTTTTGAAATCCCTTTAGTCCGTCCTTGGGGGCGGGGAGAGGCAGCAGAAGATGTTGTGCCCCCGCCCCCCAATTGTCATGCAGCTATGGCCACGCACACCTCACGTGCACCTGCCCCATCCCCGGAAGTGGTAACAGGTGCTGGCTTTTTCTCTCCCTTCCCCCTTCTGCTGTCCTCCCGTTCCCCACAGTGACTCACCACCAGGACACAAAAGCGCGCACACAATCACACACCGATGGCTCTCCAGTTCTCCCACTCACAGAACTTGGGTAGAGGGGAAGATCTTTCAGTGCAGTGGGGTGGGAAGAGCCATTCTGAACTCTTTTCTATCTGGGTATTTCTTCACGCCATGCACTGTGTGCACGGCCAGCAGTCTGGGATTGAAGCCGCCGCCCCACATCTCCCCTTTGAGATTTTCCCCGGCACCGTTCTTCTTCCACCTCCAGATCTTCCTGCCCGGACAGTGGGGGAGAAGACCCTGCACCTTCTTTGCCCCGTTCTGCACGGGGCTGGATCTGAATCTCCCGTCTCCCTGCAACACATTCCCCCCACCCCCGTGTCTTCCTCCCCATCCCAGGCCGGGCCGGGCGGGCGCTGTGTTTGTTGGAAATAAAAATTCACTCTGTGAATCTTTGCAGCTGTTTGGCTCTCAGTTTTACTGACCTTTGGACATAGACCGAATCACATGCCATTGGCCTCCTTGGTACATAAAGAGATGGGAAATTTTAGACTGAGCACCAGCTTGGCTGAAATATTTGTAGAGGTTTTAAAACAGCTGAATGGAATTTTGGTAAGACTGACTGACTGACTGACAAGATTCTCTGTTGGGTTCACACATCAGTCCACTGAGCTCAGCTGAAATACCTGCAGGAATTTAGAGGGGAGTTAAGAGAACTGTGATTCCTGTTAACCAGTTTCTAAAGAGTGCCCACTGTCATTTCTCTCAAGTGTGTAAGGTCAGTTTCTAGAATGATGCACAGCCCTGATGCTGCCTCCATGCCTTACAGCTGGAAGATCAGACCAGGTCAGTATTCCTAGAGAGCAAAACAGAGGACACATTTTGACAAATGTGCTTATCAGCTTTACAGAGACCTGAAGTTAATGCATCCTCAACTGAACATGGCAACTGAACCATGTTTGAAAATAAATATTTCAGCCATACCTTGATGGGAAAGCTTGAAGGACAGCATCTGCCAGGGCATGGCCTAACATTAGATTCTTCAAGTTCTTGCAAATTGCACAGTTCTCGGAATTTTTAGGGATACCTGTGAACCCTTCCGAGAAATGTTGAATCTTTCCAAAAGATTATCCTCACAATTGTCTGCAGAAATTTTGCCTGAAGATTTTTTTTCATTTTAGATAAAAAATTTAGTGACAACCTAGGGCAGCATTTCTCAAACTGGGGTCTATGGACTCATTGGGGGGGGGGGGTCTGCAAAGGTATTGCAGAAGTTCTACAAATCCCTTGGGAGGATAAAGCCCCTCTCATGTCCATATCAACAGTGTGAAAATTGACCTCTGTTTTTCAGAAGTGGGGCAAATACTCTCAGGGGAAACAGGGCAGAACTGGCGTCTTCCTATTTTGGTAGACAGGAGTGTATGGTGCACCCCATCTTTCAAGTCACCTCCGAGGACTAGCCACAAATATGTTGATTGTTTGCTGGGATCCCACAGCTCAAGAAAGAGAACTCTTAACTGGTTGAGAAGCAACAGAGAAGTATGGTCCTAATGCATTTGTCAAAGTAACTTCCCATATCAAAGCAAACTGGGTTTCACTGTGCTTTCCATTCCAAAGGATTTCAGCAGAGAGAGAGAGGGAGGGAGATGCCATTCTGAATCCACAGCAGTAATAACCAATTGTGATTTTGAACTGAATGCTGGGAGTTCTGGTTTTGTGACACGCCAATCTTTTTCGGTCTCTCTGAGTAGCTCCTAAAGTTTTTCCAGGCCCCTTCCCACCCCTGTCCATCCAGCCTCTAGCTAGAAATGATTAACCCATCAGGGTATTTCCTGATGTCTCCATCGCAAACTCTCTTCTAGTTGAGAGATGAGATTGACTAGAATTTAGGTCAGAGCCTTTTGAACTGCAGATCTACAGAATCAGCTGCCCTTGGAGACCTGACCTAGTAAGCCACGTACAGACAATACAAACATTTCCCTTATACTCAAAGTGTGAACCAGAAGCAGGAGAAGACATCTCATGGACAGGGTGTGTAACATCAGTGCTTTTCCAAGGCCTTACTGCACACCTGATGATGCTCCAAGCCCAAATTTGGCCCGGCTGCCATGCACCAAAACCTGCCATGGCCTTGGTAGCCCTTCCTGGTTTTGCAGTCCAAGACAAGCAGCAAACGGGTGGCTTGTGACTATGCTGGGTTGGTTTCTACAATCACAGCTCCACTAAGGTGGAGGATTGGATCAACAGGATGGGATATGCACAGCTCATGACTTACAGATTCAGATGCCCTGTTTAACTGCCTTCCAGTTGTTTGACAGCTCCCTCCCCCATTTTGTAGGCTCCAGATGAGCAGCAAACAGGGGGCCTTATTCTGCCATGTTTTTCTTTAATCCCAGCTTCCCTCCAAGGAGCATATGGATGCTCACATAGTTCTCCCTGCCTCCCTTTTATCCCCTCAGCAACTCTGTGAAGTAGGTTTAGGAGTGTGTGCATGACTGGCACAAGGATACCCAGTTCACTGCATGGCCAAGAGAATTTGAACTCAGGATTTCCCAGGTTCTATACTCTAACCACTACACCACCTGGCTCTCTTGAGATCTGATGGGTTGCCTTATACTGCCAGTTTGCACAGGCAGACTACCCACAGCTATAGACTATGTATAAGGTTGCCAGTCTCCAGATGGTGGCTGGAGATCTCCCAGAGTTACAACTCTTCTCCAGGTAAAAGGGATCAGTTCTCCTGGAGAAAATGGCTGCTTTGGAAGGTGGACTCTATGGCATTATATCCCACTGAGGTCTCTTCCCTTCTCAGACTCCATCTCAAAACTCTATTCAAGCCTGGCCCTAATGAGTCCTCTCTCAAAGGTCAAAATAGCCAATATGGTACATATGCCACATTGTCAATGACTCACACAAGCCAGGTCTTGCACATAAGATGTGCTGCTGAGTTCTTCTAGACTGACACTGCAGTGTTATATGTGTGTTTGTGTGTCGTTCCAGAGGCAGAAGGGAACAAAGGAGCTCTGACAATAAATACAATTGGGGGGGGGGGTGAGGAACCTGAGTCACTGATTTGTTCAAACAGATGGAAAGCACCCCAGTCAATAAGGCTCAGTGGAAGGCTGAGTGCGGCCTTCGGCTGGCAGCTGTTTCAACTAACTGAGGAAGGAAGAAATAATCAGGATCATGCTCCCCACCAAGAGTGGGCGAAGGAGAGGGATATCTTCAGAGTCTTGGGCTGCTGCTAGAATTTAAACCAGATGATGAGCTCCTAAGGAGGGGATGAGTGATTCTTGAGGGGGGGGAGCAAAAGAATCTCTTGAGCTGGCCCTGGTGATGAACCTGCTGTCAATCAGTTCCCAACAGCTTTCATTCAAAGAAGTAAAGTTTATTGAGACATTGAGAGTATGCAGATTTCTTAACCATTTTGCGTTAGAACTGAAGAAAAACACATGCAGCAAGCATGCCTAGTCAATCAGGGATCAGGTAGAAGCCCGCCAAAATAACGGGCTACTTTTCCCAGGAGAAAGATTACACCAGGCACTGAAGGTCATACAGCGATAATAGAAACACAGAAGACACAGCAGAAATGAAACCTAACATTCCAGTCACCAACTCCCATGGCAGCCAGGGCTTTAAGAAAGGCCTAGCTGACATTCTGCCCCCCCCCCCAAGACTTCACCCACCAGTTTAGTTGGATACATTTTGTGAAAAGCACACACAAGTTTAGGGGCATTAACATTGGATTCTCACACCCATTCATTATGAGAGGGGTCAAAATATTTTCATTTAATTAGAGAGTTACGGCAGCCATGCTTAAGCTTAGAGTTCAGAATTTCTTCCACCTCTTGATGCAGGTCACTATTTACCTTCAGAGGGGATGGGGCTGGTGGTCGAGGTCTCCACTTGTTCAGACCTGGGTCCCATTTCAGCAGACTGAAATGAAATACAGGATGCACATCTTTAAGGGATTTAGGCAAATTAAGTTCAACAGCAACCTCCCCCACTTTGCGCCATACTGTAAAAGGATCAACATATTTCCAACCCAGTTTTCGTCTAGGCTGGAGCCCTTTCAAGTGTTTAGTAGACAAATACACACAGTCCCTGGGTTGTAAATCCCACTCAGGGGCTTGCCCTTTATCAGCAAGAGCTTTGTAATCTGCTTTGGCTTTGTAAGAGTCTTTTGGATGACAGACCACTGGTCCTTCAAGTCTTGCCACCAAGTTTGGAGGTCCCCAGGGCTGGAATCTGAAGTGCCTATAGTGGGCAAAGGGGCACCTTCACATCCATGCATAGCCTTGAAAGGGGACGGTCCAGTGGAGGTATGCATAGAATTATTGTAACCGTACTCTGCATAAGATAACAGTTCAGCCCAATTATCTTGTTGGTAGTTAGTAAAGCAGTATAAGAAACTGCTCAACTATTTGATTGACCCGTTCAGTTTGTAAGAACATAAGAGAAGCCAATGTTGGATCAGGCCAATGGCCCATCCAGTCCAACACTCTGTCACACAGTGATCAAAAATACCAGGTGCCATCAGGAGGTCCAGCAGTGGGGCCAGGTCCATCAGTCTCTGGGTGATGGGCACTGCTGAGCCCCCTCATAATACCTAAGACCTATAAGAGCTCCTTCCAAAATCGGGCAATGAACTGGGCTTCTCGGTCAGATATTATTTTGCTAGGCACTGAATGCAGCCTCACAACATGGTGCATGAACAATTTAGCCAGGGCTTTGGCGGTTGGTACGTATTTACATGGGATGAAATGAGCTTGCTTAGAAAACAAATCCACCACGACCCAGATTACAGTTTTCCCTTTGCTGGGTGGCAAGTCAGTAATAAATTCCATGGAAATGACTTCCCAGGGGCGACTAGGAGTTTCCAAAGGTCGCAGAGTCCTCGGAGGCTTCCCAGGCTGTCTTTTCCCCATCAAACAAGTTTGGCACGAACCCACATAATGTGAAATGTCAGCATGCATATGCGGCCACCAAAACTGGCGTTGAAGGAGGTGTAACATCTTTAAATATCCATAATGTCCAGACCATTTGGATTCATGCCCAAAATGCACTTCCCCTCACAGAGCATGTGGTACAAAGAGTCTGCCCCTCCGATACCACCATCCATCTGGGTTTTGTTGAAGGGAAGTGTCTTTAGCGATTTCTGCCCTATCTTCCTCTGTAAGAGCTTCTTTAAACTTAGCAGCCCATGGCTCCTCCTCCCTCTGCTTCTCAGCTGTGGCGCAACTCTGCATCACTACTGCTCCACCCAGCCGGATGGGTGTGAACATCGAGTCCACCACCTCCTCTCTTTGACTGGCACGCCGGGGGAGACACGACAAGGTGTCAGCAAGGAAATTTGACTTTCTGGGGAGGTGCTGGAGGGTGAAATGAAACTTGGAGGAAAAACATCACCCACCAAAGTTGTTTGGTATTGATGTTTCAGGGTGTGCGCAATGCTTCTAAGTTTTTATTATCTGTCCACACCTCAAAAGGCCCCCTGGCCCCTAACCAATGCCGCCAGGTAGTAAGGGCTATCTTGATGGCAGCCCCCTCTTTGTCCCAAACCACCCAATTACATTCAGTAGAATTAAATTTCTTTGAAACATATGCCAGGGGGTGGAGTTTACCATCATCTCCCTTTTGCAAGATTGCCCCCCATGGCTATGTCTGAGGCATCGACCTGAACCACAAACATTTTATTTTCATTGGGGTTATGTAAAATGGGTTCAGAGGTGAACAGTTCTTTCAGTTTATCAAATGCTTGTTGGCACTCCAGGGTCCAATTCAGTTTACCCCCTTGCTTAGTGCTGTCCTGCCCCTTCCCCTTAGTCTTTAACAAGTATGTGAAGGGCAGACTCACTTGAGCGAAGTTGGGGATGAAGGGATGGTAGAAATTTGCAAACCCTAAGGAGGACTGGAGTTGCCTCCGGGTGCGAGGAGCCTCCCGACCCAACATGTCTGCCACCTTGTGCGGGTCCACCCCAAAACCCTCCCCAGAAATGCGGTAGCCCAGAAAATCCACCTTACTCTTGTGGAACTCGCACTTAGAAAGTTTGGCGAACAACCGGTGTTCATATAGGGTCTCCAGTACCTCCCACACCAAAGCCACGTGGGAAGCCTTATCAGGCAAATAGATCAGGATATCATCAAGATAAACTAGGACCTTCTTGAACAGGTGTTTGTGCAACACTTCATTGATCAAGTTCATAAAGACCCCCAGGGCTCCTGCCAATCCAAATGGCATGACCAAATATTCAACCTGTTCCAATGGTGTGTTGAATGCCATTTTATGCTTATCCCCCTCCAGGATGCGCACTCAGAAATAAGAGTCTCTCAAATCCAATTTAGTGAACACTTTGCCCCTTGAAGCCTCGACCAAGAGGTCTTTAATTAATGGGAGGGGGGATGCATTTGTAGTGAATACTGCATTCAAGCCCCTGTAGTCTTACAGAGTCTCAGTCCCCTATCCTTCTTTTTCTGGAAGAGAACAGGGGCTGTGAAAGGTGAGGAGGCTGGCCGGATGAAGCCCCGAGCCAGGTTTTTATTAATGAACTTCCTCAGCTCCTCTTTCTCAGCTGGGCTCATGGCATACAATTTCTCTTGAGGCATTTTATGTCCCGGTAAGATCTCTATAGCACAATCAGCATTGGGGGGGGGGGTTTCGTCCTCAGCCTCGTCCTCGAACACCTGGGCTAGATCTGATATTCTTCTGAGATTAGATCAAGCTCCTCCTGGGCCAGGCATGCCCGCTCGGGGAGGGCAGCTGACAGAATTCCCCACTCCTTTTCCCACTCATGTCTCTTGCATTTAGGATCAGGAAAATTAGGAGCAACCTCACTCCACTGTATATAGGGATCAGGGTCCTGCAACCAGGGGCTCCCCAGCACCATGGAAAATCTGGCCATGGGATTAATAACAAAGGACCGTTGTTCCCAGTGCAGCCCCATACCCACAATCACTGGCACAATCTGGTACTTGCATGCCTCCTTCATAGAGGAGCCGTCCATTTGGGTAAAGATGAGCAGTTCTGGTAGAGTCTGTACAGCAACTCCCAACCCCGTGACAATGGCCAGGCTGATTAAGTCTCTAGCACACCTGGAGTCTATTAAGGCCCTCGCCCTCACCCTCACTTGGGTGCCCATTTCGGGATTAACTACTGACACAGTCATGAAAAACAAAGGGGGGGTACTGCTCACCGAACATGACACTGGCTGCTTTCGGACCTGCTGGGTGGCACCCCTTACAGCAGGTCCCATCCTTTTCCTGCCAGCTGGACTGCATCACTACTGGAGGAAGCCCTGTCTGGGGCTGCGTTCAGCTGGAGGGCCTGTGGCTGCTTGGGCCGCACTCCCCCAGATTTTGCCGGTGTCTCGGAACCACGTCGCTTGGGTGCTTCCCCCCTCCGGGAAGGCAGAGTAGCTGGGCAGAAAGTGGCGTAGTGGCCCAGTTCCCCAGAGTGTAGGCACACCCCTTGCTTCTTCTGCCATTCTCTCGTCCTTTCATTACACTTCTGCATACAGATTCTGTGTTATTGTATGGGGATTCTGCAAAGTGCCATTTTGCAGAATTTCGCAGTGTAGCAAGCATTTAGGACTTGGTCTTTAGCTGAGCTGTAGGAATGGGTTCTCCTCTACCTGTTCTCTCTCCTCCCCTAACCCCATCTTGCTCACCAGCTTGGAAGACTCTCTTGTGTTGATTCTCAAGTTATAATGTGAAATTTGCCAAGTGAGTAGCGGTTGCAGCATATGTGTTTCCAAGGGAAAGATGGAAAGCCAGATCTGTGCGCGTTAACAGGCTCTTTGGGGTAGCTGAGACTGCAGAGGCCCTAACATGTCATTGCACTGCATTTACCAACATCCGCATCTTGGAACTGTTTGTGGTCTCACAAGGTCTGCTTCTCACACCCCTTGCTTCTTCTGCCATTCTCTCGTGGGGTCTTTTGGCTTGGGTTGCTGGCTCCTCACCTCACCCCCTGGTGTCATTGGGGTCGATCTCGGCATGTACATCTTGATCATGTTGAGACAGTTCTCTGCATCACTGGCTTCTCTTATCCATTCAGCCAAGGTGAGAAGGTTCCCAGTGGTGAGGACCTTTTCCAAAACTTGATGGTTGAGGCCTGACCGGTATTGCTCTATCAGGACCTCCTCTAGCTACCGTTGCACCTTGGCAGCATACATTTTAAACTCATCAGAGAACTCTCACACCATCTGGTTTCCTTGCTTCAGGGCCCACAACTTTGTTCTGGCCTTTTCACAAGGTCTGCTTCTCTAACACTCCTGCAGCAATCAGTTCCCAACAGCTTTCATTCAAAGAAGTAAAGTTTATTGAGACATTGAGAGTATGCAGATATCTTAACCATTTCATGTTAGAACTGAAGAAAAGCGCGCACAGCAATCAGATATACATTATTCAAGGAGGCCTCCTGTTGGCCTACAGCCAATCAGGAATCAGGGAGTAGCCTGCCAAAGTAACGAGCTACTTTTCCCAGGAGAAAGACTACGGCAGGCATTAAAGGTCATACAGAGATAATAGAAACACAGAAGACACAGCAGAAATGAAACCCAACATTCCAGAGTCACCCCATTCCCATGGCAGCCAGGGCTTTAAGAAAGGCCTAGCTGACACCTGCCCTGTCGCAAGAAAGAGAAACATGTGCCCAGAAGCTTTGCTTAGTTATGAGCTGTGTTTATTTTCCGGGGGGGTGGGGCAAGACAGGAAGGCTGCTAGGGTTGCCAGCTTCCGAATAGGATATGGAGTCCTCCTGGAATTACAACTAACCTCCAGGTTTTATTTATCTATTTTGTCATATTTGTATCTCACCCTCCTGGCATAGCAGGCTTAGGGCAGATTCCATCAAACACAATATACAACAATTAAAACCAATTAAAATACATCCGATAAAATACAATAAATTCCTATATGTTAATCAGTGCCTCAACAGATGAGGTTTATTTCAGATTGGGGCTCCCAGATAGTAATACAGACCTGACCCGCTGAGGGGAAAGCCCAAGAGAAGTAAAAGCCTGGTGGAAGAGCTCTGTCTTGCAGGCCCTGGAGAACTATAGAAGGTCCCATGGGGCCCTGATCTCATACTGGAGTTCATTCCACCAGGTAGGGGCCAGGGCGAAAAAAGCAAGGCAAGATGGAAGACCCTGGGGCCGGGGACCACCAGGAGATGTTGATGAGCAGATTGTAAAGCCCTTTGGGGCTCATAGGGGGAGAGACAGACTTGCAGATATGCTGGCCCCTGGCCATATAGGGCTTTGAAGGTAAGCACCAGCTACTTGAAATGGATCCAGTACTCAATAGGCAGCCAGTGCAGTTCATGCAGCAAGGGGTGGATATGCATCCTCATAGACGACAAAGTCAACACCCATGCTGTTGTGTTCTGCACTAGCTGGAGCTTCCAGAGCAAAGTCAAGGGCAGCTCCACATAGAGAGAATTACAATAATCCAATCTGGAAGTGACCACTGCATGGGTCACTGTATCCAGATCACAGGGGGTGAGGGATGACAGAGATCCATTCCCATGGCGAAGATGGCTGCATTAGGCCCTACTGAATCCCTTCCCCTCCCCAAGTTTCACCCTCCCCCAAATCTCCAAAGATTTCTCCACCTCTAGAAGCTGCAGCAATGTGTGGTGAGCTCTGCAGTCTCAGCAGCAAAGCCTTTCCATTCTATACAGGCAGTTGCTCTTCTGCCTCAGGGAAAAACAACACAACCCTGTGTGTGTGTGGCTTCCACAGGATATATCTGCACCAAAGACTTGCATCAGATTTGTGCAGAACCTGGGGCTTTCTAAGCCTGCTGAAGGTATGGTTAAGCTTCAGAGATCCTGACTCCTTTCTTACCCTCTCCTTGTGAGTTCTCTGAGGATTGGTAATGTCTATTAACTCACTCAGAGTCTCTGGTACAGACCAGTGGCCCCCAGCATGGTGTCCAAAGGTGCCATAGTGCCTACTGATGTGTATCCTGGTGCCCACTGTCTTTACCCGCAAAGCGAAAAGCCAGTCCTGGATTTCCTCCAACTTATTGGAACAAGAGGTCCTTCAGAAGACTTCAGGAGTCTAGGTCCTTCAGAAGACCTTTGGGTCTGCAGCTAGTCACACTTCCTAGTCAGAAATAGCTGCCCCCATCACAGCGGAATGCTTCTCTTGGGAATCCCAACCCCAACTTTTTGTGATTGCCCTCACATGGCAGCCATTTTGTGATTGGTCCCACCCCACTATGGCAGCCATTTTGTGATGGCGCCCACTACCCATTCTCAAAATTCCAAAGGTGCCCACGGGCTCAACAGGGTTGAGGAGACTTTATACAGACACCCCTACTGAGCCACCCAAGTCCCTATTATGAATAGCCAAACTGCAGATCGGTTCCTAAGCCCCAGCCCAGCCATGCCACTTGTCAATGGAAAGGTAAGGGAGACTTCTCTGAACTGGACAATAAGGTAGCACCTGCCTCAGCCTCCCCCTGAGAATGGGAAATTAACTTACAGAGGCCCCCTTTCTACTGTGCTTGGGTTGCAAACAAATGAAAGGTGCTCAAATGTAAAATTCTACCATAATGCAAGCACACCAAGACCACCAGCATAATCCAATTTGAGTGGACCCTGAAGTGTGTGAAAGGGAACTGCTGTGTGTGTGAACAGGCAATCGCAGATCGAGCTCCAGAACGTCCATTCTGCCTCATAGCAGGTGAGACTCAATGCTTTTCCATGGCTTTGTTCCACACGGTCAGGTGAGAGTGTGGACAATGTAGACTCCCCCTTTGGGGGCCCACAATGAAATGGGTAAGTGATACATTCAGGACAGGTAGAAGGAAATACATACTTGCTCAGTGAATAATTACATTGTGGAATTCATTGCCAGTGGATGTGGTGATGGCCTCTGTGGAGAAACAGGGACCCGCCCTCAGCCCTGGGAGACTGAGCAGCCGTTCTGTGGCTCGCAAGCCCGTTTTGGCCTTCCCACCCGGCCTGGTGGGGCTATTTCTCTCCGTTAAACGCTGCCACCACTCACTGAATTGAGTTACCACCTTCCTTGAGGGACAGTGAGACCCCTCTGGCTAAATTCCTCACCTTGGGAAGTGGGTACCTCGATCTTTGGGCGCCCCCTGGGGAGTTGGCAACCACTCGGATTCTGGCCCATTTGTGTTCCCTGGACTCCCTTTGCCCTTGGTAATGTGTAGAGTGGGGAGCACCCTGTGGTTAAGGCACACCAGGCTTTTTAAACTCAAAAAGGAAGATTTATATAACTATATACATATCGGGCACAGAAAATAAACACCGGCGCTTCAACACAACTGGGGCACAGAAATTAAACAGGATAAAAACGCAATTCCTCTGTCCCTACCCACACACCCTCTCTACCTCTGTAGTGGGTTGTGGCCTCAGGCCAGGATTTGCTTTTCCCCCTCCTCCAGCCCTCCTCCTCAGGACTAGCCACCAATACTGCTACCCTCCTGGCTCTCCACCATGGTCAATAGTGGCCTGGATTGCCCACGGAGTCTCTGGTAACAGGAGTCCCACCTGTACTCTCACTTGAACCTGCCGTCCACGCTGAAGACTGGGCTGAGACCGACTCTTTCCCCCTCAGGAGCAAAAAAACCTTTTTCCTTGACCCCGCCCCTGGGGTGTGTCCCTCTTTTCCCGCTCTTTTCCCTCAGGGATGCTGGGAAGTGTAGGCAGGGAGGCATAGGCGTAATCTTTGTGGGGGCGGCGGGGCGTGAGCCCCCGCCGAAATTTTCAGGAAGGTACTCAGCCTCCCCCGGGAGCCACCCTTGCTCCTAGCAAAGCAATGCCTCTGGTCGAGCCCCAGCCCCCCCCGGGAAATTGGAAAGTCTACACCCTTGCAGGGAGGTATGGCAGCTCCACTGTTCCCTATGGAGTACCCCCCCACACACATAAGGAACTAGCAAGCTGGCATCCATTTTATGGCCTGGCAGCCATTTCGTCACGGCCTCAAGCATAGATGACATTCAGAAGAAGTTAGACAGGTTTATCAGAGACCGTGTTGACTAAATGGAACCCTCCATATTTGGAGGTAGTGAGCCTGTGAATGCCATTCCCAGGAGGCAACATCAGGGAAGGGCCTCGGCCTGTATGCCCTGTTTGTTGGCCCTGCAGGGCAACTAGTTGGCTGCTGTATGAAACAGGACTAAATGGGCCACTGGTTGGATCCAGCAAGGCTCTTATGTTCTCAGTCACTTTCTCAGGCACCCAGTTTGCCTAGGGTTGTCAACTCCTGCTTGGGAAATGCCTGGAGATTTGGAGGTGGAGCCTGGGGAGGGTGGGGTTTGGGGTATAAAACCCTTGGTGGGGTATAAAACTGTTATGTATTAAGATACATAACAGCTATGTTAGCCTGGCCATGCAGTCTGGCAGACCTACAAACCTTCGGTCCAAGAACAATAGCCACCTCGGATCCTAGAGCGGACCAATAGGTTCACCCGGATCCTGAAAGGGACCTATAGAAACATGGGCCATGTAAATACAGCCTATCATGGGAATTGGGGGGGTGTTGGGTGTGAGTGTGGGCATGCATATAAGCCGGCCTTGGACTGGCTACTTTATCTTCCGTTATGATGTAACCTAATAAACCTGAGCTGATTTCACCATGCTGAGCCTCCGCACTCAGTACTTTTCACTGGCGACAAGGATGGGATCCCAATGAGCGAGCCTGACTCCAACTCCGGACCAGCACCAAGCACCGATCAATAGGACACCGCGCCCCGCATCGCTCCCCAGCAGCATCGCACTGTGCCCCGTGCCCCCGATCATCGCTCCCCGCACTGTCCTTGAGTCATGGCTGCAGCTCCGGGAACCATCAAAGTGTAGTGTGAATGGGAATATAAGGATTTTTTTATATAGGTTTTTTTCTTCTTGATTGTTCATATTCATATTTTTCTTGGTTTTATGGATTTCTCTTTTAAGTAATATTTTATTAAGATGTTATATACAAGGCTTTCCTCTTGTGGGTCTGATATTGTTAGTAGACAACATAATAGGTACAAAGTTCATGATTATGTAGTTCTTAAGGGCAAAACCTTGCAGTGTCTAGGTCAGAGAAGATTTTAGTCTCGTATCAGTAAAAAATACTTTTGTTTAGGGTATGAAGAATCTTTCCACATTATCATTTTAGATTAGGTTAAGTAAACACTTAGATTTACGTAGGTACATCTCTTTTTACATCGGGCCAATCGGAGGGTTATTACTCAAATTACCACTGTCTTTTGTAACCAATTATGCTTTTTGAATACTGTTTTCTTGATGATGTCAATCTACATATAAAATAACATATATTTCCTGAATATGTTCATAGTTGGCCAGCCGGCCGTTAGTTTTTAGTCTTTGTTGTGTCCAGTGAACCATGCGGTCACTACACAGGCCGCAGTGGTTCTAGCATGCGTTTAACCCACTACACAATACATGGTATTCCCAACATCCTCGTGTTGGACAATGGGGCGGCATTTACGTCTGCCGAATTCTTGGACTTTGTACAATATTATGGAATTTGGCATGTACGCTCTACACCATTTCACCCGGCAACAAATGGGCAGGCGGAACGAATGGTGCGTATGACCAAAGAGGTGCTCCACTGGGTTATCCAAGGCGAATGGGACTACCGGCTAGCTGCCTTCCTGTTCGACCAACAGACCACACTGCACACCGCCACCGATCGCTGTCCCGCAGAACTCTTGATGGGCCGCCGCTTGACAACCCGGCTGGACTGCCTACATTCGGACTGGGCCCCCGACCACAGCCCGGGCTTGGTACCACAAGAAACACCCCGCGGCTTCTTTCCCGAGGACTCAGTGTATGCCCTGAACTACGCCAGGGGTCAACCATGGATCCCAGCCCTCCCCCACAAAGCCCCACCACTCGACTAGGGAATGGCAGCGCCCAGAGTACTTGTGGGCTTTGTCTGCTAGTGCTTCGGAACTATGGGGGGAGGGGTGTTATGTATTAAGATGGCCAGGGCTATGCTAGCCTGGCCATGCGGTCTGGCAGACCTACAAACCTTTGGTCCAAGAACAATAGCCACTTTGGATCCTAGTGCAGACCAATAGGTTCGCCCGGATCCTGAAAGGGACCTATAGAAACTTGAGCCATGTAAATACAACCTATCATGGGAATTGGGGTGTGTGTGTGTTGGGTGTGAGTGTGGACACGCATATAAGCCAGCCTTGGACTGGCTAGTTTATCATCCATTATGATGTAATCTAATAAACTTGAGCTGATTTTACCATGCTGAGCCTCCGCACTCAGTACTTTTCAAAAGCCATAGAGTCTGCCCTCCAAAGCAGCCCTCGGGGAAACTGACCCCTGTCACCTGGAAAACAGTTCTAGGTGGATAGCCATGTTGGTCTGAAGCAGTAAAACAAAGTTTGAGTCCAGTGGCACCTTCAAGACCAGCAAAGTATGAGCTTTTGTGTGCATCTGAGAAAGTGTGCACGTACACAAAAGCTCATACCTTGAATAAAGCTTTGTTAGTCTTAAAGGTGCCACTGAACTCAAACTTTGCTCTACTGTAAAACAGTTGTAATTCTTGGAGATCTCCTGCCTCCACCAAGAGGTTGGCAGCCCTCAACTTAGCTCACAGGGTTGCTGGGAAAATAAAATGTGCGTGTGTGCCACTCTGAACTCCTTGGAGCATGAGGAAGATGAAAATGAGAAAATAACCAAACGGCATGCTTGTGCGAACTGACCTTCATCAGCCAACTTCCACATAGAGACCCTTTCCTTTCCCGGATCTGTCTGAGAGCTTTCCCCCTCGCTGGCTACCTCCTCAGTGCTGAGCAGCTGATCTGGTGTGGCAGAAAGGTGGCCTGGCTGCTCTTCCAGCCCGCTTGGCAGCGAGTGAGGTGCCCACCTCTGTGGAGTTGGAGGGATGTGCTTTATTTTTCCTCACAGTAAATGGAAACGGAGGGTCATTCCCTCAGGGAAGAGCTGACCCCTTTTTCAGGAGGGGGAGAGGAGGGGGTGCAGCTTCCCATCTATCTCTCAGCTGTAATGGATGGGTTGGCTCGGGGGCTGGGGGTACAGGCCTGGCTTTTAGCCTGAAAAAATCGTACACACATACTCGCCATGTAAGTGTGTTCTGCGCCTTGAGTTACAATTTAATTGTTTAATATTTCAAACAGTTCAGGAATGGAAAGGAACAAATCACCCTACACGGAAGGCCGCGGCACTGGCTTTCCATTTCCTTTGAATCGAGTGATTGCACTTGAATGTGAAACTTGCAGTTTCCACTGGAAGTGATATTGATGCATTGTCAGCCTCCTTTTCCACATGCCCCACCGCCAAAAGGCTCCCGTGGGTTCCTGGCAACCCTAGGCCTTGAGCAACCCTAGTTGCTCTTCTTTGGGAATGAGTCCCTGTGGGTCACTGGCATGATAAATCAGTCACTTGGGCGGCTCAGCCAGAGAACCAGCCCTGGTCTAGGGGGCCTTAAAGTAGGCCTAGCACCTGCTGTGTGCAGCAACCCAGAAGAGGCCTGATTCAATTCGAGAAACATTTTAAAAACCAACAAGATTTTCTAAGATTTTGAGACTGGAAAGCTCTCATCATCAGGTATCGGGCAAAGAGAGCTTTGACTCTCGATATCTTGTTGGTCTTTAAAGTGCTATTGGATTTGAATCTTGCTCTTCTACTACAAAACAGCATGGCTATCCACAGAAAACCGCCAGAGGCTTGATAAACTTCTGGTTTTCACCATCTTTTTTGGATCTGCAGAAATCTGGCAATGCTTGTGAATGGTAATGAAAGGGATCCACCCTGAAAGCTTGGGATTTTATCACACTTCTTTCTCCGGATCTTAAGAGGAGTAGAATCTTAGGGAGAGGGGCTAGAGCTGGGCTGTTGGGCTATTATTTCTGTGCCCATGACCAGCAAACTCCATCCCTGAGTCCTAGAGTTGCCAGTGTTAAGTACTGAGACGAGGCAGCTCTTTTCACAATAACAACTTCTTTACTGAACTCTGAAACCAGACTGAGCTCACCAGCTCAACAGAAGCTAATTTATACTTGTAGAAACCACACCCACCTTTAACAACAACCAGTACAAAGTAGGCAGCTAGGATCCTTCATTTACATGAACCATATACAAAGTAACTATTTACAGTACAGCTATTGGATTATAAAACAACAAATATGATTGGCCGTTACCAGCAACACAACCAATAGCCTTGAAGGCCTTTGGAGCCTTCGCTCCAACTCAAGCTTCAGCAGTACACCCTCCAGGTGGCATCTGGAGATCTCCTACTATTATGATTGACTTCTAGATGACCAAGATCAGTTTCCATAGAGAAAATGGCTGCTTTGGAAGGTGGACTCTATGACCTTATACTCTGTTGAGTTCCCTCCCCTCCCCAAAATCTCCAGGTATTTCCAACCCAGGACTGGCAACTCTACAGAGACCCCAAATTCTGACCCACAGGGGCTGTCCCTTCCTCTACCAGATGCCCCTAAGCTCCACCTCCTGATCTGGCAAACTATTACCACCCCAGATCTCCAAGGCCTCTCCCCTGAGTCTCATAGTCTGAGGCACCACAGACCTGGCATCCTTATATGCAACTGGTGGGTCCTCAGATCTAAAGCCGATCAAAGCTCCCCCCATCACCACATTACAGAAGAAACCAGTGCAGCCCCTCCTGATACAAACTATAAAATATCAGTCTTATGGCAGCTCTTAACAAGTGATTCAGCTTTATTAACCATAACAACAACCACACAATGCAGTAAGTAGCTCAACTTATACTCTTTTGGTTGGACAAACCATGCCCCCTAGGTTGTTAAACCCAATCATAACTTATAGATAACAACCAATAGTTGTTGCTCCCTCCAAAACCATACCTAAGCTCTGATTGGCCCCTTGTGCAAAGTAGCCAATCAGCACATGCAGCTTAGGATACCAGGCCTCTATGGAGCTGTGGACTGAAGATCAAGTCAATTCACTTTATGTATTAAGACAATACATAACACCCCTCCCCACTAAGAGAGCAATACCCATTAACAGATAAAGTCTCTCAAATAAGTGGGGCGATACTGATTTCGCTGGGAACACCGCAGTTCCCTTGCCAGAGGACCCACATCAGTGGGGCACACAGGAGGTTGACTTATGTTGCCATTCTGTTGGCTGCTCTCGGCCGCTGCCGGACCATCCGCAGCCAGGTTAACAGGACCTGTTGGCACAGGCGGCTGCATAGTCTCAGACTCAGCTGCTGACATCGAGTCCGACAGGGGTTCGGTGTCGGAGGAAAATGGAGGCTCAAATTGCTCTGCAGTCTGAGTTGGACTCCCAGTCGACCCTGAGCAGTCCTCTGTGGGGGATTCCGGATGGTCAGCCCATCGACATCTGTTAAGTATGCAACTCAACAACATTGTAAGTAACAAGTGAATCAGCTTTATTAAGAACGAGAACTTCCAAGATCACACAAGACACGACGACAACACAACAACACAGTGGAGCCTAGCTCCCTTTTAAACAATCCCGGGCTGGTGTACCCACTCCCTCACATAGTTAAGGTCCAATCATAATCCAGATATAACATCCAATAAACACAGTTCCCTCCAGCACAGTTCTCTTACATTTGATTGGTTACAATACTGCTTCAGCCAATGGTATTGTTTCAGATCAGCCCATCGACGTCGAACCTGATCGTGTGTCGCCTTAAGCTCCTACTGTCAGATATAGTTACAATGTAGGACCTAGATCCAGTGATCGTGGTCACCGAAACAGGAATCCACAGGGGCCCATCACCGTAGTTCCTGGAGAAGACAGCGTTGCCACCTGGAACGATTGAGGCATTGCTGGGGTTTCCCTCTGCGGTGGCTTGTCGGATGTCGGTGCAGCCGGTCGAGCAGCGAGGACAAACAGCGATTCATCAGGAGTTCTACCGGACTCCTCCCAGTTGTAGTGTGTATTGTGATGTGCTGATACAGCGGGAAAGACACCAATCTCTGGCTCCAGTCTCTGTGGACCATCTGGTGGAGTGCGTCCTTCGTTGTGCTCACCATCTGCTCGGCCTGACCATTGGTAGAAGGATGGAAAGGCCTGATGTGCCTGATCAAATTGACTGCTATGAATTTCTGGAACTCCGCAAACGTGAACTGAGTTCTGTTATTGGACACGATAGTGTTCGGCAGACCATGTGTTGCAATGATGCAGCAGAGTGCTCTGATCACTGAGGCTGAGGTCATGGATGACATTTGCACGACTTCCAGACATTTGAAATAAGAGTCCACAACAATCAAGAACACCTGTCCCTGGAAGGGGCCTGCAGTAGCTTGTTTCCTTTCTCCAAGGTCAGGGACAAAGGGTGACGCTAGGGGAACAGCAGTCCCGGAGGCACCTGCTTGAATGTGGAGTGCCTCAGGGGGCGGGGCTTTCCTCAATGCTCTTCAATATCTTGCCCAGATTGCCCAGAGGTTTGGGCTGGGATGTCACCAGTATGCTGATGACATCCAGCTCTATCTGATGTTGGGTGCTCAGTCGGACTCCAGATCGGAAGATCTGGACTGGGCATTGCACGCCGTGGCTGGTTGGCTCAGGCTGAGTCGGCTGAAGCTAAACCACGTGAAGATGGAGGTCCTGTGCCTGAGTCGGGGCAGTTCGAGGTTGGGGCTCCCACTCCCGGCCTTTGACAGGGTGCCATTGGTGCCTGCGCCGGTGGTTAGGAGTTTGGAAGTGCTCCTGGAACCCTCCCTGGCAATGGAGGCCCGGGTAGCAGCCACTGCTAAGTCAGCCTACTACCACCTGCAGCTGGTTCGGTAGTTGGCTCCCTTACTTGATCGCGACAACCTGGCTACAGTGATCCACGCAATGGTCACCTTGAGGCTAGACTATTGTAGCGCTCTCTACATGGGGCTGCCCTGTGCGCAAATCCAGAGGCTGCAGCTGGTGTACTGCAGCCAGGCTACTGATGTGTCTCCCTAGATGGCAGCATATCCGGACGGTGCTGAAGGTGCTGCACTGGCTGCCAATAGCATACCGAACTCGCTTCAAGGTGTTGGTCATTAACTTTAAAGTCTTATATGGCCAGGGTCCAATATACGTGAGGGACTGCCTTTCCCCGTATATACCCCAGAGAGCACTACAGTCGGGGGCACTAATCGAATGGTTATTCCAGGCCCCAGGGAGGCCAGGGCCTTCTCAGTGGTGGTTCCTGACTGGTGGAATGAGCTCCCGGAGGGGATCAGGGCTCTGCGGGATCTTGTGCAGTTCTGTAGGGCCTGCAAGATGGAGCTCTTCCACCAGGCCTTCAATTAGGAGCCGCCCACATTACCATCAACAACCACTATTAATATCTGTGGTGGAGGCTGGCTGCAGTGAGATCAAGCCAAACCGCCTAGGAGCCTGTAATTGCCTGAGCCTGCATGACATGTTACGCCATCTTGGTTAATAATCACTGAGTGCACTTTAATCGGAAACCGTTGATTGTTTAAATGTTTTAACAGTATTAAATGTTTTAAATGTTTTGACTGTATATGAACGTTGGCACACTGTGCCAGGCAATGTGAGCCACCCTGAGCCCACTTGCGGGGAGGGCAGGTTATAAATACAATAAATAAATAAATATGTGTTGGCAGGACCACGGGAGGCGTGTGGTTTCCCAGTGTTGAACTGGCGCTTGCAGGAGTTCCAGTCATGACTCCTGACACGGTTGGCAAACTTTCACCAATTCTTCGATCTCTTTGTTGATGTGCGGCCACCACACATGCTAGGGCCTTCATCCGGACGATGCCCAGGTGTCCCGCATGCAAGGCCTCCAACACTTGCTGGCGATGTTCGGCGGGTATGACCACCCAATTTCCCTACCACAGGCAGGCCTTGTGAACTGGCAGTTTGTGTTCCCTGGAGCTGTATGGTTGGAATTCTGTGTCGAGATGGCCGGCCAGCCATCCCCTCCACACCCAGTTGAGAACTCGAGAGAGTATAGAGTCTCTGGCCGAGTTTGAAGCAATGTCAGATGCATGTACCGGTGGCTGCGGCAGCTCTTTGATTGCCATTACTTCACAGTCTGGAGCAGGGTCGACCAGTGGACCCAGGGCAGGAAGCTGGCTCAGGGCATCAGTATGGCCAATAGCTTTCCAGGGGTGGTGGCTGATGTTGTAGTCATATGCCAACAAGAAGACAGTCCAGCGCAACATCCTCGGGGAAAGGATTTGTGGGGTTTGCCTATCGGGAGCGAACAACCCCAGTAGTGGCTTGTGGTCCATCACCATGATGAACCGGCGTCTGTACAGGAAATCATGGAACTTCTTGATGCCAGCCACAAGTGTGAGGGCCTCCTTGTCTATCTGGGCATAGTTTCTCTCTGCCACCAATAGTGTTCGCAAATAGTAGGGAACAGGAGCCTCCCGCCCATCCGGCATAGTGTGACTGAGAACGGCTATGATGCCGAAGGGCGAAGCATCAGCTGCCAGGACGAGTGGCTTACCCTCATCGAAGTGCATGAGGACACTCTTAGCAGTTCCTTTACAGTGGAAAACGCCCGGTCGTGTCATGGCCCCCACTCCCACTTAGCCTTCTTCTCCAACAGCTGATGAAGCAGTTCAGCAATGGATGCTTTGTGGGGCAAGAATGAGTGGTAAAAGTTTAAGAGTCCTAAGAAGGACTGCAATTCCTTCTTGTTAGTCGGGCACGGTGCCTTCTGGATCGCTGCGACCTTGCTGTCAGTCGGATGGACTCCGTTGGTATCAATGAGGAACCCGAGAAACTCGACCCTTGGGACTCCAAGCTGACACTTCTTCTGCTAGACCTTAAGGTCTTGAAACTGACGAAGAACTGCTCTCAAGCAATCAGACAGTTCTGTGGTGTTGGTGCTGGCGACAAGCATGTCATCAAAGTAGGGCATGACCCCCGGAATACCCCAGAGGAGACCTTTCATCAGCCCTTGAAAGATACCTGGGGCAACATTCACACCAAACTGTAGTTGGTTCACCTTGAACGTCCCTTGGTGAGTGACTATTGTCTGTGCCTCTGCTGCATTCTTGTCAACCGGCAGTCGTTGGTAGGTTTGTGTGAGGTCAAGTTTTGTGAAGGTCTGGCCACCGGCCAGGGAAGCTAGGACATGGTTAATCAACGGCACCGGGTATGCGTGCTGCTATAGAGCCTTGATCGTGCACTTGTAATCAACACAGATGCGGATGGACCCATCTGGCTTCACTGGAGTGACGATTGGTGTTTCCCATTTGGCGTGGGAAACCAGTTCTAGGATTCCCTGCTGGATTAGTTTGTCCAGTTCCTCATCAAAGCGGGGCAGCAATGCAAAGGCTCAGGGCCTTCAGTCTGATGAGCACGACTGTTGGGTCGAAATCGAATGTCACAGCCGGGCCTGTATAATGTCCTAGTGACCCATCAAAAACTGTCGGAAATTCCTGGCAGATCTAGTCCAGTTCAGTTTGGCAGAGTTGATTTACTCTGTTGACTGTGATGCCAAGGGCCTCGAACCAGTCCAGACCGAGCAAACTGGTCCTGCAACCTTCGGCTATGAGGAGTTTCAATGGTCCCTTGAAACGCTTGAATTGGACCTCAAACGTTGCTGCACCAGCTACCAGAATGTGTCAACCAGTTTGGTGTAGTGGTTAAGTGAGAGAGCCAGTTTGGTGTAGTAGTTAAGTACGCGGACTCTAATCTGGGAGAACCGGGTTTGATTCCCCACTCCTCCACTTGCACCTGGCTGGATGACTTTGGCAAGCCATAGTTCTGGCACAGCTGTTCTTGAAAAAAAGAGCAGTTTCTGTCAGAGCTCTCTCAGCCCCACCTACCTCACAGGGTGTCTGTTGTGGGGAGCAGAAGGGAAAGGTGTTTGTAAGCCGCTCTGAGACACCTTTGGGTAATGAAGGGCGGGATATAAATCCAATCTCTTCTCTTCTTCAACCCTGGAAGTCTGAGAGATGCACACCACTGGACTCCAGGTGATGGCGACTCCTGTGTGGGAACAGCTGGCACAGGGTTTCTGTCGAAATGACCGTGAATGCCAACCCAGAATCGACCTCCATCGCGCACGGCTTCCCGTCTAGGAGTATCAAGATCTTTATCTTTTTCCTGGTCTTCATTTCCATGTTGAGGACGGTCGGCTGATAGGAGCGGCAGGTCGTAGTGTGACATTCGGCGGCTGTCGCTGCGTCTGTGCGGTGACCCCTACAGCTCTGCTGTGGAGAAATCAGCGGGAACTTCTTCTTCAATGTGGTGCTCTGGCGATGTGCCCCTGCTTGCCACAGGATCTGCACTTGGCGTCCCAGAACTTACAGCGGTCTCTGTCATGGTCACTCTTGCAGCTGGTGCAGGGTGACCTCCCCAACACTTTCTCTGGGACACGCTTGGACCTAGTTGACCTGGTCTTGTGTATTTCTTCCTCTTCACTCTCTGACTCATCAGCAGAGTCATGATGCACTGTTCTCACTTTTCACTGAGTGGATGGGCTGTTTGAATGTCTCACTTCCCGCATTGACTTCTCGGTGGCTTCTGCAGCGAGGGCCTCCTTGTAGGCCGTTGTGAACAATAGCTCTTGCTTTGCAAACAGATGTTGCTGAAGCCTCTCATTTCGGAGACCGCACACCAATCAGTCGAGGAGCACTGCTTCCAAATCAGTGAAATTGCATGTCCTGGCAGCCTTCCGTAGTGCTGTGACATAATCAGCGATCGTCTTGCCCGCGGCCTGATCACGTTTGTAAAAGGCGTGTCGGCAGGCAATCTGTGAGGGCTTGGGTGAGAAGTGGTTTTGGAGTTTCCCCTTAATTCTCATTAGGGAGACTGTCAATATGTCCTCTGGTGCCACAAGGGAGCAGGCCACATTGAAAATGGTCCTTCCGCAAGAACTGAGGAGTGTCGCCGTCTGCATTGCTTCATCCTCGATCTTGTTGGCACGCAGATGGAACTCAAACCAAGTTATGTATGAGTCCCAGTCTTCCAGCTCTGGCTCGAATGGATCGAACTTGGTACTGGCTGCCATCCTGCAGGACTGTACTGCTTCAGGATCAGCAGGGCATTGATTGTCTTCTCCCAGCAGTCGGGGATGCTCTTCTTCATCGGCCATAGTGGCCCTGGTAACTTATAGATAATGACCAATAGTTGTTGCTCCATCCAAAACCATCCCTAAGCTCTGATTGGCCCCTTGTGCAAAGTAGCCTATCAGCAGGGCTATTTTTGGGCAGGAACGTACAGGAACAGAGTTCCGGCTGGCTCCCAAGTTGGCCACGCCCAGAAGGAATGCATTAGCATAATAGGCCACACCCAACAGCAGAAACTTATTAGGACTGGCTACATTAGGGGTGTGTGGCCTAACATGCAAAGGAGTTCCTGTTACAAAAAAGCCCTGGGTTTGGACAACAAAGAAGGTAAACAGAATAAGAAGCAAAAGGTGGCTGTGGCTGGATGAGCACACTTATGGTAACACAGGGGTGTGGCCTCTTATGCCAATGAGCTGTGCTGTCAGGGGTGTGGCCTATTATGCTAATGAGTTCCTGCTGGGCTTTTTCTACAAAAAAAGCCCTGCCAATCAGCATGTGCGGCTTAGGATACCAGGCCTCTATGGAGCTGTGGACTGAAGCTCAAGTCAACTCACTGTATGTATTAAGACAATACATGACACAAATGTATACCCAATGTTTTATAAGATAACAAAAGAGGAGTGAGGAGCAAGGAGCCAGAGAGAGAGAAAATGGAGAGACTGCCAGGTATAAGGGGAGGCTTGTCCCTCTGCTCCTTATTTTGAGCTAAAATTTATCTCATTTCCCTAAACTATTGTTGGAGTATTCCTCTCCCTTCCCTCAAAAAGAAAGATAAAGAAAAGAAAATCAAAAGGCTGAAAAACACAACTCCAAACCCATCAGCACAAAGCATCACAGGAAGTTCACCCTTAGAACCAGACTCTGGGTTGGCTCACACAATGAATGCCTTTGTATTGTCAATCCCCATCTGCCGCTGCTCATTCAACTGGATCCGACCACATCCATGTTCCTGTGGAATAAGTAAGGAAAGCACAGAAGCAAAGACGTTTTATACAAACTGCAATTCTGATGTGATCAAATAAAATGGGAGTGGAGGCATGGGGCACAATCCTGTCATCATCATTTTGGTGTCTCACCTTCTTTCCAGAAGGTCAAAGGAGCCACATGGCACCAACTACACACACAGGGATGCCAACACCCAGGTGGGGCCTGGAGATCTCTCAGAATAATTACAACTGCTCTCCAGATGACAGAGATCAAATTACCTGGAGAAAATGGCTGCTTTGAAGGGTGGCATCACGTCCCCACTGAACTACCTCCCCAAACTCAGCCTCCCCAGGACTCTGCCCCTAAATCTCCAGGAATTTTCCAGCCTGGAGTTGGCAGCCTTATAGTGTTCATTCAAGGTTGCAGAGCATTCTACACAGAATGCTAACAAAGGGTCTTAAGATCAGGGCCCAAAACATCATTTCCCCGCTCCTTTCCCCCCTTTTAACTTCCACCTTGATAAAGAGTTCTGCAGGGGATCCGTGGGATCCCGCCGCGGCGTCTCTACTTTGGTGCGGCTCTGATTTGCCGCACTTTGACCGATGTTTTTCCTGCCGTGTGGCAGGGACCTGCATGTAACATCTGTAAATAATGTTGCAAATGGTAATATACCATTTATAGAACATTTTATAAATGTTTTCTTTATAAGACCTTGCCCTAGTAATTTTTTTGTTTGTTTTCCATACCTTAGACTATTTATCTAGATCAATATTATGCTCCAAACCACTTAATCTTGGGTTTTATTTTCTAACATTATATCATACATTTTCTTAATAAGCTTATCATCAGTATAAATCAATAGTTTTCATAAAAACCCATTTGTTTAACAAATCTTGATTCTAATTTTGCTCTTTCCCACCAACTCAGATTTTTATCTTGTTTTTTCAGGATCTCTTCTGCCTTTAGTTAATTTTTATTATCCAGCAAATCTTCATATCTATACAATAAGTTTTTTTGAAATAAATTTGGATTCGTAAAAGCTTTATGTGGTGAAACCCATTTGGGTATTTTAATATTAAACAGTTTTTTAATTTCTTCCCATACTTTCAGTAGTGCTCTTCTAAGAAGATGTTGTTTGAAGTATTTGTATATTTTATCTCTATCATACCACACACTTTCAAAAGGAAAGTTTTCAAAGTCCATCATTTCTTCTTTGGTGAATCTTGTAATGTTAAAAGTAGAGGGTTGTGGTCTGCAAATGTTGCTGGTAATATCTCTGCTTCCACCAAGTCATTTATAATTGTCGAGGAGATCCAGCACATATCTTTTCTTGACTTGTGTCTTGCAGAGTAATATGTAAAGTCCTCCTTTTGGAAATTTCTTACTGTCCAAGCATTCACCAAATTATATTCTTCTGAAGTTGTGAAAAGCTCTTAGGACGTTCATTGCCTTGTTTCTGCTTTCCCGTTTCTGTTTTTCTATCTAAAGTTCTGTCAAATAATGCATTATAATCTCCAGTCAAACACATTTCTTCAAAATCTTGTTTTGAGATAAGGTCTTGCAAAAGTTGATAAAATTTGTCATGCTGTTGATTAGATATATATTAACAATCAGGGTTGTTTTGGCTTGTCTTTTAATTTTAATCATCAGGATTCTACCATCTTCGGAATTATATACTAATTCAAGGTGTAAATAGTCTTTCACATATGTTACGAACCCTCTTTTTCCCCCCTTGTCTGAAGAAATAAAAACTTTTCCAAGTTTCTTTATTTTCAAATATTTTTTGATCTGAAGGTTTGATGTGTGTTTCTTGCAAACATATCACATCCAATTGCATATTTTTCAGCTGCAAGAATATCTGTCTTTTTTTTTTTGAGGCACATTCAACCAATTAACATTTATTTAAATTATTTTGATTTTCTTTCTATCCATCCTGTACTTATTTTTCTGTGTCTTCTTTGGTCCTTTGTTGAAATCTCGTGACTATTTGCGATGGTACAATCCTTACTTGAGAGAGCCAGTTTGGTGTAGTGATTAAGTGCACAGACTCTAAACTGGGAGAACTGGGTTTGATTCCCCACTCCTCCACATGCACCTGCTGGATGACCTTGGGCAAGCCATAGATCTGGCACAGCTGTTCTTGAAAAAGAGCAGTTCCTGTCAAGAGCTCTCTCAGCCTCACCTACCTCACAGGGTGTCTGTTGTGGGGAGGGGAAGGGAAAGGAGTTTGTAAACCGCTCTGAGACTCCTTTGGGTAGTGAAGGGTGGAGTATAAATCCAATCTCTTCTCTTCTTCTTCTTACTGTTTTTCTATTGTATCTTGGTGTATGTCCAGTGGTTCCTGTTGCTCCCTGTAGTTCCTGAACTTCTTCTTCTGCATCCTTCTGTTCCTCTTCGTGTGTTTCCAAATCATCTCCATGTGTTTTAATGAAGTCTTCTACTTTAAGAATTGAGTTAATTCTGTATCTTTTGCCCTTGTAAGTAAAGAGAATACATTCTTGTATTAGCCACCTGTATGTAATTCCATTCTTTCTTAAAAATACTTGCAAGGTCCATATAATCCTTCCTTCTCTCCCTCACTCTCCAAGGAACTTCTTTAAGTATTTTTATCTCTGTATTTTCTATTTGAAGAGATGTGTCATTGGCAGCTTTAAGAATCTCATCCTTCATGGTTCTCTTATAAAATCTCACATGTACCTCTCTAGGTAGCTTATTTTTTCTTGCATAAACTGAAGGCATTCTATAGGCCACATCAATTTCATTGTAAACTTCTGGGTTTTTTGCGCCCATATATTTTGCAAGAGTGTACGCCATATCTATTTTTAAATCTCCCTCCTTCTTTTCTGGTATGCTAACCGGTTTGAGTTCCCATTGGGGAGAAAGCTGAGGTCTACATGAAGTAAACAAATGTCAGTTCATAAGGATATAATACAAATAAAAAGGGAGAGCAAGCCATTACCCAGCACACTAAATGACTTTCACTCAGAAGTCACCCAAATAATTCTGGAAACACTTTACTGTACAGAGCCTTAGAAATTTTTACACATTTGAGGCCTTCTTTGTTCTTCATTGTGAAGCCTGCACAATAGAACAGAAACAGCCACAAGAAATCCTAAACCTGAGCAGAAACAGCATACAGTGATGGAATTGGGGAAAATGATAACACATTCAAAGCGCAGTAGAATCTGATGTTATCCCCATTCCCCAACCCACTGCTTTCCTTTCCCCCATGCTTGTTTAGGAGCTATCAGGAGATCTTGCTGTGGGATCTCAACAGGAGCTCCAGCACTGTGGTAGCATCCCAGAAATAAGGAACCCTTGGAGATGTAGCTCCCATGTATTCAGACATCCTTGACCCAGAGTTACAAGTGGATAGCCACCTGGTTACATTTAGAAAGGAAAGGCTATACTGGGGAGGCCGACACATTTGCCTGAGCTTTTTACAAACCCAGTCTAAAATCTGGTAAGGGCTTGGAACAAAAGGGAATTATAGGTGGAAAGTTTGTTTCTGAGGACACCCCCCACCAGGGTTTTTTTTCTGGGAGAACGCACCAGAATGGAGTTCTGAAACCTCTTCGACGAAATTCTTTTAAAAATGTTTAAAAGCTCATGAATTTTCAGTATATAGCCTGAAAACTTCATTTCCCTCTTGAGAGTTCTGGCGCCTCTATATATTTTTTTAATGAAAAAGCCCTGCCCCCCCCCCCAGTCTGAAGTCTGGCACCATCATTAATGGGGAAGCAAATCCCACTGCTTACAGCCATCCAGGGCTTGACTCCAGATCTCCATGCTATCAAACCGGACTGTTTATTTCCTGGATCATGTAGCATACGTGCTCACTGCACATTATCCCAGGCATCTACGTCGTGCTTTCTCATTCCCTCTGCCCTTTCTTCTTGGTGAACAGCAGGGTGTCTCCCTTCTTCTGCCTGCCTTCCCCCCTCATTATTGAGGCTCCCTCCTTCTTTCTCCCCCCTAGTCCCCACTGTCTCGCCTTCCCCATCTATTTTTCTCTTCTAGTGCCAGTTTATTCATTTCAGCCCCATTAGGGATCTGAAAAGCAAAAATGGGAAACACAACCTGACTGCAAATGGACTCATTCTTTTAAAGGCGAGATGCTGGTCTAATTGCTTTCGGATGCAGGGGGAGATGGGTTTGGAATACAGGAGAAGGAGCCATTGCTAGATTGAACCTCATCTGGCAGCAACTGCTGAGAAGGAACTTTCTGCCCTCCTCCTGTTGATCTGCAGGAGGCTGAGAGAAGCTGCTTCAATCATAAAGTTTTATTATTTTATTATTTTTATGTAGTGCGTTTTTATCCAGCTTTTCCTTCAAGGAACTTGGGGTTTATGCAGTTCTCCCATCCTTCACTGTAACCTCACAACAACCCTACCAAGTAGGTTGGGCTGACAAAGAACATCTGACCCTAGACCACCTAGAAAATGTCATGAGGAGCATGGATTTGAACCCAGTTCTCCTTAGTCCCAGACCAACAGTAGAACTGCCACACTGTACTCCCTTGAGAAATTTTGCTAATCTTATCCTAAATCGCTCAGAATTCCTGCACATTTTTGACCCTCTAAATCCACCTAAAAATTTTGCCTCAATTGAAATTTTGTGGCAGTCTAGAATGACACATACACATGCATCCAAATGTTACTAACCATAGCAACATTCCTTATAAATTCCTAGAGATTTTTCACCCAGCCCATACCTTTCAAACATCTGTAACATATTTTCCCGAGGCCGTATTCATTAGCAACATCAACACCAAGCTTCCTTAATCCCAATATGGGATTCATCATAGATATACCTGGGCCTTGAGTTTTGGACTTGCACTACTGGCATAGATAAAAGTAGAGTCCTGCGGTACCCTAAAAACTGACCGACTTATTGTCTCATCGGTTTTTCTGGACTTCAGCCTGTTTGTCAGACACAGTGAAACAACACAGATCAGATTTAGCCAAAGAACAGCGGTATCATGGGAAAGTGATAGCGCCATCTGTTGATGATCTGAGGAAGAATTGCCAGTCAATGCACTTCGATAAACGTCAGGATTTTCCAATTGTATAATGCACACTCAGTGAATTTACAGCTAGATGCTGTGTCAATGGCTGTTAGGATGCTTTAATGAGGCTTCTACAGACATTTTAATATTGGAGAGAGTAATTTTCAAGAGAGTAAATGTCAGGTTCGAACCCCTACCATGAGTTACGCCTGTCTTTGTACCATGATCAATGATTGTGTATTGCTGCCCTACTGCTGCTAATGATCACTTTCGCTTTTGTAACCCCTGCCCACTTTGCACATCTGCTGGCTCCGCTTGTTACCTTATCAGTCCTCCCTGACATTCCTAGGGGGGAGAGTGTGAGAATGAGTGCATGGAGTGGTGTAGAGTTTTGTCTTGTAATTTCCCCAAAGCTACCCCTATATGGTTCACAGGTTCCAGCTGGACCTGTGGCCTTGGGAAAAAGGAGTCTTGAGATATGGCTAGTTAGGTTGTATAGTATTTCATGACCTGTAGTATGCCTGAGAGAGTGTGACATGTGTCTGAGGTAGGGCTGCCAAGCCGCGGCGGGGGTTCCGCATGTCTTCACAGGATCCCTGCTGCGGGGGACAGCGATACGCGCTGCACCGCCGTCGCCAGGATGTGACGCTACACGTCGCTCTGGCAACGGGACTCCAAACAGCCCCGTTGCCAGAGCGACGCGTAGCGTCACATCCTGGCGATGGCGGTGCAATGCGTATTGCTGTCCCCCGCGGCAGGGATCCTGTGAAGACGTGCAGATCCCCGGCCGCGGCTTGGCAGCCCTAGTCTGAGGGGTGGAACCCATTCCCCAATTCTGGACCCTGTGCTATTGCTTGTTAGTTCTGGCAAAGGTGTTAACCTGACCAGAAGTCCAAATCTTACCAATAAACCTATTCAAGGACTATTGTGTAAAGAGTGGTTACTCTGAGGTCTGACAGTAAACTTTAATCAACTCTTTGTTGTCTGAACAAGTAAGTGAAAGGCTTTGTCTCTCTGGAAGACAAGGACGGGGAATAAATACAAAGATGCCTTCAAGGGAATTCATTGGAGATTGGCTTCCAAATTTTACTTACAATGTCTTTGAAACACTATCTAGAACAAACCTCTGGCAGATCTGTTACCTTTAGCGCTCCAATTCAGTTAGAAGGGCCTGCCATGGACTCTCTGGCCTTTTTCATTTTGAGCTGGAGCAATCATACTCTGTATGTGCAGCAAATTCCACCATGGGGGACCTGGCAACCCTACCCACTGCAGACCTCTGACCAGGGCCAGTTCCAGGTTATGGTGGGCCCTGGTCAGAAAGTGTCTAGGGGCCCTTCCCCACTTGTCACTGTTCACCCCGCTCACACCTCCCTGTGCACCTGCCTGCACTTTCCCCTCCACTGCCTCGCTATCCATCCTACCTCCACTTACTTGCTCATTTCCCAGACCTCCCAGTGCTCACATGCCCTTCCCTGACTGTGCTGGGCAGAGCCTGCAGCTGAGAGTGCGGGTGGTGGGAGGGATCACAACAAGCAGACGGGCTGCAGGGGAGGTGAGTGGGTTGGTCAGCAGAGGCAGTGGGCCTCACCAGAAGACCTGGGCCTCCTTGGCAGCAGCCCCACCTCAGGCTATACTGATGCCGGGCCGGCCTCTGACTCTCCCCTTATGCTGTTCCTAGGGGTCCCCTTGTCCCTGCGGCAGCATTTTTTGTGGTATTTTGGGGTGGCAGTGAGAAGGGGAAGTTGGTACGGACAAAAATCCCTTCCATCTCTTGGAAATATCTAGTAGATTCCAGCCACTGCTCATGAGGAGGTTGTTATTCCCTCATCTTGTAAATCCAATAATTTCTGGGAAACATTTGCAGTTAAAGGCCCCCTCCACCCCTCCACACATTCAGACAACACCTCCCCACCCCACTCCTGGTTTCTGGCCTTCACAAACAGCCTGTAGTGGTTAAGTGTGCGGACTCTAATCTGGGAGAACCGGGTTTGATTCCCCACTCCTCCACTTGCACCTGCTGATGTGACCTTGGGTCGGTCACAAGTTCTGGCACAGCTGTCCTTGAAAAAGAGCAGTTTGTGTCAGAGTTCTCTCAGCCCCACCCACCTCACAGGGTGTCTGCTGTGGGGAGGGGAAGGGAGAGGAGTTTGTAAGCCGCTCTGAGACTCCAAGTGAAGGGTGGGGTATAAATCCAATCTCTTCTCTTCTTCTTACATTTTCACCGCTGTTTCTCCACAATGATATGATTGTACAGCCAATCAAGTCAGGCTACATGCAGACATAGTATTGAGTTTCCTACCTTCTTTCGACTATCTTTTGACTCAGCTATTGAGTTTCAACTATCTTTATCGTGTGCTTATTTTTTTGTGGTTTTTTATTTGCTGTCTTCATTATAGAAGACTTCGAATAATTGTTTTTAGAAAAGTTATGCTTACATTTATGAATGCCTTCTGGGGCCTGAATCAGCAAGGTTCTGGGGCTGAGTCCCAGGAAAGCTAACGTGCAATTACCCGCACAAGATGTTTGGAGTGTGCTGGAATTTTGGTGGGTGGGAAGGAGGGAGGTGGATCGCAGCAATACTAATGTCCTCTGTTACCTTTGCATCATGGCTGGAGGACCCCCTTCATCTTCCACAGGTTCATTACCTTCCCATTACAGCTTCTATCATCCCTCATTGGGCCAGGAAGCCGACACTCTGGGGAAAGCCAATCCTTCTAAATTATCTCTCCTGCTGCTGTGAGCGTGCTCACCTATTTCATCAGGATGACTTGGGGAGGAGGGGCGGGTGGTGAGAACATCTGGCCATGCAGAGGCAGTGAGATGCTGGAGTTCTCTCTCGAACCAGGGACATCCAGCCCACTTTGGATTTCTGAACTACAGCTGGCTTGCCAGGGTTGATTCTAGATTTTGGGGGGCCCTGAGCAGAGAAGAAGAGATTGGATTTATACCCCACCCTTTGCTACCTGAAGGACTCTCAGAGCACTTTACAATCTCCTTTCCCTTCCCCTCCCCACAACATACACCTTGTGAGAGAGGTGGGGCTGAGAGAGCTCTTTTTAGAACTGCTCTTGAGAGAACAGCTTTGAGAGAACTTGTGACTGACCTAGGGTTGCCAGGCCCCAGGTCCGGGTGGGGGTTCCCCTGCTTCTAGGCTTCAATCCACCTGCCCAACCAACCCTCTCTCTCCCCTCCCGCCCAGTTTAAAGGGCTTCAGCTGATTGGCAGGGACCATGTGGCCCACCAACCAGCTAGAGGGACCTTTAAATCTAGCAGGAGGGAGAGAGAGGGGTGGTTGCAGACTGCATACTCAGCTTGCAAAAAGACCCTTTAAAGGGTCTTCTTGCAAGTGGGGTTGCAGTGGGGCTGGAGCATGTGAGGCTGATTTTCCCCAGAACACCCCCCAAATCCCCCTGCTGGAGTGACAAGGGGACCTGGCAACCCTAGACTGACCCAAGGTCACGCCAGCTGGCTGCATGTGGAGTAGTGGAGAATCAAACCTGGTTCTCCAGATTAGAGTCCGCTACTCTTAACCACTACACCAAATTGGCTCTCAGAGAGTTCCTGACCCTGTTTCCTCAGCCCACTACCAGGTGCCCTGCTCATACCTCCTTGACTGCCCACTCACCTGTGTGCCCCCTACTTGCCTGTGCATTCACCCCCTGCCCTGTTCACAAGCCTTCCCACTGTCTGTGCTCACTGCTGCCTGCACTGCCTACAGCCTTTTTCCTGACAGTCCTGGGACATGTGTGCAGCTGGAAGCATGGGTAGTGGAGCCCTCACAAATGAATGGGCAGGGACAGGGCTCATTTCCTGCAGGGGCTTACAGGAGTGAAGCTCCGGCAGTAAGGAGCCCAGGAAGTGGGCACATGCAGCAAGCCCCGCCCCCTGCTCCCAGCAGACTCCCCACCTTTTCCGGTCCACTGGCCGACCCAACAGAGCGCTGCCACAAGCTGGCCCTCAAGCTGCTGCATCACTGCCTGGGCCATGGCACCCAGCCCGCCCAGGCTCTGCCCATCCTCATGCTGGCCCTGGCATGGCGCCTCTGCAAGGCGGGCCCCAGCGACTCCCATGAGGCCTGTGAGGAGCTCTGCCCCGGCCTCCTGCGCCTACTCGGCCTGCTCCTGCGCCTCTGCCCTGCCACTGCCCTGGCCCCCTACCTGCTCAAGGCCATGTGCGTCCTCCGCACCACCCTCCTTGACCCACGAACAGGCACACACTTTCCTGCACTTGCTGGCCATCCAAAAGAGTCCAGTGGCACCTTTAAGACCAAGGTTTATTCAGGTACAAGCTCTCCCTCCTCTGTGAGGGCAGATCTGCACGTTCCCGCCCCCACAGCTAGCAATCCAAAACAGTCCAGTGGAGCCTGAGCAGTGGGTGTTTCCTTCTGACACAGTTCTGGTGATGTCAGGGGGTGTGGCATATGCAAATAAGTTATGCTAATGAGTTATGCTAATGAGCTCCTGCACCTCTTTTTCTACAAAATTACCCCTGGGCAGGAAGGGGGTATGTATGTGCGTGTGGGGGTCAACAGCAATGGGCCCTTCCAAAAGCCCTGGGCCCTGGTAGCTGCCCACCTGAGGATGTGCTAGTGCGGGGCCTTCAGCCTACACAGGCAAAAGTGGAGCCAAGCAGAGTTGGGCAGGCTGAGGGTAAAGCCTGTGTAGAATATGGAGCAGCATGAGGAGGGAGCACTTTGTCTTTGCTACGTACTGTCACATCACTTCCGATTTATGACAACTCTGTGAACGAATGGCCTCTAACCAATGTTCCCTCTAAGTTCCACAGTGTTGTGAGCAAAAACTCTGTGAGCAAAAAAGCTAGCAGCATTAAAGCTGTGAGCGAGTCTACATTTGACTATAGTGTAAATTAGTTTTTTAGAAGATTATTTCCATAACCTTGTAAAAATCAAAGAATGAATTCTTTTAACCTATATTTTAAGAATAATTTAAACATTATAAGAGAAAACAGAATTAAGTCAAATTCAGGACAGAAAATGTGGTCCTCTATAGGGGTAGACCAGGCCTCTGGAGAACAGGTCTACCTGCCACTTTCCACTATATTGGTAGACCTGACCTCCGGAGAACAGGTCTACCCACTGTTGGATCCCAAGCATTCAAAATAACTCCACGTTGAAAAGCAAGCAAGGTTTATTTCAAAGCGTTGGTTTAACCAGAACAGGACATTGTTAGGAATAACTACAGGTAACCAGGGAAGGCATAATATAGACATTTGAACCAGGTAAGGACCAATGAGCCCAGTTCCCGCTGGCGGGAATAGAACATGCAATTCGCGCCCATTGCATGGGAACGCAACAGTTCTATAATGTCAACACAGGTTCAGTTCACATGCTAGATACCCAAAACATTCTAGGCAAAGTGTTCCTCCTACACCCAGCTGCCCGACCTTGGCGAGTTCTGCGGACTACATAACATTTCTCAAGCAAACAAGGAATGAAGGAGGGGTTTTTTTTTGTAGGATACTACACAGGAACCGGAATGACAATGGCAGCTCGCTGACACCCACCCATTTCCATTATATTGGTACAGCTGGCTTCTGGAGAACAGGTCTACCCAGCCCAGTCCACTATACTGTTAGACCTGGCTTTGGACTGTCACCGTGCGCTGAGCCTTAGAAAACATACCAGCACTTAGGGGGAGGGGGACTCTTGCAGTCTATTTTGGTTTTTTTTTAAAGTGAAATATAACAAATTTACAGGTCAAGTATAACAGAGGTGGAACAATCACTGTCAGAACACTGCCCAACCCAACAAACAGAAAGTTGCTTAAATGTTATCAACCTGTCCAAACAGCTTATTTATTCAAATATTTATATCCCACTTTTATTGTAACTCAAGGCAGCTTACAAATCATACTGAAAAGCATAATAGGGGTGTGGGGGGGAAATTGATTTTTCCAGCTCCATTATAGCCTATGGGGACCATTATAGTCAATGGGCTCTGTAGGCTATAATGGAGAATCATTTTGGGGTCTCTGGGGTTTGGGGGGCTGTTTTTTGAGGTAGAGGCACCAAATTTGCAGCTTAGCTGCTGGTGCTAGTCCTAAAAAAAAACCAAGGTACAAAAAATTGGACCAGGGGGTCCAATTCTATAGGCCCCAGAAGGAGGTGCCCCCATCCTCCATTGTTTCCAATGGAAGGGAAAATGCTTGTGAGCTGGAAGCCAAAATCTCTGAGCATCCAGCTAAAATTTTGTGCACCAGCACCCCCTAGTGCAGCTTAGAGGGAACACTTCCTCTAACATATCCTCACATTGCTCAGGTCTTGCAAACTGAAGGCCGTGGCTTCCTTGATAGACTCAATCCATCTCATGTTGGGTCTTCCTCTTTTCCTGCCACCGTCAACTTTACCTAACAATAAGGTCTTTTCCAGTGACTCAGTGGGGCAGGAGCCACACAGCTAGCCATCCTCAGGGCCAGAAGCAACGTTTGAATTATAGAAGGGATTGAATTTTGCAGGCTTTCTGGATCCATCTGAACATCCCCGGGGCCAATTATCGGCTCAGCCACCAAGATGACTGCTTGGGGAGATACAGTGAGAAGGGCTCACATACCTCCCGCCCCTGTCATCAACAGGGAGGTGACTGGCAACTGCTCCTGGGCCCACACTGCCCCAAACTGGGTCCCAGTTAAGTCCCTGAAGGAACATTGTGGGGGTTTGGCTTGGACCTGACCGGGGGGGGGGGGGAAGTCGGGTGGTATAAGCCCAGGGGAGAATGAGGTATGTCTTGTTTGGGGTAATCAAATATTGCCATTTCCGTTTTGCTTCATTCTTAAGAGAAACAATCCCATCAGTATTTTCAAATAGTTTTCTGTTTTCCCACCGTGAAGTTCTCATAATAACAATGTATTCATTTTTCAAAGTGATTTGTGTGCACCTCTGGCACAGAAATGGTATAGAAATTGCATGTAAATCCCATAAAAGAAACCACAGACTCATCAATGAAGATGAGGCAGACTGAAACCAGGGATAATGTGCAGAATCCAAAAACAAATGGAAAAGACCAGATCAGCTCATCCCGAGTCTTTAAAGAGACAAAAATGATATTAGGATGTTGGAAGGAAGCCTTCTTGAGGCAGGGAGTTCCAAAGTGCATGTGCAGTTAATCAAGCATGTTCCCTTCAATCCTGCTCTCACCACCCAAAAGGAGTAGGAGGAGGGCAGCTGCGGATTTTGCAGGACTGGGAGAATAGGCTCCTTCCAATGCCGCATGGCTTGAGCTGTTTACGGCTTTAAAAATGAAAAGTAGCATCTAGAATTAAGGAGCTGCGGTGGCTCAAGTGGTTAAGACGCTGAACTGCAGACTGTGGAAGGTCGGTAGTTCAGCAGTTCGAGACCCGGGTGCCGCATGGCGGAGTGAGCTCCCGTCTCTAGTTCCAGCTCCTGCCAACCTAGCACTTCAAAAGCAAGAAATTGCAAGTAGATAAATAGGTACCACTTTGGTGGGAAGGTAACAGCATTCCGAGCGCCTTGGTGTTTAGTCATGCTGGCCACATGACCACGGAAACGTCTTCCGACAGCGCTGGCTCTTCGGCTTTGAAACGGAGATCAGCACCGCAACCCTAGAGTCGGATTCGACTGGCTTTCGAGCAAGGGAACCTTTACTTTTACCTTTACCTAGCATCCAGAATTAGACCTGGAGATGGTGTCAGTGACCATCAATATGCTTCTTGCTTTTGCTAAAAGAATTTTAGCAAAATTTTAGCTTGGGGGGGCCAACAGTGGGAGGACTTCTAATGTCTTGGCCCCACTGGTGGACCTCCTGATGGCACCTGGTATTTTTGGCCACTGTGTGACAGAGTGTTGGACTAGATGGGCCTTTGGCCTGATCCAACATTGGCGTCTCTTATGTTCTTATGTTCTTAATTCTGTACTTGTCACAGCCCCAAAAGCATCTTTCCCCACTAGCGCTTGGGTGGAACCCAACCAGAATAACAGCAGATCTCCAGAAATCAGTTCCCTTGGACAAAATGGCTACTTTAGAGTGTGGACTCAATGTCATCATAGGCAAAGGTAAAGGTTTCCCTCACTCAAAAGCCAGTCCAATCCAGCTCTAGGGATGTGGTGCTCATCACCGTTTCCAAGCCCACGAGCCAGCGCTGTCCAAAGCCATTTCCATGGTCATGTGGCCGGCATGACCAGACGCCGAGGCACACAGAATGCTATTACCTTCCCATCGAAGTGGTCCCTATTTATCTACTTGCAATTTCTTGCTTTCAAACTGCTAGGTTGGCAGGAGCTGGAACTAGAGCTGGGAGCTCACTCTGTCATGCGGCACTCGGATGTACAGGAATTTTCCAACCTGGAGTTGGCAGCCCTAGACAGCTAGGATGGAGACAACCAGCACCAGACAACCTCTGGCTTTTGGGACTCCAGTCCTGGTTATCTTTTTTAGGAAAAGGATCACTGTTTTGAGTGGCGGGACTGGCAGGAAACCAAGAGGTTGAAGTTGGTTCCCAGTTCCTTATTCGTGACTTATTCATGAATTAAACCGAAAATATTGAGTAGAGTTTGAAAGCTCTGAACCCCAAAATAAGGTTTGGACTGCCATACGTCATACACCCCCACATTCAGGGGACTCTCCTCTTTGGAAAAGACATATGCTGCTTCCAGGTCAATGTTAAGTCCTGAGCTTAACAAAGAGTCAGAGAGTGATTTCAGCCAAAACTCAAGTTTATTCTTCTTCATGATCACTTCTCCAACACGGTACAACATCTGATAGCCCGAACAGTTTGCCCATTGAAACTGCTCGGTATTTAAACATTCCCGGCTAATATAGCCACTCCTACTTTACAGATAACAACCTATCAGGTTGATCGCATAAGGACCAATCACACACGTTCCCGCTTCCAGCTTGCTTGAATGTGACTGGACGCATTTGTCTTGGACTGGAATCCCTGTCCCAGACGAAGCTTTACATTGCTTCCCAATAAGATGTTTCACGTTACATCTAATGCATTCATGGCAGCATCTGAATACATTACAGTCAAAAGCTCACTTCCTGTGCCAACTGCTCCAAAGTGGGGTGCCCCTAGGATAATAGCACAGACCGACACTGGGGCCAGGCTGCACCCCAAAACATACTTTGTACCACCTGAAATGACACATCCCCTTACTCTGGAAACTGTCCCCTACAAGAAGACATACAGTGGTGCACAGTTCTGCTTCTGTTTGGGTTGCCTCCAAGAAGCCTGTATCTCAAAGGAGATTTGAATAAAGAACTGGGAATTGAGAACCAACTTCAGCCTCTTCAGCAAACCACCTTGGCCTCCAGCTGTACTGCAGTTCATCGGGTGCTGTGCAGCATTCGTATGGTGCACTCCAGCGGCTTCTGTGACCCCGGAGAGCAGATGTTCATCTCCCTGGCTGCCTGACTGTGGTCTCTGGGGTTTTGCTAGAGAGCAGTTTGAGGGTTTGGTGACCCTCTTGATGGGGAAAGGTTTATGGATCTTGTCTCCAGCGAGGGCTGCTGCCAGATCTAGGGACACTGAAGTCAATTACCCTCTTTGGCTCCCAGCCAGGCTGCAGCATCCGCTGCCTTTTAGCATTTATGAATGTTGCCGAGGCTTCTTTTAATGACCGCCCAGAGGTCAGGGCCTTGGCGCTGACTGCCTTTGGAGAGGTGGCTCTGAAGCAGGTACATCGTTACTGTTCAAAGCACAGCGGAGCTAATCCTGTGGTGAGGAGGGGAGGGGAGAGAACTGACACAAAACTGGCAAAGAGCTGCCAGCCTCCTTTTAAGATTTATCTCTCAAATAAACTCCCAAGAAACAAACAGTAATGGATCAGAGGCCAGAGAGCTGCAAAATGCTAACTCCACAAAGCAAAGGGATTGATGGGAAATGATATTGTAGGAATGTCTTGCTAAATCATCTTTCTGCATCAAGTGACTGGGGGCAGTGTGGTTCAGTGGTTTGAGCAGCATTAATTAAATTGTCAGGCAAACCAAGCTCCCCAATCTGTCACCCTGGGGCCATCAGCTGTCCTGCACAATTGCAGTTCCTTCCCCAGCAGCACTGTTTTGGCTGCCGCATCTATACTGTGCTAAGGGATTTGATATATGTGGGGATGGACCAGTGGCAGAGCCTGTGAAGGTAATTGGCTGAGCTGCTTTGATGTCACAGAGTGACAAAGCAAGCTGGAAGGCCTGTCACTGCCCTTGGCAGAACTGCTCTGATCCTCCTCGGGAGAGGAATAGGGCACACCACAGGCAAGGAGGGGCAGGAGAAACAGATGTAGGAAAGGAGCAGATAAGAATCTAAAAACAAAATGAGCCAAAGGAAGTGGGGAAAGGACAAAGTGTCCCAGAGGAATGAGAGGAAGAAGCCTGGGCTAGAGGGAGCCAGGGCACTGGTGTGGTTAAGAGTGCCAGGCTAAGGATCTGAGAGACACAGGTTCAAATCCCCAGTCTGCAATGGAAACTTACTGGCTGAGCTTGGGCCAGTAATTCTCCCACTCTCAGCCTGACCTACCTGACAGGACTGTTGTGAGGATAAAATGGAGGCGAGGAGAGTGGTGTTGTATACCACTTTGGATGCCTTTCAGGAGAAAAGTGAGGTATAAATAACTAAATATATAGGGAGGAGCCTGAGAGAAGACCGAGTAGGGAGGAGAAGGACCCAAGGACAGGAGCTACAATGGTATGGGAGGTCCAGATAGGCATGCCCACTGCCCTGTCAGGAAATGTGATGGGGATGTGTGTGGAGAAAATAGAGGCAGGACGGCCAGTCTTGGGGTACAAAATTCCCTTCCCTTTTACCCAAGCCAGGAGCAGGGCCAGTATAGAATCTGGCCAGTCAAGGGGCAGAACTAGGTCAGAACCTGGCTGGTGATGGGTGGTGTCGAGGTGAGTCATGGGCCGAGATTTGCAGAAGCTGGGCTCTGTTGGTTTTCTAGACACTGGAAACTGCACTACTTTACTGGTGAGAGCAGAACCATCCTTACCGGTAATCAAAGCCGGAGCAGTTGGCTGCCTCAGTGGGCCTGGTGTGGTCAGGGGGCTGCCTGATCCCCCCCCCCCCGCTGAACCCTTCCATCTTCCCTGCTCAGCTTGACGGCTCTCTTTTTCAACGCACCTTGTTAGAAATACAGCTGTTTGTTGCAACCATCAGCAATTTGGGAAGCAGCGAAGAGAGACCTCCAAGCCCCAAAGGAGGCTGGGAAGAATAAATGGAAAGCTTGCATAGCAAAAGAGGGATAAAAATACATAATATTGGCCCAAGCTCTTCTCTGTGGAACGAGTGTGTGCGTGTGGGTAGGGAGGGAGCTAACAAGGAAACAGCTCTTTACCTCCCAGATCACGCCTTCACTTTGAGGGCCCAAGTAATTAGAATGTAACTGGTTAAATAATTTATGGCCATCTGGTGGGAATTCTCCTACCTGTGAATATGTAAGCTGGGCTCTCTCTGTCAGTGGGGGAGAGCTTCCAGACACACAGTCCCTGGCTCCCCCCCTTGCTTCCGCAGGGGCCCTGCTTTGGAAAAGTGAGCACAACTTTGCAAAGGTTTGTGCAGTTCAACTTCACCATGACAAAACTTAGAAATAACAACACCTAGAAGGTTTGACATAATCTTATTTAAAAAAAAACAATGCTTAGAAATATGGGCATCTGTTTACCATAGGCCTTGGCCACATGGAGCATTAGGCACGCTAGAGAGATGGAAGATAGGCGGATTTTCCGGGCGCAATCTCATCGCCACATCTGGGAAGCGTAGAGCTCCCGTGGCTCACCCGAGGCTTCACTCCAAAGATGCGCTGTAAAAAACTAGTACCTCTGAGGTACTAGCTTCCGGAAACCGCGGGTCAAGGGCGGGCGTAAAATCACGTTTCCGGTGTTAGCTCGTGGCATCCGGCGCCCACCCATGTCCTGTTGCGAAAAGGTTTTTTTTGTCAAATCTCCACGGGTGCACACAAGCACCCAACGGCGCATGCGAACACTTGGGTTAAAAAAAACAACACAACCCCCGCGGCGCCGCTTCTTTGCCACGCCGCAGGAGTGAGGTATGATCGGCACCTCCCCCCAACCACAGGACGTCGGGCGGGACGTTTGATCTGGCTGCTGCACGGTAGTTCGCTCCGGAGCAAACAGCCATGCCTCCCCCCGCGATATCCAGCCCGTGTGACCAGGGCAATAGACAGCCTCGATTTTTTTTTGCAGAACATCAGAGCCAAAGTAGCTGTTACATGTGACACAAATCAAGACATGGGTGTTGTCAGAAGTGGATAACTTAGCTCGGAAGTGCTGCATTGCTCCATTTGGCTCCAGAGTGCTGTGATGAGGAGGGGCTTCCAATGGGGCAACCCCCCACCATTTCCATGGAAGAGAAACCAGAAGTTCCCCCCCCCCCCACCGCTCCATAGCTGAATGGAGCAACAGACTCCTGAGCACCCGTTCCCCAACTTGTGTCACACATAAGGTCTGGTTTGGCTCTCAGTGGCTTTCTTTGCTCCCTGTTTTTGCCTTTTGGGAATTCTTAATTAAAACTTTCTCAGTGCAACTTGCTAGCACCGTTATTCTCCAGGGGTTTTCCTCCTTCTCTAGGGGATCTTGATGTTAAATCTGGGGGTGGAGGGTAGATTGGGATGCATGATCTCCAGTGCACACAGAGGCTGATTTCACACTAGAGCTGCCTCAATGTTCCGCCGCCGTTTGCCCCTATACGCTTGGTCAGTTTCACACCTGAAGCCGTGGGGCTGCATTTGACTTCGCCCGATTTCCTCCGCAGTTTCGTGATCCTCAAAAAACAGGATCACAAAACTGCAGGGGAATTCAGGTGAAGCCGCGAGTCAAAATGCAGCCCCGCAGCTTCGGGTGTGAAATTGACCAATAGTATCGGGGCAAACGGCGGCGCAACATCGAGGCAGCTCTAGTGCGAAATCAGCCAAAGGTAAATGCCTGCGGATGGACGCTAAAGCATCATGCGGAGCACACTCTGCCATTGCACACTCTGCAGTTGTTGAATTGTTCATTGTAGGATGATTGTCTTTTTCTAGCCTATCTAAGCCTCCCATCTCACCCCACCCATGAAGATCTTGGCTTTTATATCAACAGGGGACAGACTGTTGCAGGATCAATGAATATGCACTCCAGCAGATGGAGGAGAGCCTTCAAGGAAGCTTTGGGCAGTTTCCCTTGATATGAGAACCTGCATCTCTCTCTCCCCCTCTCCCTCTCCCCCCCCCCTCTCTCTCTCTCTCTCACTGTGTCCCAAAAGTCACTGCCACACATTCTTTGCACATGTCACAAGAGCAGAACATGTGAATTGCTTGCTGCTGAACTATGGCAGAGGCCTGTTGCTTTCATTCTTCCAGAAAGTCCTTTAGATGCCATTGTGTGTGTGTGTACATTCTGCTTAACCCCCAACTGGTTAATAGAAAAGTTCTTAACATTTTCCAAACCACTGAATAATGAAAATGGACACCCCCCCCCCCCAAAAAAAAACCTTGATGGGAATTCACAAACGTAATTCAAATTACCGGTTGGTTCAATCTATAAATCAGAAGAGCTGCACCGCCCCATTTCTGCACATTGCAGGGCCCACCGTGAAGGAGCAGCAAAGCTGGGTTTTGGATAGCTTTGATTGATGAGCACCTTAACAGCACTGCATATCGCTGAGGGGAGCTTTTTAATTACAAGAGGACTCTGCAGGGGTGCTGCTGATCTGAAAAGCCTTCCCGTTATCCCTCAGTGCTCCTGGCATGCCGTCCAGTTCTCCAAAGAGGGACTGGGATGTAGCCTGGTCTAGGACGCATCTCTGAGCAGCACACTCTTTTCTGACAAATACTTCTTGCATCTCCCCTGGAAGCATTTTGTTTTGTAGCCCCCATGCATCCATCTTTGCGTTTATTGGGTGAATCTCTCTCTCGCTCTCTCACTCTCTCTCTCTCTCTCTCTCTCATTCTCTCTCTCTCTCTCTCTCTC